>NC_140977.1:30906460-30983960 GCF_056783735.1 Eptatretus burgeri | reverse complement strand
AAAACCCTTTCGACACCTTCAGACAATTTCAACCCTTTTGACCTTAAATTACACTCTTTAGACCCCTTCGACCTTTTAAGACCATTTCGACTCTTTTGACCCATTCAGGCCTTTCCACCTTTCAACCTTCATACGATTTGACCTTCCTAACTTTTCAGACCTTTTGACTTCTACACCTTTACAATTAGACCATTAAGACCTTTCATTTGCAATCAATGACCTTTCTTTGAGTGCATCCTTGCATTTATTTGCCACACAAAATACACTACACTGAACAAGTCCTGGTAAGGTTCTCCAATCCTGGTAAGGTTCTCCAATCTGTGACTGCTGTCTCTTGTTGCCCTCACCGAAGGAGAGGGAATTGCATTTGGACCCGCTTGTCTGTTTGTTTGTTTGTCCACACAGAATTTTGGTGTTTTTCTCCACAAGCTTGTTAGATTGAGGCAAAATTTTCACCATTGGTGCGACTACTCATGTATAATGTTTTAATGATAATTATGACGTCATAGGTCACGTGGTGTGGCAGCCATGTTGGAAAAAACGGAAAAACTTTGGAACTATATCTCTGAAACTGCACCAACGAAAAAATTGAAACTTGGCACATGGCAAGTACCTTATGCGGAATGAGTGATTTTTTTATGATGTCATAGGTTCCTTCGTTATGACGTCATAAATGCATATGTAGAATGCTACCTCTAATCAGTATGAAAATTTTTGAGGGGCATCTAGGGATAAAATGGTCCAGAGAAAAAAAAAAAGATGAAGATGACGTCATTGGTCACGTGATTCGGCAGCCATATTGTTTTTTTTTCAAACCTTCAAAAATCTTCTCCAAAATGGCTGAACAGATGAAGACAAAACTTTACACGTATGACCACCTATCCATGAGGAACAAAAGGTCTATGCATATCATGCCATAGGTCACATGGTTTGGCAGCCAAATTGGATTGAAGAAAAATATTGTGATGTTTTCTCTGGAACCGATTAATCAATCGAAGTGAAACTTCACAATTATGATCTAGTAGTGACAGGGAAAACATGTTTTAATTTTAAACTGGATCAGATGCATGGCCTGGCAGCCAGAATTATTAGATTTTTTTTGATCTGGGTTCTTATTTATTTATTTACTATCCCCCCCCCCCCCCCCCCGGAGGGAGGGAGCAGGGAATTGTAATCGTCCGGTTTGTTTGTCTGTCTGTCTGTCTGTTAGCAACTTTACGGCAAAACGGCTTTAGCAAACACTATCAAATTTAATCCACAGGTGGGCAATGAACCTTGGACGACCCCATTAACTTTTGGGTCCAATTGGATCAAAGGTCAAGGTCACAAAAATATCAAAATCATTTTTCACTCATAACTTTGTCAAAAATGATCTGATGTACTTCAAACTAAGCTTATAGTGAACCTTATTCTATTTGTCACTTATAATCCTACCCATTCCTACAGTGAAAAATGCATATTTGTGAAGATCAGTCGGGTCCGAAGTTTTGGGGGTCATGGTCATCGGTCAAAATTACAAAATTTCCATTGTAAATCAAAAAAGGTTAGGAATATGTGTGTTTACTATGGAAGACATATATCAAGTCCTTTATTGGCTTTCATTTGACACCATGACCTTATGTGGCCTTGAAAGGTCAAAATAATTTTACGGTCATAACTTCGTTAAAAATGGTTTAATTGACTTCAAACTAAGACTAAAATATTCCTTATTCTCTTCCTTATAATCAACATTCAGGTTAAGGATGTATCAAATTTAAATTTGATCCCCAAAATAACTTTATGCCTTCAATGGGCGGGATTTGTTGTGCCTGGCACCACTTGTTTATTATTGTTTTTTAACAATACTCATTTGGCTGTGCCTGCATGAGTTTGAGGGTAGAGGAGTAGCAGCTGAAATGCGAATCCTATCCAGGTTCCTTCTGATGATTTCATCCTTACTTTTTGCTTGTTTGGGTTCCTTCTGATTACTCCACTGCAGGACTGCACCTATTTGGTCTTCCATTTGATTTGAATTTAATTTATTTTAATCCCATTCTAAATTAAATTGAATAATGTATAATAAAAATAAATGTCATGGGTCAGGGTCAGGTGTCCGATCAAAGCGGGGTTGCATCAAAGCGGGACGTCTTGGTACCCGGTCATCACTGCCAGCAGTTATGAAGTGGCAGTTCTAGTTAAGTCTCTTATTAATTATGTAACACACCGGTATACAAACAGCACACAATATACACGACACAAAACAAGTCCTGGCGAGGGTCTGCAATCTTGGATCGCTCTTTTTCTTGTTTTAATTATTTTTACCCTCGCTGGAGGAGAGTGTTACCTTTTTGGTCCGTTTATCTGTCTGTCTGTTTGTTACTGAGCAAAAAAAAAAAAATTGCCAAGTATGTTGATCGGTTTGGTTGGTTAGTTAGTTAGTTTGTCCGCTCGTCGACAGCCCAAACCACTCAGCCGATTGTTCTAAAACTTCAGCAGATTGGAGGTCCCTGCGAGGTCCCGTGACAAAGTTTCATAAAAATAAGTCGACGTGAGGTCAACATCGTGATAATGATTATGATTCATAATGATAATGATGATAACGATCATGGTATGTATCTCTTAATTACGTCCAATTGCAATGTGAGTATGTCTATTAATTACGAACTGTTTGAACGTGAGTACGTCTATTAATTACGAACTGTTTGAACGTGAGTCGGACCGTGAGTACGTCTATTAATTACGAACTGTTTGAACGTGAGTCGGACCGTGAGTACGTCTATTAATTACGTACAATTAGAACTTACCTTTTGGATTTTAAGACCCTGAGAGACGTTTACATATTTCGACCTCGACCTTTTTTTTCGACTTTTTAAACCCCTTTAGACCCCTTGAGACCTTCCAACCTTCAGACCCTCCGACCTTTACACATTTTCAGACCTTTGTCCTTTAGTCCTTTCATTTAGTAAATCCTTCTATTTATTTGAGACACAAAAGAACTGCCGAGGATCTGCAATCACTGATTGATTGCTCTTTCTATAGTTTTTAATTTTTTTTTCCTGATGACCGAAGAACCCGACGGACGGGTTAACCCCCCCCGCCCCCCATAATTTGCGTATTTTAGTATTGGTTGTGATTACCCCTCTACCCCCCCCCCGCATCACCACCCTCACCCCCCAGGAGCGGCTGTGCCATACATATTTACATCGACAGAATTGGGGTCCTCCAGTCGTCCCACCCACCTGAACCGCCTGGACGATGATTTTTTTTTTACCATCATTAAAATACAATGTATACATTTTAATTCCACGTCCATATCGCTTTAAAAGCCTGAGATGAGCTCCAGGGATGATTGAAGCGCCAATTCGGGTCGACAGACTCAGCCACGAGACTGATGACGTCGACAGCACGAGGTTCGGTTCAACTTTCTGCTGACGTCACGGTTTGTACCTCGGACCAGCAGACCGCGGCGTGAGGGGTCCGAGTGCCGAGACCATGTTTCTCAAGATCCATTTGGGTTTCACGAGCTCCGTGTGGTTCCTGAAAGGCCTGAGAGAGTACACGAGGTAAGCGGTGCCGTGCGGTGCATGCTGCCGGGCGTGGTATCCGTGCAAACACAACCAAACAGCCACTTAAAAAGTTTACACATGATCTTTGTGACGAACACGAACGTGTTCACGTCATTCGACGAGGTCGTGTCAACTTGCTCGATTGTATTGTGGAAATATAGAGATATGTTTGTAGGAACCAAACAACTGAGAGCAAGAAACTTAGTAACTGAACTGAACAACTTAGTACCAAGTAGTGCCGTACCTTTACCGGTACCGGCTAAAGTACGAACTTAAGGCCCAGTCACACCTTGACGTTTTAGCCAGCTTATGCCGATTTTTGGAAAATTTGTCTAAAACGCTGGTACACGTTGAATACGTTATGGGTAAGTTTTGATAACATTGAGAGCATGCTGAAAAACACTGTCATACGTCGTAGTACGCTGGCTTTAAACGTTGTACTTTTCGGTTGTCCTCAAATTTTCCATGTTTGAAATTTTAAGACTTATGCCAGCGTATGACTCACACGTTCCGCATAACGCTGGCCAGAAGTTGTAGGCACGTCACGCGATCGTTGACACACGTCGACACACGTTACTTGTAAGGTGCTCATAAGTCGAAACACGTCGAGGTAATGTTTAGCGTCAGTGTTCCAGACTCCCTGGTTTTTTTCTTCCTTCCTTCGGTATGATGGTGATTTTGACACTTCGATTTCTGGTGCGGTTATAATATAATATAATTAATAGGCTGCCGCTCAACGATTTAAATCATAACCGCACTGTACACTGAACACCATCATACCGAAGAAAAAAAAAAACCGGGAGTCTGGAACACTGACGCTAACCATTACCTCGACGTGTTTCAACTTATGAGCACCTTACAAGTAACGTGTGTCGACGTGTGTCAACGATCGCGTAACGTGAGTACAACTTATTCCCATCGCATGCGGAGCGTGTGTCATACGGCAAGTACGTCGTAAAATTTTCAACATGTTTAAAATTACAAGACGTACTCCATTTAATACGACGTATGATAGCGTACTTTAGCGTTCTATTCACGCATACCAAACTTACCCATACCGTATTCGACGTGCGCCAGCGTTTTAGACGCATTTTTCAGAGGTCGGCATACGCTGGCAAGATCGCCAAGGTGTGACTGCGATGTTGACACTTCCATTTCTCCGGTGGTTATGATTTGAATCTTTGTGCAGCAGCCTTTTCATAACCTACGCCACGTGATCGTCGGCGATGCGTGCAGCGCGCTATGCATAAGTTAGACTATCGTTGGGCATAGGTTGTGAAGGCCGACAACAGGTTCAGCATTCGTTGGTATAAGTTGTCTATAAGACAACGAAACATTCAAAGTCTGTTACTAATATGTTATGCATAAGACCAAGTTGTTATGAATACGTCCGAATCTTTAAAAAAAAAACATCAAAAGTTCAACGTAAGCCAGCGTTTTACGTACATTTTAATACGTTGCCATTGCTGGCTAAAACGTCAAGGTGTGACTGGGCCTTTAGAAAACTCAATTATCCCCTTTTATATTTATATATTTGATCGGAAGTGTATATAGACGGGGTGTGTTCATTTACCAAGCAGGCAGCTTGCGCTTGCCAAGCCAGCCATTCCTCAACAGTCTCAAATGGAGTGCTCACTTTGCTCAAGCCACTTGGCGAGCAAGAAACTTGGTCTACAATAAACTTAGTAACTGTACAACTTGATCTACAACAAACTTAGTAATTCAACAACTTAGAGCACGAAACTTCGTAATTGAACAACTTGGTTCTCAAGAAACTTAGTAACTGAACACCTTGGAGAAAGAAACTTCGTAACTGAACAACTTGTAGGAACCAAACAACTGAGAGCAAGAAACATAGTAACTGAACAACTTACTCCACAAGAAACTTAGAAAGTGAACAACTTATAGTACTCAAACAACTTAGAGCACGAAACATAGTAACTGAACAACTTGGAGAAAGAAACTTCATAACTGAACTTATAGTAACCAAACAACTTCGAGCAAGAAGCTTAGTAACTGAACAACTTGGTCTTCAATAAACGTAGTAACTGAACAATTTAGAGCACAAAATTTGATATTTGAACAACTTAGTGTCCAAGAAACTTAGTAACTGAACAACTTAGTGTCCAAGAAACTTAGTAACTGAACAACTTATAGTAACCAAACAACTTAGAGCAAGAAACTTCATAACTGAACAACTTGGTCTACAAGAAACTTCGTAACCGAATAACTCAGAGAAAGAAACTTCATAACTGAACAACTTATAGAGACCAAACAACTTAGAGCAAGAAACGTAGTAACTGAACACAGCCCTGGTCACGGTAACTTTTACTGCAACGTTATTTTACCCGTAAAGTTGGTTTGGTTAATTTAGTGTTTTTCAGCATTTCAATTTACTGTGCGCTCAATGTCAGCATCTCAGAATCTAAATTGAAAAGTTTATATGAAGGTTTGTTAATATTGTTAATTTACTCTCATGGTTATGTGCTCTGTCCGATTGTATCCTGGGGTGTGTTACATTACCAGTCGGTTTGTAGAGTGCTCACCAAGTGGCTGAAGCACTCCAACGAAACGGTTGATATAAGGAACAGCTTGCTTGGCAAGCGATAGTAAGCCAATTGGGAATGGAACACACACGTGATCATGGTTCGTGTGAAGCAGAAAGGCTCATGGTATTGAAAAGACTTAACGCAGTTTACTTCCCACGTATATCTCAAGACCAAGGACACCACACCAATGGCTTTAAGAAAATGACAGGACTGAGTCAATCAGACAAGTGTAGGTTCTGCAAGGTAGAAACGGAAAGTACAAGCTACCTCCAAACTCGTATCAGAGCAGCTGTACACTCAAAGGCACAACAAGGAATATCAAGTAATCCACCGGTATATCTGCTAAAGTCTCCATCCATTCCAGAAAACTCATGGAAACATGAACCAAAAGCAATCGCTGAAAACAAGGAAGTAACGCTCACATACGACCTAATGATCCCATCAAGTGTGAACATAGAAAACAAAGCAGTGCAACTGGATATAATACTGAGGTACAAATATGAACAAATGGCATTGCTAATTGTGGTATCAGTTCCCAGCAATTTTGGCCTAAACAGCACAGAGATCAAGAAAATGACCAAATACCAAGACCTCAAAAATGAAGTGAAAACATCCTGGAAGCTGAAGAATACCAAAATTGTACCAATGCTCATTGGAACAACGAGAATGATGAAAAAAATAACCATATAAAGATATTAAAAATCATCCCTGGGAATATTACTACAAATGAACTTCAGTTGGAAGTTGTTTGGGGCTTGGTGACGATCCTCAAAAGAGCCCTTTTGAGAACAAGAAAACTTCCATAAATCATGATCCCTCACTGAAACGGAGGTGGATACTTTGAGACCTGGGGGGACTCCGTTCCACCTTCTGAAACTCGCATACGGATATAACAACTAACGACACACACATACATCCCTCTCCCATAAATGGGTGGAACAACAAATCAGCTCTCATCAAATCAATGATCCCAGGTGGCTAGGATTTATACATAATTAACTCTCCTGCTCAGCTAGTCCAAATAAAGCTGCCTAAAACAACCAAGAAAAGGTACACAAGGAAAGTCCTATGCTGTTCCAAACCCTACCTTCCTCCACAGTTGCAGACATCAAAAGTTGTACATACATGAGAATCCCAATGCAACCCCCCCCCCCCCATTTAGCAATCACAGTGGTTGAATCAAGGGTAAATCATCAGCAACAGTGTAGATAGAAACTTTATGGCTGAATTATTATTTTTATTTCAAAAAAGGTTGAAAAAGTCAAGACCAAGAAAAATATCAAGAAACCAAGGAACCAAAGTCCAGAAATCAAAACAATAATCGACATGTCAAAAAAAAAGGGACACAAAATCAGGAAACCACAAAATCAATAACAAATCGAGTAACTGAGGTGCAATCATCAAACAATCAGTAAACCAGAAACAGTAAATCAGACCACGAATCGGGGCACAAATAACAAGTCAAGGAGAACCAAATAATTGTAATAAATCAACCCTAATAACGAATCAAGTGACAATAATAATAATAATAATAATAATGATGATGAAACAAACAAGAATTTGCTACGCAAGGCAATGAAGATTTGAAAAACCAAAAGAAACCCACCCACTATCCCATGACATCAGACACCGAAGCCGAACTAAACAAAGGGTGCAGCCCCCCACTCGACAAAGCAAACAAAGGAAGGACACTCGAAAGAGATTTTTAAGAGTCTTATTTTCTTTAATTATCAACAACTGACTGCGAACTAACACTCCTGGAATATACTGACTCAACAACCGACTGCTAACCGCAGTCGGAAACACGCAAACACAAGACTCATCAAGGACTCAGTCCACCTCTGGAAAAGAAGAGGACAAAAAAGGTAAATCAAACCAAACCAAAATCAAGCTCAAGCAAAAGGAAACCCCAATGCCCCTTTACCCCCCAACCCTAAGGCCGAGCCCACGAGAGGCCAGCTCAAGAGTGAAGTGCCACTAGCTCCCCGGGATGCCCCCGAGGTGTGTGTGAACCAGTGAGAAACATGTTGGGGGAGGAAGTAACCACAAGGACATTTTCCGGTTCCCTGGATCCACCCCCACCCCTGTCCACAGAAGCACCCATTTTGTTTGCGTAGCTCTGTGGGAATGAACGGTAAGTGTGCCCAAACCCTTAACAGAGGTTGCACTTCACCTCTTTGTTGCAGCGCTCTCTCAAATGTCCCACTCACCACACTGTGTGCAGACATCCACTTTGCACCCAGTAACCAAGTGACCAAGTTCGCCACACCTGCAACATGATTTTGGCTGTCCTGCATTATAGACTTGGCCTCGGCATATGGGAGACCGTGCCGTCCTCCCTCGTCCACAACTTGACTGTATTGTTGAGTTCCGGTCCAAATGCCGAGGTCATTCTGGATAAACTGTACTTTGCCACGGATATCCACGTAGCGACTGAGCCAAACCTTGACATCATAATCACTAATGCATTCATTGTACAGGCAGACGGGCACAACTCTCTCCTGGGTTTCTGAGAGAGCCTCGATCGCCCAGTCTGCCAGCGACCCAGCAGACTCGATGGCAGCCAACCTGCGCTAGAGCTTGGCAAGACCCTGCTGCGCTGTCTGAAAAGACGCATCAAAGCCACGGGTGATGGAGATCAAGCAGAAAAAGTCCACAGCCTTAAATTTCAATGTTCCCAACATGTTCCAACTGAAGCTCTCGCTGGCCGGAACAGCTCCATCTTTCAAAAAATGAAAACTGATGCAATTATGATGCCTGCTCGCCATACTGGGGTTCTGGGGAGGCTGGGGATAACACTAGGGATGAAAGGTGGAGGGAGCAGAGGGGAGCACGAGGCTCCTTCCCTCCTGGGCAGTGGGTGAGGCCCACTAGACATCCTCCGGGCATCCTCCCACTCAACATCCTTCCTGCCAGGGGAAAGCAGGAAGGGAAAAGATGAACGAAAATGTAGGACAAACAAGACAAAAAAAATAAATGAGAAACAAGCAGACAAGATGGGGAAGTAAAAAAAAATGTGAAAAACAAACATAACAGAGGGACAGTAAAATCTCGGTGCCGGAATCACAGTGCAAACCCGGCACGGCCGAGGCTCAGAAGCATGTACCATACACATTATCCATACTCGTGAACATGCAAGTGCTAAAGGCACAATCACATCTCTCACCCGTAATTGGAGGGAGTAACCAATCAGCTCTCACATAATCAATTACCCCCAGGTGGCTAGGATTTCCATAAACTAACCTCCACGCTCTTCTTGCATAAAGCAACCAAGAAAAGTGACATAGGGGGGAAATATTCCTCCCCAAATGATCACAGCCTACACAGCTTGTCCATACTCCATCCTCTAAATACTGAGCGCCAAGCAAGGAAGCATCACGTCCCATTTTAAAAAAGTCTTTAGTGTGACTCTTTGGCAGTCGCGTTGAGAGGGTGGGGCGGGGGGATTCGGGGGTCCACTGCCTCGGGGCCTGGGATCCGTTGAGGGGCCCGAGCTTGTCGTGTAACTGTAATTTTTAATACAAATGTAAGAGAGAAAGGGTGGGGGTGGGGAGCCCCAAGGTTGTTTGCCTCGGGACCCAGGACCCATGCTGGCTCTCGATGCCCCTGTCTGCCGGGGTTGCAATCGAAACGGCGACCTCCCAGACTCAGAGCAGACATCAAACACGAGCTCTCACATTCTTCAGCCTCTAGAGTGAACCATCAGTTTTACACCATTGTACAGGTTGAGTAACCTGAACGTTTATATTCCAGGAGTGGTTATGAGTCTGCGGCAAGTCAGTTCAACCCCGGTGATCTGGATGTGGACGTCACCGGCCTGTCTTTCCTCGTTACCGGCTCCAACAGTGGCATCGGCAAAAGGACAGCATTGGAGATCGCACGGAGAGGTGCCTATTAATTTTGTGAGCAAAAGAGCTTGGAAGCTTAGCAGTTGACATTTGTGGTAGCATGCGATTCATAGTGCTGGATTAGTTTGACAAACAACAACTATATTTTGAAACCAAGAAGCTGACAATTTCATAATTGGAGTGTGTTTCAGGCTCTTTTGTCTTCCACATGGTCATTTTGGGTGTGTTCCATTCGACCTTGATTATGATTGTGCATGGAAATTTGGGATAACCAACTCGTAATATGTCTTGAAACTTGAACTTCCTGGTGAGCATGCCCCATGCCCCTTGTACCAGACATCTTGGACTAAATCCGCTGGGTGAGCGGCAAAAACAATCATCGCCCTGCATTTTGCGTGCCGTGTATTTTAATCTGGGCTTCCTGGCATATTCAAATGCATCCATTGATATTCCCACCATTTGTGCACATCTTGCCCCACGTGTTTCCAGGTGGAACGGTCCACATGGTTTGTCGTAACATGGAGCGGGCCGATGCAGCCAGGACACAGATCATTGAGGAGAGCAAGAATGAAGTAACATCCTATCCAATATTTTTTTTTGCTGTTATCAATTTCCGTCTGACAGTTAATTTGATACTAGATATCACCTCATGGAAGAGTGAGATGGCAGAGGATAAAATGGTAACTTATTGATGGTGTGTCCACAGTTGGACAAAAGGAGTAAGGGAATAAATGAGAGACAGAGAGACAGAGAGACAGAGAGACAGAGAGACAGAGACACAGAGACACAGAGAGACAGAGAGACAGAGAGACAGAGACAGAGACAGAGACAGAGAGACAGAGACAGAGAGACAGAGACAGAGAGACAGAGACAGAGAGACAGAGACAGAGAGACAGAGAGACAGAGAGACAGAGAGACAGAGACAGAGAGACAGAGACAGAGAGACAGAGAGACAGAGAGACAGAGAGACAGAGACAGAGAGACAGAGAGAGACAGAGAGAGACAGAGAGAGACAGAGAGAGACAGAGAGAGACAGAGAGAGACAGAGAGAGACAGAGAGAGACAGAGAGAGACAGAGAGAGACAGAGAGAGACAGAGAGAGACAGAGAGAGACAGAGAGAGACAGAGAGAGACAGAGAGAGACAGAGAGAGACAGAGAGAGACAGAGAGAGACAGAGAGAGACAGAGAGAGACAGAGAGAGACAGAGAGAGACAGAGAGAGACAGACAGACACTGACAGTGGACTTGAAGCACAAGATGGAGGGAGATTTGGACAAACAACGGGTGTGCAGAGGAATGGGAGGGAAAGAAAGGAAGCATGGGGTGAATGAATACAGGTAGAAACTCTAAGGAACGACAAACTCGAAATTTGGAAGGATGAGGGTTTGGGGAGAAAGGTGGGGTGGTTAACAAGGGTGGAAAAGATCATGGTTTTGGATTGGGGATGATCTGAGATGGTGGTGAACAGCTGTCTTGAAGACCTGGAGGGAAGAATGAGATTGAAGAGAATGTGGAAGTTGGTTCTGTGGAATGTGGAAGGTGGGAAAAAAGGGAACTAATGAGTGGAAGTGAGCAGTGATCCTGGATTTTGGGAGTTTCACCAGAAGGGGGTTGATGGTGGACCAGGTGGGCTATGCAGAAACCTGGAGGTGGGGGGGAGGGGACAAAGCACAGAAAGCGCAGAGGGTGGAAGACCAGAAAGTCGAAGACAGAGAGACCACCAACCTGTGTGCGATGTGAAAGGGATGGGCCCATAGACGATCAGCTTTATCATGAGAAATTCCAATGATCTTGAAAGCCTTGGTTTTCATGGCGTCAATCTCAGCAATGTGTGAGGCAGGGAAGCCAGCCCAAAGGGGAGAGCAACCCTCCATCAAGCTGCAGATGAAGGTTTTTTTAGGTGGATCAGAGTTCAGGTGTGCCAAGGAAGGACTTTATACAACGGAGGATGCCCAGTTAGCTAACAGCTCGGTGACTGGCTTTGGAGGTCAACTTGGAAATGTGGTTTGCTCAAGAAAGATCATGGCTAGTCGTGAGACTCAGGAGTTTCAATGACTGAACTTAATCAAGAGGATCGTCAATAAAGTATATGGGAGCATTTGCCAGATGGTCTTTATAGAGATAGAGATAAATGGATGTCTGGATTTAAAGACATATTTGAAGTGTAAGGTGAATGCCCCGGTTAGAATAGGTGTACCATATCCCTGTGTGTCGTAAGAGGCGACCAGGGTTGCGTCAGGAAGGGCATCCGGCGTAAAAACCTATGCCAAATCATTATGCGGACAACAAAACGAATTTCCATACCGGATCGGTCGAGGCCCGGGTTACCAACGACCGCCACCGGTACCGGTGGTCAGCAGGGTACCAGTGGAAATTGTGCTACTGCTGGGCGAAGGAGGAGAAGGAGACGGGGAAGGCGAGTCCGGAGGCAGTGGGAGAGGGGGAAGGGTAGAAGTGTGGAGGTGAGAGTTGGAACTCTGAATGTTGGGACGATGACTGGCAAAGGGCGAGAGTTGGCTGATATGATGGAGAGAAGAAAGGTGGACATACTGTGTGTACAAGAGACCAAGTGGATGGGGAGTAAGGCTCAGAGCATTGGTGGTGGTTTCAAACTGTTCTACCATGGTGTGGATGGGAGGAGAAATGGTGTCGGGATAATCCTGAAGGAAGATCATGTCAAGAGGGTATTGGAGGTGAGGAGAGTGTCTGACCGAGTGATGAGTGTGAAGTTGGAAATTGAAGGGGTGATGATGAATGTCATCAGTGCATATGCCCCACATATGGGGTGTGAGATGGAATATAAAGAAGATTTCTGGAGTGAGTTAGATGAAGTGGTGGAGAGTGTATCCAAGGATGAAAGAGTGGTGATTGGAGCAGATTTCAATGGACATGTTGGGGAAGGGAATAAAGAGGATGAGGAGGTGATGGGGAGGTACGGTCTCAACAAGAGAAATGTGGAAGGGCAAATGGTGGGAGGGTTTGCACTAAGAGTGGAAATGGCAGTGGTAAACACGTATTTCAAGAAGAAGGAGGAACACAGGGTGACATACAAGAGTGGAGGAAAGTGCACACAGGTGGATTACATCTTAAGTAGGAGATGCAACCTGAAAGAGATTAGTGACTGTAAGGTGGTGGCAGGGGAGAGTGTAGCTCGACAGCATCGATTGGTGGTCTGTAGGATGACTTTAGAGGTGAGGTTGAGGAAGAGAGTGAGGGCTGAACCAAGGACCAGATGGTGGAAGCTGAAGGAGGAAGACTGTTGCGTGAAATTTAGGGAGGAGGTGAGACAGGCGTTGGATGGTGGTAAAGATGGGTGGGATGATTGGGCAACGACAGCAGAAGTTGTGAGGGAGATAGCTAGGAAGGTACTTGGTGTGACATCTGGACAGAGGAAGGAAGATAAGGAGACTTGGTGGTGGAATGAGGAAGTACAGGAAAGTATAAGGAAGAAGGGGTTGGCGAAAAAGAAGTGGGATAGTCAGAGAGATGAAGAAAGTCGGCAGGAGTACAAGGAGTGGCGGCGAAAAGCAAAAAGAGAGGTGGCTAAGGCCAAGGAAAAGGCATATGACGAGCTGTATGAGAAGTTGGATACAAAAGAAGGGGAAAAGGATTTATACCGATTGGCAAGACAGAGGGACTGAGCTGGGAAGGATGTGCTGCAGGTTAGGGTGATAAAGGACGCAAAGGACGCAAATGGGAATGCTGACGAGCGAGGAGAGTGTGTTGAGAAGGTGGATGGAGTACTTTGAGGAGCTGATGAATGAAGAAAATGAGAGAGAGAGAAGGTTGGAAGAGGTGGAGATAGTGAATCTGGAAGTGGGGTGGATCAGTAAGGATGAAGTGAGGACTGCTATGAAGAAGGTGAAAAGTGGAAAGGCGGTTGGCCCAGATGACATACCAGTGGAGGCATGGAAGTGCTTAGGAGAGATGGCAGTGGGGTTGTTAACCAGATTGTTTAATAAAGTCTTGGAAAGTGAGAGGATGCCGGAGGAGTGGAGATTAAGTGTGCTGGTTCCGATTTTCAAGAATAAGGGTGATGTGCAGAGCTGTGGAAATTACAGAGGGATAAAGTTGTTAAGCCACACCATGAAGTTGTGGGAAAGAGTCGTGGAAGCAAGGTTGAGAGGAGAGGTGATGATCTGTGAGCAGCGATATGGGTTTATGCCAGGAAAGAGCACCACTGATGCGATGTTTGCTTTGAGAATGTTGATGGAGAAGTATAGGGAAGGCCAGAAGGAGTTACATTGTGTGTTTGTGGATTTAGAGAAAGCTTATGATAGGGTGCCAAGAGAGGAGTTGTGGTATTGTATGAGGAAGTCGGGAGTGTTGGAGAAGTATGTGAGGATCGTGCAGGATATGTATGAGGACAGTGTGACAGCGGTGAGGTGTGCAGTAGGAATGACGGACCGGTTTAAGGTTAAAGTGGGATTGCACCAAGGATCGACTCTGAGCCCTTTCCTGTTTGCAATGGTGATGGACAGGTTGACGGACGAGATCAGACTGGAGTCTCCATGGACCATGATGTTCGCGGATGACATCATGATCTGTAGGGAGAGTAGGGAGCAGGCTGAATCGAGCCTTGAGAGGTGGAGGTACGCACTGGAGAGAAGGGGAATGTTAGTCAGTAGGAGTAAGACGGAGTACATGTGCGTAAATGAGAGGGAGGGTGGTGGTATGGTGCAGTTGCAAGGAGTTGAGGTGGGGAAGGTGGATGGGTTTAAATACTTGGGATCAACTGTCCAAAGTAACGGAGAGTGTGGGAGAGAAGTGAAAAAGAGAGTGCAGGCAGGATGGAGTGGGTGGAGAAGAGTTGCAGGAGTGATTTGTGACAGAAGGGTAGCTGCAAGAGTGAAGGGGAAAGTATACAAGACGGTAGTGAGACCAGCTATGTTGTATGGTTTGGAGACGGTGGCGCTAACAAAAAGACAGGAAGCAGAGCTGGAGGTGGAAGAGTTAAAGATGCTACGATTCTCGTTGGGAGTGACGAGGATGGATAGGATAAGAAATGAGTGTATTAGAGGGACAGCGCAGGTAGGACGGTTTGGAGACAAAGTGAGAGAGGCGAGATTGAGATGGTTTGGACATGTGCACAGGAGGGAAACGGAGTATATCGGGAGAAGGATGTTGAAGATGGAGCCGCCAGGCAGGAGGAGAAGAGGAAGGCCAAAGAAGAGGTTCATGGATGCGGTGAGGGCGGACATGCGGGTGGTTGGAGTGTCAATGGAAGATGTGGAGGATAGAGCGCAATGGAGACAGTTGGTCCGCTGTGGCGACCCCTAACGGGAGCAAGCCGAAAGAGGAAGAAGAAGAAGATTTGAAGTGTAAGGTGAAAGAGGTGTGCGGTGAGTCTGGATTTTGGGAGTCCAAGCAGGATAGGGTTACTGGAAGAATATGTGCATCCAGGAGGAGTCTCGGAAGGTCGGAGGGCTGAGGGAACAGAGGCTGCGAGACCAGAGGAGAGGGGGTTAAGGAAACCAGACAGGTCACCGACCTTTTTTTTTACGATGTGAGAGCAATAGTCATCGTACTTTGGTAGTTTTATCTACTTGAATCGTGCATTCAAAAGATGTTTCATTTGTAAAACCACCATTTATCCTGTGCTCGTTAAGTTTATCTAGTAGGCTGACTGTTTGTTTTTTTTTCTAATCAAATGACAGGGTTACATAACTTTTCCTTTCTTAATCCTCATTTGGTAAACATACTATCATTCAGTTGATCCCTGATGGCATATAATCCTCTTTTCTTCCTCCTTAGAATGTGTTTGCACATATTTTGGACCTTTCTCAGCCTCGGGATATCTGGGCCTTTTGTGCTGATTTTGCCGGGCGGAACGATCATCTGGACGTGTTGGTATGTGTGATGTTTTTGGCTGGTCTCTCAATTGTCAGTGAATGTGTGTATAACAAGTGTATACACACCGGTTGACTTGAAGCTTTTAAAGCGGCATTTGCCTGGCCTGTCGTACTCGAATTGGATGACGAGGCCTTTTTGTTTTTTTCACTGGACTCCAAACTCAAGATGGAAACGACTTGACAGGACCCAGGACTTGAACCTTTAGACTTGGATCTTTGAACGTGTTATTCAGTACAAGGAAATGAACAGGAGGGAGAGGGTGGAGGTGAGGAGGGCCAGGTCGATTATAAGAGTGTAGGACAGGGGGACGCCATTATGGGGTTCACGTTTGAGATGAAAAGTCGTCGTCCCCACCTCATACTGCATCCCTATCTGTTAGTTATTGTAACCATGAAACTCAGACCAAAAGGATGTATATAACGTGACAGCCTAAAATGATTTCCACCGATCGTGTGACAAATTGGTTCAATTCCAATGACTGTCCCTTGTTTCCTCTGCCACTGAAGGTGAAGGAGGTTATGTTTTCACCCCTTTCTGTTTGTTTGGTTGTCTGTTTGTCTGTGTACAGGATATCTCAAAAAGTTGTAGATGGATTTGGATGAATTTTGTGGACAGGTTGGGTGTGTGATAAGGACGAACTGATTAGATTTTGGTGAAGATCCGGATCCGGATCTGGATACGAGAATTATTTAATTTTAAAGGCAGTGGTGGATGTGCAGTGGGTGCATGCAGTGGTGGAGGTGCAGCATATGCAGGCAGTGGAGGTGCAGTGGGTGCAGGAAGTGGTGGAGGTGCAGTGGGTGCAGGAAGTGGTGGATTTGCAGCAGGTGCAGGCAGTGGTGGAGGTGCAGTGTGTGCAGCCAGTGGTGGAGGTGCAGTGTGTGCAGGCAGTGGTGGAGGTGCAGCAGGTGCAGTGGGTGCAGCCAGTGGTGGAGGTGCAGTGGGTGCAGGCAGTTGTGGAAGTGCTGCGGGTGCAGACAGTGGTGGATGTGCAGCAGGTGCAGACAGTGGTGGAGGTGCATCGGATGCAGGCAGTGGTGGATGTGCAGCAATATAAATTGGTAGAAATGAGGTCTGGGAGACAGTTTTTGTGGGTGATGAGATTATTAAATATGTTGATTCTTCCTTCCGCAGAAAGGATTGTATACGTTGAATACTGTGTAGTTTTGAAGGAGCGGGAGTTAGGGACATTGAACGAAGGGTAAACGATATTGTATCTGGTCATGGCAGGAAGAAGTTGGTTGTGGTACACCTCGGTGTGAATGGTGTAGGAAAAGTTTACTCAGAGATTTTGAAAAATAGATAAAAGGATATTGGGTAAGCGGCTGAAAGCAAAGGATTGTGATGTCATGCGTTCTGGGATCGTCCCAAGATTAGGAAACAATATAGAAATTATGAGCAGAGCAATAGACGTCAACCAATGGCTGGAAGAATGGTGTAGGGAAGAAGGTTTTACATTTAGGAAGCAGTGGGAATCATTTAGGGGACAAATGGAGTGTTTGCGGAATGATGGCCATATGGTAAATAGAAAGGGGGCAGAAAGGTTTGCAGCGGGACTTAAGGAAGGAATTCAGGATTTTTTTAGATCAGCGGAGGGTGAGGAAGCTTTAAGGAAGGAACGGATGATGTAATTGTGATGAGTAAGGCCAGACAGGAAAATATAATTTCAGGAAGGGAAAAGTTAAACATATTCTATACCAGAAGTTTAAATAATAAGATGGAAGAACTTGAAGCCAAAGTAAATAGCGAGGATTACTATATAGTTGCAGTGAGTGAGACATGGTTTAAGGAGGAGAGTAACTGGAGAGCAGGATTAGACTAGCCCTAGCTGGACTCAGCTATGAGGAGCGGCTGAAGGAGACAGGGCTTTTTACACCAGAAAGAAGGCGGTTACAAGGAGATAAGATGGAGATGTTTAGGATAATGAAAGGTATCAATAAAATAAGTGCAGATGAGTTATTCAACAGAGTGGACAGTGATAGGACCAGGGGCCATAGCTTGAGAGTGAAGAAGAGGAGAGTTAAGAAGGTTGTAAGGCAGGGCACTTTTACTCAGAGGGTAGTTCATGCATGCAATGGTCTCCTTGGAAAGGTAGTGGCAGCAGAAAAAGTAGATAAGTTTAAATTAGAATTAGATTGGTACCTGGAAGTTCTGGAGATGGAGGTGTATAGGGATGTTGATGAGACTTTTAAGCAGTTTGAGCATCGATGGGTGATTTGGTGCAGTGTACGGAGTACTGTTGGTGGGGGTCTCGTCAAGGGGTGTTGTGTGATTGATGTATGTTTTTAACGAAGACCATGCCCCTTCCCCTGAGGGGAGAAAAAAATACAAAAACTACAAAAAGTTAAAATAAAGTTTTTTTTGGCATTTTCTTCTTTGGATCTTGTGTAGATAAATTAGTATGGTGTTCATGCAGGCATGATGGGCTGAATGGCCTCCACCTGTGTCTGATTTCCTTATATTAAGTGATTCTTCACCATTAAAAGATAGGGCCCAGAATGATATAGTGCTGTATAGCATGATATTTCAAAAATGTATTGGGCCCAATATGTTCTCATGGACCAGGCATTATGTGGCGGAGGTATGCGCTCCACCGAGTGCCCTTCTAGTTTTATATACTTTATACTTTCCGAAATTAGAGCGTTCATAGAATACTTTACCCCACAGTCTTGAGAAAAAGGACATGTGAAGGGTCTTTTAAACTCGTTCTTTGTGCTTCTGAACATGATCTATATTTCCTACGAGCCACCACTTTGTCTGAATCTCAATATTCCCAAACGCTGAGAGTGCGAGCAGCAAATTTTATTGGTTGAAATGGCATAAAATGACGTAATAATTTGTCCAAGAACTGCTAAAACGGAGGTTTTTGGAATTGGAAACAAAGCGATTTGTGTTCTCGGGTTCATGTATATAATTTGTGAATAAAGTAGATTGGGGGAGAGGGGGCCACACGGTCCTTTTGGAGAGAGATATTGAGAGTGTGAGATTTGTCAGGATTGAAAATTGTATTTCAGGTGTTTGACGATCTCGTGACTTTTTTACGGTCTGAAGAGAGGGAAGAGGCTGCAGCCTGCCTGTCTGAGGGATGAGGGATGTCATGGCAGAGGGTGGAGTCATCAGCAAATAGATAAAGAGTATTTTCCAAAGAGTCAGAGAGATCATTGATGAAGATCAGGAATAGGACTGGAATCAAAACATTGCCTTGGGGGAACTCAAGCCTTGACATGGAGAGGGAGATGAAATGACTCTGTTGAGTGCCACACGTTGGCTACGAGAGTAGAGGAAGTCGGTAAGCATTGTGTGGAGTTGGCCTTGGATGCCACAGGCAGACAGTTTGGAGATCAAGGCAGAATGCCAGACTGTATCAAAAGCACAAGATATGTCCACAGAGATGACTGATCTCATGCTCTGATATTGAGGGCCTTCATCCATTGTTGGGTGAGTCGAAGCAGCATGTCTAAGGTGGAGTGACCTGGTCTGAAACTAAATTGTTGATCTAAGATGGGGTTGTTGGAGAAAAGAAAGGATTTCATATGAACTGCGATGATGGATTCCATGACCTTGCTGATGATTGGAAGTAAGCTGATTGGTCTGTCATGAGGGGATCAGTTTTTGCACCTTTTTATGTTGTGCAGTGATGGTGGCTGATTTCCAAGCAGATGTAAGATGACCGAGTGCAAATGACAGGGTAAAAAAGATAGAGTCCAGGACCAGTTGGGGACACAAGACTTGGAATCAAACAGAATTGAGTCCTTCGACCTTCTCATGAGCGGTGTCACCTGTGGTGCCATTTGAAGATAGGGAAGGGATGGAAGGGGAGCATACTCGAGAGAAAGACTTCAGAAGGTGTCACCAGGTTTTAAAAGAGGGAGACAAGTTTGAAAGTTCATTCTTGAGGTTGGACACATGTTATTTTCTGGTTCTCCTGAGAGTGGACACACTTGTTGCAGACATTTTGGAAAGCACCGAGATTGTCTTCAGTCGGATTTGCCTTCCATGAAAAGAACACGTTATTTCAGAGTAACTGCCCCTCCACAGGAGTCAGTGTACCATGGGTGGGAAGAAGGGTAGGATAATTGAAGACGAGATGGGATGACTGCGTCGGAGTGGCGACCCATCCAGGATTGTGCCCAATAGCCCAGCAGCACCGACACTCTGTGCAGAGTCTGGTCCCAATAGATGGATGGATGGGATAAATCTGTGTGAGAGAGAGAGAGAAAGAGAGAAAGAGAGAAAGAGAGATTCTGTGGAAGATTTCCCAGGCTGAATTAACATCAGGGACAGTAGACATGGGAGATCAGTCCTGAAGAGAGATGGCTCCTTGTAGTCCCAGCCAATCTTCTTGAGTGAAATTCCAGACTCGTTGGTGTTGAGGCAGCTCTCTGAGAATAGCCAGAGATGTTGACTTTCACAAGCACATGACCAGATGAACCAATTGGAGCAAAGTAAGAGCAGGAGAGATTTGCTGTAAAGTTACTCATCACCAAGTCCAGAAGGGAGGATTTGCCATTTTAAGAAATCCGGAAACTTTGTCAATCAATGGAGAGATCATTCCTGTCCGGTTGTCATTTTTTTAAACATCACTTTGTGTAAAGGGCAGCACGTTGGATATGTCACCGTGTTTGTGTTTATTTGGCTCTGCAGGTGAACAATGCGGGGTGCATGGTACACGAGCATGAAGTTACTGATGATGGCCTCGAGAAAAACTTTGCGACAAATACACTGGGTGAGCTGGCCAAGACTGAGGGGGCGAGATGTTTTGCTTCACTACATTCCCCTTCTCAAAATGTCACGTCACCCATCTTCTGCTTCCTCAGAAGGTGCCGGAGCCGTTATGTTTTCGTGATGTCCATCGGGCTGTGCATCCTTGTGTGCGTAGCAGATTTCCGTTACCGTGATAACTTGTGAACTATTGAAGGGACTCCAACCAAACTTGGCATATATATGAAGTGTAATACAAAGATGAGTTTATTAAATTTTGGGTTTAAAAGGTCAAAGGTCGATGGTCATATGTCCTTTGAAACTCATTCTGCAGACCATAACTCGACTTAGAAGCATCTGATGTTGTGTCTCTTCTTCTTGTCTTTCTTCTCTGTGTGTGTGTCTCTCTTTCTCTCATGGCCTTTAATTGAGATCAAACGTTACAGTGGGTTGACATCCACCATGGGTCGAGGCATTCACATCAAATGATATTTTCTATTTGTTTAATGGCATGCACTATCAGGACATTGAGTACATTGAGGATGTCAGAAGACCGCCATTGCACATTTTGTAACGAGTCGGCCATTGTGTCACCGTACCCTGTACCAATTCTCAGTTCTTGCTCTGGTCGAGGGTTACTTTGCAGTCCCATGCAGATGTGATGTGATGTGGGAGGCGGTTTGCTCACTTGGAGAATTTCAACATGTGGTGTCTATTCTGCAGGACGTAGCGGTTTCACGACGGAATTCCTGTGCACTTGTAAGAATCTGTTTGTTGTAGTTGTGTGGATTCCTCTGCATCGTCATCACCAAACTGGTGTTTAATGGGATGATTTGTGTCATCCATAGGAACCTACATCCTCACCAGTGCACTCTTACCACTGCTCAAAAAGGCAAACAAGCCACGTGTTGTAAGTTGTTGAAAAAACACAACCTTTCTCATTGAATTTCATTGTACATCTACTCGTGTATAGCATTGTGAAGTGGGACGGCACTCGGTAGAGAACATACCTCCACCAGACTGAACAGTTTACGTGTTGTATCCCACTGATGGGTCAGATCTGGATCCGGACCTGAACCAAAATCTCAGCAGCTTGTTTTTGTCACATCCACCAAATTTTGTGGATGTGTGTCAGCAGCCTGGCTAACTATCTTGCCGAAAGATTTATTGGGTAATGTTGATGAAGGAATTTTTTTTGTCATTAATTTGAATGTTGGATCACATTAATGAAAAGAACCCGGTTCATACTTCAAGGACAGGTAAAAGTTATAACGGGGTGTGTGGACATGGTGGTCACGATGGGAGTCTCCTTACATATTGTTATAATTGGTGATTATAATTACTGAACAACAAACCAGACTCGGTGGTGTAATGGTTAGACCATCTGCTCCAAGACTGGGAAGTCGGTTTTTCGAACCCTGGCCGAGTCATACCAAAGAGGTACGTGCTGCTTCCTTCCTTGACACTCAGAATTTTAAAAATGGATAGAACTCGGACAATCAATGCTGGGAAGGCAATGGCAAACCACCCAGTACAACCCCCCCTCCCCACACACACACACACACACACACACATTTCATACTATTTAACAGTACCTTAGAGCTGTTGGGATAACCTAGAAGGGTGCACACTCACCTCTGAGCTCGCCTGGCATTGGCTCAGAGGTTAGGGTGGTGACTTGGGACCCTAGGGTCCTGAGTTCGAGGCTTAGCGGTTAGGGTGGTGGCTTGGGACCCTAGGGTCCGCTGAATTAACACCAGGGTGTTGACTCAGCCTGTCATCCTTCCGAGGTCGGCAAAATAGGGGCACTGCATCAGTGGCATAGCCATACCCTTAACCAATGATGCAACCAGCATCCAAAAAGGCTGCACACAATGGGAACCTCTAAACTGTCTTGTTTGGGTTTGAATCTCAATCCAGCTAAAAATTGTCATCCCAGTGTTTCACAGGCAAGGTGAGTAATGAGTGTGCGTTGCATCCCTCGGATGGACGTTAAACTGGTTGTCCTGTCTGCCAGCATTAGTCTGTGGACGCTGAAGATCCCACGATCTCCTTCCCGAAGAGTAAGCAAGCCATCCCCAGTACCATGAACAAATTCCAAATTCCAGCTCAATCTTACACAAGGGGCATTACTGCACCCCAGCAAATGATGCAACCAGCAGCCACGTGCTGCATATGAAAGGAAAGGAAAGGAAGGTATACAGCACCTCGTCTGCTTTCATGCCACTTAAAACAGACAACCCTCAGAATTTTTGTTGTTTCACTTTTCTTGAGATATCTATAACAAGGAATGTTTCAAAACTTATTTTCAAGAACACAAAAACAACTTATCAAGTCCTGGTGGTTCCTTGTTACGTCCGTCTCTGAGGTGTGTTCTCATCGTCCCTCTCACCGAATGTGACTCCATAGGTGCAACCGATTAGTCAAGTATATACAGAAAGTATCCGTGCACCCCCCCCCCCCAGGACTCTACCAAACCAACTTTTTTAGCTTCCTTTTATGGACCTTTACACATTTGAGATGTTAACAAAAACATTTCCTGGCACTCTGGCAATATTCAAGATGGTGTCCAAAATGGCCGCAAAAATGGGTAAAATCAAAGAATATGGTATATAACATCTCAATGTGACACATTGGAAAAATAATCATTGGGATTTGGTTCCTGGTCATTAGTAACTAATGTCTGATGATTGGATTTTGTTACCATTTTAAAAAATCCAAGATGGCGTCCAAAATGGCCACCAAAATCATATAAAATCTATATATTAATACTGAAGGACCAATTTTGTGCTCCTCCTCGCGGTCGCGTCACCTTTTTCTCGGTACTGTGACCTGGACTGAAAGAGACTTCGTACTTGTAAGAGTGCATCGCACATAGTGGCAATAGTCAACTTTCAACTCTGAAGCAGAATAAACACTTTTCGTTTTACATTCGTTTACATGACGACGTGTGACGTCACCGCTGAGAGGCGTCAGAACGTCATGACAACATCGGCCATTCGGTGACGTCATTACGTCTGTCGTCGACAGACCGTCACCGCTGAGAGGTGTAATTCCACTCCTCAAAAATAGCGTCTGCAATGTAAAACCCTCTTCTGCACATGCTGACTCCCTCAGAATGTGAATTTGACACAAAAAAAATGTAACAAGAAACATTGTATCTATATGTTAATACTGAAGGACCAATTTTGTGCTCCTCCAAGCGGTCGTGTCACCTTTTTCTCGGTACTGTGACCTGGATTGAAAGAAACTTCGTACCTGTAAGAGTGCATCACACATCGTGGCAATAATCAAACTTCAACTCTGAAGCAGAATAAACACTTTTTGTTGAGACGGGGGCGAGGAGTGAAGAGGCGGGGGCGGGGGATGAAGAGGCGGGGGGCAAGGTAAGCAAATTTTTGGGTGGGGGTAAACATATTGAAAGCAGGAGATGGGGGGATGGGGCGGGGGATGAGTGAGCGGGTGCTGGGGTGAATTAGGCAGGGTTGAGTGTGAGGGGGTGGACAGGGTGGCGGGGTGGCGGGGGCAAGTGGGGCGGGGAATCAAGAGACGGGGAGGGCGGGCAGTGAAGAGGCGGGGGCGGGGTAATTACATTTTTGGGCGGGGGTAAGCAAATTGAAGGCGGGGGGTGGGAGGCAGGGGGGAATGGGGCAGGGGATGAGTAGGTGTGGACAAGCACACCCTGTCCAGTCCATGTCCCTCGAGTGTGGGTGAGCTGGTGAGGGTTGTTGAATGAACGGAATCCGTCTGTGACGGGGTTTCGGCTAGTTGTATACAACAGCCTAAAACTAAGAATAATATACAGTAAATTAATATTTGGATTCATTGTAATATATGTTCCTGATTATTAGAAACTAATTAAATAGGCCTATGTGGTGATTTATGTTTTATTGCCATTCATAAAATCCAAGATTGAGTTCAAAATGGTTTTTAAAATGGTAAAATCATAGTAAATATCAAATGTGAGCCTGGTGTGGCTCAGTGGTTAAGGCGGTGGCTTGGGATCCTTGGGGTCCTGAGTTCGAGCCCCACTGGCTGCTGAGTTAGCATCAGGGGGGGTTGACTCAGCCTGTCATCCTTCCGAGGTTGGCAAAATGAGCACCAGTATCCTGGTAATTACCCCTGCAGGATCGAAGGCGACTAAAGGGTTGGCGTCAGGAAGGGCATCCGGCCGTAAAAAATATTGCCACAAGAAAGGGTACCATGATTGGAACCCACAAAAAGCTGACCCCTGCTCAGGGATAAAGGCTTTCAAATGGTGTGATGAAAGTAAATATCAAATGTCAGCTTCAAATAATCATTAATGTAATAATAATAATAGAGGGACAGAACTATGGAATATTCGTTTTGTAATTCTTATCAAGGATGTTTATTATTGTTATCGTACTTGGAATTAAAGATGGCGGACAATTTGAAAGCCAGAAAACACACACACACACACACACACACACACACACACACACACACACACACACACCCACCCCGATGCACTTTGAATATTTACATGCACTCAAGTATTATGTGTATTTTTTTCTCTTTCCAGGTTAGATTAATTAGCTTAGCAAGACCGTGGCGAGTCAAGATCAAGATCACAAGTCAAGATGTCAGACAAGCAAGAAAAATTTTAATGTAATTGTCAAAAGAAAGTTGTTGAAATGGAAAGAAAACGCAAACGAGAACATTGTGTCATTAATACGTCTGGAATAAAGCATGGATCGTTCACATATTTTTCAGACTTGACGAATCCAAATGATGGATTGGCACTTCTTAAAAATATACGGAATCGTCGCTTCGCTGAACCACCAGGTTCTTCATATCGAATGACAGATATCTGTCAGGGCATTCCTGATGAGATCCAGGAGAACGAGGGCTATCCTGAGGCTAACGATCCTGAAGCTCCTGGACATGGACCATCTACCAGCCTAGAAGGAAAGGTAAAGTGCAAGAAAGCATCAGAAAAGATCATTTTTGAACCTGATTGTATTTTCTGCAATACTGAAGGACGAATCCATGTGAAAAAGGCAGGTATCGACACAAGGGAAGACACCTCTTCATTTGAACGTGATTGATGGCAGAAAGTGCTGCAAATAGCAGAGGAGAACAATTATGAGTGGCTCTTAAGGTGAGTCCGAGGATTTGATTTGTTTTCAGCAGAGGCCCAATACCACCCAAAATGCAGAAAGCAGTATACAGCCAGTTATCAGAAATTAGTAACTAATAATCAGGAAGCAAATCCCAATTATTATTTTTCCAATTTGCCACATTTTTGAGATGTTATATACCGTATTCTATGATTTTACCCATTTTGGTGACCATTTTGGACGCCATCTTGAATATCGCCAGAGTGCCGGGAATTTTTTTTTGTTACCATCTCACATGTGTAATAGGACAATAAAAGGAAGCTAAAAAGTTGGTTTGGTGGAGTCCTGGGGCGGGGGTGGGAGGGATGGTGCATGGATACCCTCCGTAGATACTCCCCTAGATGGACACAAATCAAGATCGGTTTGGTGGCACCAGTTTTCTTCCGCCTCTCCTCGAGTCTTGCTCCATATTCTCTTCCGTTCATCTTCATTCAGTTTTTGTTTCACCGTACCTCTCGAGCATCCCACATTTTGTGGATATACCCGTTAGGTCATCGAGCATCCCACATTTAAGATTCAATGTTGGGTGAAGAAAGTTGAAGCTGCATTTACGTTTACAGCAAAGATGGAAGTTTCCAGAAAGTTTTCAGCAAATCAAATGCAAGCCAGGAGAGTTGAGCAATGCGTTTTGTAGCATTGATGGAATCGTGTGCATGCTCGTGCAACCCCAGGTGACCGTATCGTCTGCTGGGATGCTCGTCCAGAAGCTGAATGTGGAGGACCTGCAGCACGAGCGTGGAACGTTTGATGGCACGATGGTGTACGCCCAGAATAAGGTTCACCTTGGCTCGTGTTTACAAAAGATGCGAATGATGACTTTGATTGCATTACAAGGTTACGTAAAGTTATTCAGGCTCTCTGCCCTCCCAATAGAGGCAGCAGGTGGTTCTGACTGAACACTGGGCACGGTTCCATCCCGGCGTTCACTTCTCTGTGCTCCACCCAGGATGGGCAGACACCCCTGGTGAGGTTGACCCCCTTGACTTTGGTTCACAATTGCAGAAAACTCTTTTTATGCTCGCAGTAGTTCATTGAACGTTTGAGAAGCAAGGCAGCGTATCGCAGTCTCGCTTAGACTGTGGACATCGTTAGATGTGATCTGGCAGGGGGCATTGCACTAGAGTGTGCCGTTATTCCATCGGGATTTGTTCATCAGGTTCCTTGTTTTCATTGCAGGTGATAAGTATTTCATGAAAGATCTTTGTCAGAGATCCACCAAAATACCAAATTACATTGGAGGTTACCGGGAAGGTTGACCAATATCTCAACAGAACCTGGTGTGCTCGGCTTTTGAAGCTCCATTCTTCTTCTTCGTTCGTATGCAGCACAAGTTGCGGGGTGGCGTCATTGGCTGAGGGTGCGACTGTGTCACTGATGCAGTGCCCTCTGGTGGTTATGTCAGGAATTTCTTCAGGATTCTGGCAATAGCTTGCCTATTCTTCGCGAAGGACACTGGGGTCTTTACCATCCACCACCACGGAATGCCGGCAGATGGTACACCAATTTAATTTCCATCCAAGGGATGGTACACACATTAATGAATCACCCTGCCTGTTTTATTTATGGGTATGGAGCTTGTGGTTCCTTCATTTTCTGGGGGCATGACTGTGCCACTCATGCAATGCCAGTTACCAGTAAGCTGGTACTCATTTTGCCAATCTCAGAAGGATGACAGGCTCAGTCCACCCATCTTGTTAATTTAATGATGGGACAGGGGCTTCAACTCAAGACCCAAAGATCTTAAGCCAGCCACTTTAACTGTTAAGCCAACACCAATCTTACCCTGCCTATAAAACAACAAGATGACAGTTTATAGTCGGCTTGCGATTCAAACCTCGACGAGATAGCTTTGAGGCGAGAGCATGTACCTCTATGCCATCCTATCTACCTTTGAACCTCCACGAGAAGAGAGAAACACGTAAGAATGTTCTATAATTCTAGAAGTGTTTATTTGACGTCAATGCACTCCTGAACGGTTGGACTGAGTGAATTGAAAACTGGTGGTTGTATGCAGTGTCCCCAGGAAGGTCTTAGATGGTTTAACAAAATTGTAGTCGTAAGGCTTTAGGGTGGAGGAGAGCAAACCAATTCTCTCAGTGGTAATGTAAATGGCATAGTTTGGGTTTGCATAGTCCTGTTGTGGGTTTCCAACGCAACTCCCCGTGGGAACGGGTAATAGTAGGTCAGGTCAGGTATGGGAGCATGTGCCGGAGCAACGCGTTGCTGCGTCCACTTTCTGCCAGTACTCCAGGGGCCTCCATCTGGCCATCCCCCAGGCAGCCAACTGGCCCATCCCCATCTCCTTGAGATGCCGATCAACCTGCTGCAATCACGAGGCACGTGGTCGGCCCATTGACCTCCTCCACTCACGAGACTCCCTCGCCGAGAGGATTTGGTGAGCAGGATCAGCATCAGGAAAACAGAGCACATGTCAAAACAGCCACAGCTGACACTCACGGACTCGGTAGGAAACAAATCTCATTTGAGTCTCTCTCAGCAACCGCTTGTTGGACACAAAGTCTGACCAGCGATAGCCAAGGATTCTCTGAAGAGACCTGGTACCAAAGGAATTAAGTCCCCATCTCAGATCCCTGGTCAGAGTCCAAGTTTCACATCCATAGAGCAAGACTGGAAGCACCGAGGACCTGAAGCCTCGGACTTTCGTTCTCCCACACAGGTACCGACTGCAGCGCACCCCATGATCCAGTGAATCCATGACTCCCCTGGCCCGACCCAGAAGTCTGTTGACTACTGGCTCACAGCCAGCAGATATGAATGTCACTGCCAAGGTAAGTGAATCTCTCCGTGACCTCAACATCCTCACCACAAAAAGGAGAGCAGCATCCAAAATGTCACTGAAAGCCTGGATCTTAGTTTTGACCCAGGAAACCCATAATCCCAGCGGCTCTGACTCAAGCAGCACCATGAGGGCCCCCAAAAGTATATTCAGTCTCTACCAAAATAAAGGTCAGAAAACTGGACATTCCCAATCGATGCACCGCAACTTCATCTCTCCGACATCCTCCCCAGAATCCAGTCCATACAAGCACTGAAAAGTGTGGGGGCAAGTACACACCCCTGCCGAACTCCACTAACAACTGGAAATAAGTCAGAGATGGTATCACCACATCTCACAGCACTCTCAGTACCAGAGTATAGTTTAGACATCAGAACGATCAGTTTTGGTGGCACCCCACGAAGACCAAGAATCCGAAAGAAGGCATCCCGATTCACTGAATAAAACGCTTTATAGAGATAAACATAGGTTGCAAGCAGCCCCTGCTGAAACTCTCGTCTGCGTTCGGTGAGGACGCGAAGAGCAAGTATACGGTCAATCATCGCCCTCTTTGGTGTAAAGCCTGACTGCTCTGGACGCTGGTGCTCAAGTAGATGGTGGCGAACCCTATCGAGAATTATCCGAGCAAAGACTTTGCCCGGCCCTGAGAGCAGAGTCACCCCTCAGTCGCTGTTGCAGTCCTGGCGATCACCCTTCGTCATTCCAAACCCC
Source organism: Eptatretus burgeri (assembly GCF_056783735.1). Classification (NCBI taxonomy): domain Eukaryota; kingdom Metazoa; phylum Chordata; class Myxini; order Myxiniformes; family Myxinidae; genus Eptatretus; species Eptatretus burgeri. The sequence goes on along the minus strand of NC_140977.1, from coordinate 30,954,815 downwards.
CTCCCACCCCCCAATTCTGGGGAATTTTAACCCATCCACACAGAAGGGTTCTTCTCTCATCCGTTTAACCAGGATTCAGTATAACAAATTCTGTTGGTTGCATTTCTGGAGGGTAGAGCTATGGCTCCAATGCAGTCCTGCTGTGTGTTTGCAGTAATTCTAGGATACCTTGGTTTATAAAGCTACCTTACATCTACGAGGTTCCTGATCATTTTCATAGGCAAATAAAGACTTAAGCTAAGAGATTATGGAGCAACTTATGTTTATATTGCTCGAGATCCTCACAGTCCATCATTCACTTCTCGTGATTTTGTGGAGGCATTATTTACTGAATGTTTGGATCGGCTAGTTTGGAATCCTCTTACTTGCATCCTCGGCCCATAGCTGTACGAGTCGGCATGCCTGATTTCCACCGCCGGATGGGTCAGCGTTTGCGCACGGACGCTCAGGGTGCAGACACCATAATCTGGCTCGCCATCTCTCCTGCCGTTCAGCATCAACAAAGCGGAAAGTTTTTCCAAGGTTAGAGCAAACGATCCAAGATCATCCTTGGCTCACTGACTTGCTGTGTTTTGTGGGGATTTGCCAGCAGATACTCATTGGAAAGTCTTGAAGTGCAAAAGCAAGAGCTGTTGAAGGTGTTGAGTGATTTTAACAGATCCCTCTTTCTGCAGACAGGAAGGTCGTCTCCACACACCTGCCTATGGCCTGGACACAATCCTCAATTGAAGATGAGAACAAGCTCATGAAAGCATTGGAAGCAATGGCAGCCATGTTCAAACCTGAAACCACTTGATGTGTTCTTGGCTTTGATTTCATTATAAACAGCTATATCAAGGGCTTAATAAAATCTTGCATAATTCAAATACTTTAAAAGACAGATGATACATTGTAAAAGCTTTAATTAAATGTTTACTCAAAAATAAATCAACAAAACACCCTTGTGTTTTCCAGAGTTTAACATTGATCTAAAGATCATGGAAGAGTTGGCACATAAATCCCCTGCAAGACCAAGACATCAGTGTGCATTTGCATGAATTAAAGGACATTGGTACACTATGGACAAGTATGTAGAGCAGTTTAACAGGATTTTACCTGGGTTCCCAGAGCACGAGCCCCTCTCCCCCACCCCCAACGTACGTCGGGGGCCAAATCTTCCCAAAGTCCGGAGTCGTCAGGGAAGCACGGTCATGGTCAGAGTGCTGATCGGTTTCCATGGAGTGACCCACTCCCTTTTGTCTGTCCTCTCTCTCGTGACCCTGGCTTTATAAAGGCAAGAGTACACAATCTTAGATGTGAGGAATCTCTGGATTGCTCATGGTAGATCGATCAGCTATCTCATTTGAGCAGAACCCTCCGGTGCTATTCAACAACAACCAGTCTCAAATTAACACACTTGACGTTTTTGATTTCGACAGAGATAACTTGCTCGAGTGCACATACGTCTCAAAATCTTTATACAAGATCTCTTAAAAGGAGCTTAGATCTTGTGTACAAAAATATTGTACATCTGAATTGTTTACAAATCTCCACTTATCTCAAGCAGGGAACATATGATGGGTATTGGCTCACAGGAGCTTGTTTACGTTTATCCGACTCGTGCAGTTATGCGGATGAGGCTGCTTCTTGGCTGGGGTTACAATCCTGGACGGGTCGCCACTCCAACACAGAATACTCAACAATGCAGGAATCCGAAACTTTGTAATTCGTTAATGGTGCCAGCAATAACCCTTATTTGTGAAGAAAATGGTGGGATCCATGCAAGGGGACGGTACACACACTAATAAATCACCATGCCTGTGAAACACCAGGATGACAGTTTATAGCTGAGTTGGGGTTCAAACCCAGGCTAGAGAGCACATACCTGTCAGTCTAGGTTATCCTGCCAGCTCCTTACAGGAGTAGACAATCTATATGTAGATAACACCTCTCCCCCAAACCCTTAACTCAACACCTCACGATACAACCAGCCTTTTATTGTCGGCCTTTAAGGTTAAAATAAAAGTAGGTACTTTAATTACCCCCATCACCGAAGGTGAAGGAGGTTATGTTTTCACCCCTTTCTGTATGTCTGTTTGTGTAAAGGATATCTCAAAAAGTTGTGGACAGGTTCTGTGTGTGACAAGGACGAACTGATTAGAGTTTGGTGAAGATCCAGATACTAAAAATTTGAAAGCAATTTCTTCACCATTTAGAGGTAGGGCTAAACTAATAAACACCATATCTCACAACGTCGTGGACGGATTCGGACAAAACTTGGTGGACACGTTGGATGTATGACAAGGAAGAATTGATTCAATTTTGGTGAAGATCCGGATCCGGATCTGATAATATTAAAAAGTGATTCTTCACCATTGAGTGATAGGGCCAAAAACGATAAAGTCCTGGAAAGCATGATATTTCAAAAATGTATTGGAATCGATATGTTCGAGGATCAGGCATTACGTGGCGGAGGTATGCGCTCTACCGAGTGCCCTTCCAGTATTTAACCGAGAACAAATGAACCAACATTTAAGGTTCAAACATCTTTTATTATACACAACACATTCCTCAACAAATTTTTGTTTCAAACAGCACGGAAGTATCAAGTGATAAACTTTGTTCAAAGCAAAAGCTCACTGCTTTCCACATGGGCCAAAAAAAAAATAATAATAATAAAATAAAATGACTTCAGGTTCACATTTCCATTATACACCGCACCTTCACAACGAGACTCCAATACGACAGCACGATGGTCCCCGATAGTGAAGCTATGCAGTTTCACAACGGAAATGCTAAAACAAAACATGGGATGGAGGAAGGTGATGCAACGTGTGTGTGTATATATATATGTGTGTGCGTGTGTTATATTTTTAAATCAGTTCATCAACTGCTCTTCAAAAACCTTTTCTACAATCTAAAAGCAACACAAAAAAAGAGGGTTGAAGTCGAGGGTTTACGTTAATGTTTCATCAATCCTCGATGCACACATCAAATTTGACCGAGCCTCTCTCAGTCGAAACAGAAGCAGGCCCAAAATGCTTTTACCAACAGATAAAGTGCAAATCCTCAACTTGATCTTGATACCACGCAAGCTGCAAGTCTTTCTTTTTTGAACAAATTAAAAAGAGATATATCTATCCAAACTGGAATGACCCAATATGTCCGAGTAGACTTTTTACACCATTTTACGCGATCACAAAAATTGACCGTTGCGTTTAAGCAGAAGTGGACTCCATTTGCACAATGCAAAGCAGCAGGAAAATTAAAGGAAGTAAGGAAAGGAGAAAACAAAAATGGCAAACAACCAACTCAATCATCGCACCCTTTCATTTGTCACGCGTTGGAGACTCAGAGGGGAAAACTACCCTTGATAATGTGAAATCGACAGTGCACGATGAGGAATTCCCTGGAATCTGGGATTTAACGACACATAATTCATCCAGAATTTAACAAAACCATCTTGAGATCACGTTCTTCATCAAATGACTGTGCCAGGATGTCATTGTTCTTTGTGGGATGCTTCAGTGCGTTACAAAGTGTGGGGGAGAGGAAAAACCCATTAGGAATATACAAAATAAAAAAGGGTGAGTCAGAATAATAATAAAAGCTATAGGGGGTGAAGTGTGAGGGGGGGGGGAGGGAGAGAAACGAAGGATAGAAAAACAACTACAAAAAAACATTGAGCAGTTGAAAAAGCAACTGGGTATTCAAACTGGCACTCCCAGGAGACATCACCTGTGGATGGATCATTGTGAGTTTCATGAAAACCAATACCGAAGCACGGCATCATAAAAGACTCCTTTTCAACAGCTGAACAATCTTTATCAACCTAATGCCTCCCTTGCTGTAAAAGGTGAGACCGTGTCCTTTTAGAGAAATTGACGGAAGTAAAGAATTCGCACCAATTAAAGTAGATATGTTCGAGGCCAACAACTGAACCTACCGCCACAACAAGCCGAAGCAGCTTCCATGACGGGGAAGAAATTTTTAAATTTTTTTTTAAAGCAAATGACAACCAGCGACATTCCATGTGCTCAATGTGGGGCGGAATCATTCGGATCCGCTACCAGGTGGCGTTCAGTCTGTGCGACCGCAGCAGAATTCCATGGGGGCTCTGGTGAAGCTTCCCGAGACAAAGCAAGGTGAAAAAGAAAAAAAAAAACCCTCAACAAGCATCTGCTTACCCAACAGACATCTTATGCAAATTAGGCAGCTCCACCCCACAGATCAAAACACCCGGGTAGTCGCAGAAAGACTCGATTGGTGTACAATCAAACCTCCGTGCTCATCATTTGCAAATACAATCGACACGTGAGCATTACGCTCTATGGCCAGAGGATTTGATGTGATGCGAAGCAATGGATTACCTCGTGCTGGTGATTAAACATGGATGGCTTTTATTGCACGTCAGGTATACAATAGTGCAGCCCAGAGCACTGTCAGTTCAAAAGAAAGCATTCCATACCGAGGAAGCTTATCGTCCCCACAATGGTCTGGACGTGCCATTTACACCAAGGTATACGTGATGTGGAATGACCCTGATACGAAGAAGCGTTCAGGAATAATTACATCCTTTATTCCTCTATCTTTAGATCAAACACTTTGAACAATCGAGGTGTGCTGAAGCGAGAAGGATCGGTGTGACGTGCACACCAAACACACCATACGCATTTGGAGTGGAGGGTTATGGGGTGGGGTGGGGGGGGTAGTGCACAACACAGAAAAATTAAAAATAGAATGTGGAAGTTCAATTGTGGAAGCTACAATCACAGAACATAGTGTTCAGTGCACAAAATTGTGTTTGACAAATCACGATCCTCAAGTTCCTTCAACAACTCAGACACAAAGGGTGATGGGTGCCCCCAGCTTAAAACCGTCAAATCAACTGGAATAGCATGCGATTGTGTTGACAGAAATGGTAGAAAAGGAGAATGGGAAATCAAAAAGGAGAAAAAAAAAGAAAGAAAATAAGGAAGGTGAGGGGGGGAAGAAAAGGGAGGGGGTGATGCAAGCCTAATAAAAAGATAATCCACTGGTACCAAGACAGACAGTGGGAAAGAGAAGATGTAGCGGAGAAGATAAAGGCAAAGAGAACAGCTGATGGAAAAAAGGAAGGCACTGGGTGGGAAGGAGAAAGTTGGGGGTGGGTGGGAGGGAGGGGGGGGTCAAAGTGGTTGAAAGAGTGAACCTGAAATTCATTGATTGAATTTGTGGACTGGAGAAAACGGGACGTTTTGATGGGGCCCGCGTTCTTTGAAACAATCAGGAAATCACTGGAGAAACGTCCCATAACTGTGGAAATGAAAATACAAACATGTTGACGCATACAAACGGCCTGCAGTAAATAAAGTGCAGATGGATACGGAGTGCCGCCTCGTCAACACAAGCAGCAGATCCCTTTAGCTCCCAATGCATCCCTCATACCTTAATGACCTTGTCGGTACCAGACGTAAGAAGCCATCCTCGTGTCAGATCCAGCTGCATATTCACCACACTGTGTTTACTTTCATGGAACGTGGCTGTAGGTGCTCGGCTATGGCAGGGAAAGGTTCCAAAGAAGGCAGTGATAAGAGACAGAGACAGAGACAGAGACAGAGACAGAGACAGAGACAGAGACAGAGACGTTGCAAACTCACTCTTCGTCCGTAATAGTGTCATAGCAGGAATCACAGACACGCACTTCAGTCTCAAACCCGAGCAGGGGAATCGTGGAACGCTTGGAGCTGCACTTTGCACACACAGCTTTTCCACATTTCCGACAGTGGTGCTAAGGGTGGACCAAAAAGTTAGATTGGCAATGAATAACAACTCAACATTGCCAAGATACAGAGGGGCAGTGGGTGGATGAGAGGATCAATGCCACCAATATATGTATGTATGTATGTATGTATGTATGTATGTATGTACACACTATTTTTTTGAATCACATTCTTTTTTTATTATTACATGAGAAACACCCCCTACCTCTGGGAGAGGCTTGGGAGCGGGAAGGGGTGATAATTTTTGACTATTTTGTGCCTGTGGCTCGTAATATTCCTTTAGTAAACAACATGTACAGGCCAAAAATTACAAGTCTCCAATCCTCGGAGGCAGTGAGGTGAAGGGAATTATGTGCCTGGTTACCCCGAGTACTGGTGTGGCTTAGGGTGATAATTAATCGTTACAGGGCAGACAAAAGCGCCAAACTTTGTATATGGCTTCTTTTGGCCATAGGAAACAAATTTAGAAGGGAAGCCCTGATGAAATATTATCGGTACGCGATCAGCGCAGTAAAATCCAAGATGCCCCCCAACGAAAATTTAAAATCACATATCTCTGGTTCTAGAAGTGCTATCAACATAAATTTGGTGTCAAAATGGGAGGTTTTAGGGTCAAAAAACATTATTTTACACATACGAATGTCCTCTGCCAGCTTATTTTGTCATTATGACATACGACTTCAAAAATAGAACTTTTTCAATAATATATTAGTTTATTTATACAGCATATCAATACATGTGTAATATAATTCCTGAACAATATATTATGATTCAGACAAGTCAATCAATATACCAAAATAAGCAGCACAACAACTGATATGAGGTGGCTTTCTTGCTTTTCATGAAAGTGATGTATCCCTCTTAGTTACATTTACATTTGAACAGAGGAGTGCAGCTGAGGTTGGCCTTGCCACACTAACAGTGTGAACAGTCACCCTCACAACAACATTTGATCAGCTCTCTACAAGCTCTGGATACTTCGGGGATAGTGATCCATGTTGGCACCAAAATGTCATTGATTTTGCTCCATCCAAAATCTTGGGGATCTGGACACACCATCTGTACCTCAGTACTTTGTGCCCAAATTCCAGCTTGGTATACTGCTCTGCAGGCATGGTGAAGCAAAGCATCCGAGAAAATGAGAAATATTTAGATTACTATTTGTCCAAAAAACACCACCTTTAACAATTTATCATAATTTTTTATTATTTTAATTTCCTGCATTGGTGGCAATTTGTCCATTGTCCGATTTTTGTGGCAGAATATGTCAAGCCTAGCTTCATTAAAGGCCCGGTCACACCTTGACGTTTTAGCCAACGTATGCCGATTTTTGAATTTTTTTTCTAAAACGCTGGCACACGTTGAATACGTTATGGGTAAGTTTTGATAACATTGAGAGCACGCTGAAAAACACTGCCATACGTCGTTGTATGTTGGCTTTAAACGTTGTACTTTTTGGTTGTCCTCAAATTTTTTCATGCTTGAAATTTCACGACGTATGCCGGCGTATGACTCACACGTTCCGCTACGCTGGCCACAAGTTGTATGCACGGTCTGCGATCGTTGACAGACGTCAACACATGCTACTTGTAAGTTAATCATAAGTTGAGACACGCCGAGGTAATGTTTAGCATACCCGAAACTTATTTCTAACCTATGATTAACGTGTTGTTGGCACGTTACGCGATCGTTGCCACACATCGACAGACGTTACTTTTAAGTTACCCATAGGCTGAAAGACGTCGGTATAATGGATCGTCACTGCGTCAGCGTCCACGGCCACGGCCAGGACACTTATTTGCAGCATTCTTCAAACTTTTCTTCAGCATGACGAGGATGTTCAGACTTCGATGTCGAGCTTGGCTATGATTCCAGTTGTCCATCGGCAGCATCTATTTAAAATAGTCGAGTTTGAGCGTTTTAACATGTTCAGAAGAAACGCTTCAAATTTCAAAACCCCAGCGTCAAAAAACAAAGGCGAGTGACAGCAATTTAAATCGTTCATTGTAAACAATGAAAATAGCTGAATGGTACCGTTTAAAAGTCGTTGAGTGTAAAAAAAATCCAATTGTTGAGCACAAGCGTCTACTTTCAATAGTGGAGATGCAGCCATTTAAATCGTTGAGTGGCAGCCTATGAATAGCAAACCCCACGTCACTGGCAAAGATAAACTGCCGCACGATATGGATAAGTTAGGCTATCGTTGGGCATAGTTTGTGAACGCCGGCTTCACGATAATTATTCGTTGGTATATCGTATCTATAAGTAATCAAAGCGCTCTATGCACATTATTAGTTCATTGCGCATTTGTCCAACCCGTTATGATTAGACCTAAATCGTAAAAACAAGCTATAGCTCATTGTTGAAAAAGCCCCATAAAAAAATTTGCCGCGAAGAACTTCGAACAATGGTGCAAAGATGTCTCCTACCCGTGGACACGCGGACGCAAGGAGGATCCATCATAACCCACACCCTCCCCCTCACACTCACCTACTACTGCCAACATGAACAAACTACTACTAATACTAATACTGATACTGTTACTGCTGACATGGACATAGACTCAAAAAGGACTCGAAAACACTGTTGGGTTCCCCTTTTATGAGCAGCATTTTTATATACCAATTCCCAAAACCGCTGGGAACACGTCTTTATATGGCAGTTGTAAGCTAGAAACACGTTCATTTATTTTTTTGTCGACCGGAAGATGTCATTGGAATACGTCTACATACGTCGACGTGTGTTGGGACTACGTAAAGAATTGGTTCAAAGCACGTCAAACATAAGTTAGAAATAAGTTTTGCGTAAAAAAGACATTACCGCGACGTGTTTCGACTTATGAGTAGCTTATAAGTAGCCTTTGTGGACGTGTGTAAGCGTCCACATACGGTGTGTAAAACTTATCCCCATCGCATGCGGAACGTGTGTCATACGCCGAGTACATCCAAAAATTTTGAACATGTTTAAAATTTCTTGACGTACTCTACTTACTACGACGTATGATAGCATACTTTAGCGTTCTACTCACGTATAACAAACTTACTCATACCGTATTTGACGTGCCCCAACGTTTTAGATACATTTTTCTTAGGTCGGCATACGCTGGCAAGATCGCCAAGGTGTGACCGCGATGTTGTCACTTCCATTTCTACGGCAGTTATGATTCGAATCGTTGTGCGTCAGCCTTTTAATAGGCTACGTCACTACATCGTCGTTGATGCGTGCAACGCGCTATGCCTAAGTTAGACTATCGTTGGGCATCGGTTGTGTAGGCCGACAACAGGCTCAGCATTCGTTGGTATAAGTTATCTATAACACAACGAAACGTTCTGTGTCCATTACCAATGCGTTATACATAAGACCAAGTCGCTATGAATACGTCCGAATCTTAAAAAAAAAACACATCAAAAGTTCAACATAAGCCAGCGTTTTACATACATTTTAATACGTTGCCATCGCTGGCTAAAACGTCAAGGTGTGACCGGGCCATAACATTCTCCAGGGGGCTGGTTTTGTCATAGATGATTATTGCAAGCCTTTCAAGCTTTTTGAAGTGAGGAGATGATGCATCAAGAGGGTGGAAAGGATGCTCAACCAGGTATGAAAGTGTTTGTCACTTCACTGTACGACTGCCAGGCCAGCCAGGTTGATTTTTTGCCTCTTTCTCAAAAAGACGATGTCGTATCGCACCCAGTGAATGCGTGGTACATTGGCATTGCCTGAGATTTTTGCTGTCCAAGACTGAAACAGATTTTGTTGATGCTGTAGTATCTGAACTTTCCCATTCCAAAGGCCACCCATATATCAGCCTTAGGTTGGACTATCTGGAGACAATGGTATTTGCCAATTAGTATCACAACTACAACGGTGTCCAAAGTACAGACTTCAAGTGACTTTGCCCAATGCGCAAAAGCATCCTGAACGTGGACCAGTATTCGAGAATCTGCCTCCTCGTGGTTGCAATCCAACATGTCTTCATCACAGCCCAGTGATATAACTGACTCCCCAAAAGCAAGCAAAATATATACTGTATTCAGCATATTAACTCAATTATAATCCTTGAATTTATCATACTATCTGTAATGGTGTGTGAATAAACCTACCCGACGTTATGTGTATAGCTTTGTTGGGAGGGCATATCATTTCACCAGCCTTATTCGAGAGGAAGTCGAACAGTTCCTTTTTGTTCATTACATTCCGAAAAAAGTCTGGCCAGTTGGTGGGCAGTTTTTCTGAGCCAGAGTCTTTCCTTCTAATGCCTTTTCCTTGTTTCTCTCTTTTGGAATCCTTCAAACTGCCAGGAAGATACGTATCCCAAACAATGTCAACCCTTTTGCTGCTATCTAGCTGCTTTGGCACGTATGGAAAGAAGACCTTGCTGCTATATTCATCAAATGTGCTGACAGCATTAGTCGTCAGACAATGGACAATGACAGCACCGTCCAAAACTTTACAGTCAAAGTTAATAGGTGGTTCAGGCTGACCTGGTTCCTCCAAACATTTCAAGAGTTCAGACTTTGTGCCTGTCAGATAGAGTCTACCCAGATTTGACAGAGATGGAGGGAACGACTGCACTTCATGTGAAAAAAAAATCCTTCAAGTCACCCTCACGGTTGTTGTTGATGTGCAGTCTAAATGTATTATATTTTACAAAAATCACTTGTTTTTATAATAGTTTCAGCTGACTTACAATTAATGTTGATCAACCCATCCATGCATGTGTCAACTGTAACTTCATCTTGGGTGTGGTAGAGAAGTAGGTCACATGGGGTGCCACAAAATGTTATCACACAAACAAAAAGGCTTTATAGACACTCCTGGCATTGAAGCTGTATGTTGAATAGCATTACTCATGTATGTTTCTAATGTCCATCAGTTGTAAATTTACTCATTTGTATTAATATTTCAAACTCGTGTTAATGGTATGCATTTGGAAAGCTTATCCTCATTATTTCTGACAATATACATGAAGATAATTAATCTTTTTGATTTAAAAAAAATTCATAAAACTTTTTATTTTTTTGCTTGACATGCACAAAATCAAATTCCTGGACCCTGACAACCCCTATTTTGACAAATTCATATCAATAGCACTTCTGCAGCTACAGATATGGGATTTTTCATTTTCCTGGTGGCCATCTTGGATTTTGCTGCGTACATCGCATGCTGTGAATATTTTATCGGGGATCCCTTTCTAAATTTGTTTCCCATGGCCAATAGAAGCCTCATGCAAAATTTGGTGCTTTTGTCCGCCCTGTAACGATTGTCTTGAAAATTGACCCCAGCCACCCCACTATAGCACGTATGCAAAATTTGATGGAGATTGGCCAAGCTGTTCAAGGACTTCAATTAGTGAACAGACAGACAGACAAGAAAAAAAAAACTATTTTAATATGATCTGCAGCAAAATGAAAGGCTCATCCTTTCATGTTTTGTGAAAATGTGGAGCAATATATTAAATCAACAGGACATTTATCAATGTATGCTAACCGCCAGGAGAAGCTAAGGTTTCAGACTCTTAACCCTTCATCAGAGCTAAAGAGTGAGATGAGAAAGGAATCAAAATAAAGACCAATTACTGCACCATAGTACCACGAAAAAAGCCAGACATACACACACACACACACACACACACACACACACACACACACACACACACACACACACACACACACACACACACACACACACACACACACACACACACACACACACCTATAATGGCAGGATAAAACGATGAGAATCTCCCTGTGAAGGCCAAATTTATTTTGCTGCCGCACAAAGTAGAGGCATTGCTGAGCTTTCCTAATAATAATAACCGTGTTGTGGTCCCACTTTAAACTACTGGTAATGGTTGTACTGAAAAGTTTAAAGCAGTCAACAATTTCAATAACTTCACCATTGAAGGTAAGATGATCAACTGAACTTTTTGTACTACGAAAGTCAACAACCATCTCCTTAGTCTTTGCAGTACTCAATTCGAGGTTGTTGCGTTTGCACGATGACACAAACCCACTGACTTCCTGAATGTATTTTGACTCATCGGAATTCACGATGATACCCTCGATGGTCGTGTTGTCGGCAAAGTTCACGAGCTGCACAGACTCAGGATGAGACACCCAATCATTGGTGAAAAGGGAATAGAGAGGAGGTGACAGCACGCACCCTCGTGGGGCACCAGTATTAAAGACAATAGTCGTGGACAACTCATTATTTTTTTTTTTACTGTTTGCAATCTGTTAAGGAGAAAAATCCAAAATCCAGGAGCAAATTGAGGGAGGACGGCCAAGGGACTGGATTTTATTAAAGAAAAGAGTTTCTGAGGGACAATGGTATTAAAAGCAGAACTAAAATCAATTAAAAAAAAAAAAGGAATACAAGCATAACAATTTGAAAATTCGAGATGTTAAAGAACAAAAAGAAGAAATAAGGCAACATCATCAACCGAACTCTTTTCCCAATCGGCAAACTGAAGAGGATCGAGTCAACAAGTGGTGATTCTTCAGGTGCTTGAGAACCAAACACTCAAACACCTTCATCACCACTGAGGTTCGAGTCATGGTTCGATAAATCGTTAAGGGTTGTCATCTTCGATTTTTTTAAAGACAGGGATAGCAATGGAAGATTGAAAACAGAGGAAATATAAACTGTTGAAAATACAAGCAAAAACAGAGGAGAGCTGTTGTGAACAATGCTCAAGAGTTGCAGTTGAAACACCATCAGGACCAGCTGCTTTTCTGATATTCTGTTTCCTGAAAAGATGCTTCACTTCGGCCTCCTCCACAGTAAAAGGCTGAGGAAGCAGTGAATCGGCAACTGGGAAAGAAACTGTAACAGGCACGGTATTCTGGCGATCAAAGCGGCTGAAGAACTTGTTTAACTTGTCAGGAAACTTGGGGTCTTCAATATTTATGACACGATTATTCTGCTTATAAAGATAAATATTCTGAAGACCTTGCCAAACAGCTTGAGCATTATTAGTTAAGAACTGGGACTCTAGATTCTGTCGATACTCTGATTGATTTTGTCCTGTGAATCTCCCTCTGCACATCATATTTAGCTTTCTTGTTCAGAACTCGATCACTGCTCATGTGCTGCTTCCTTTACTTTCAGCTTTGCCCCATGACCACTTTTAAACCACGGTTTGTCATTTGCCCATGATTTGATTTCATCTTGGTTGGGATTCTTTGCAACAATGAACATATGACGTGACTACATCAGTGTACTCGTGCAAGTCAACACAGGCACCAACAAAAGAGGCCCCATCAGTACAATGAAAGCAGCCTTGGAATTGTTGAATGGAATCCTGGTCCCAGCGTTTAACAATACAAATCTGCAGTTTAGCAGTTTTAAGCTTCTGCTGGTAAATCATGGAGTGATCAGAAGAGCTGAGCGGGGCACGGGAAACAGCACAAGCATCGCTGGACGTACTATATCGCAGATTCAGCGTTTTCCTCTCTCTGGTCGAACACTTCACTTGCTGTTTATACTTTGGGGGCTCCGATTCCAATGTACAGTAGTGTGATTAAACTCTCCAAGAATGAGAACATGACTATCAGGGAAAGAGTTCTCAACTGAAATCACATGATCAGCAAGTACCCCAATAGCAGTCGGAGCATGTGCCTGTGGAGGAAGGTACACAGCCACCAATACAAGTGAGGAAAACTCTCGAGGCATGTAATACGGTCTGCACTTGATGGTTAGTGTTTCAATACGAGAGGTGCAAAGTGTGGATAAAACACTGGTATCATTGCACCACCTTTGGTTTATCATAAAAAAAACACTCCACCTTTCTTGGATTTACCAACCAAATCAAATAAATGATCAGCTCTATTGAGTGTGCCGACAGGCAGAAGAACAGTAGAATCAAGGATAGAAAGGTCAATCCACGTTTCAGTGAAGCAGTACACGGAGCAATCCTTAAAATCCCGTTTCATTTTCACCAAATAGAATAGTTCATCGATTTTGAACTTCAAGGAACGAACATTGGACAAAAACATCTCAGGGAGCGGAGGGCGAAGAGAGTATGTACGAAATCATATCAATAAGCCTGTACGTTTTCCCCCCTTACGAGCACGCCAGCATCTGAGGCCCAGGTCAGCAATGCATTATGGGTGGGCAGCCACTCCCCCCTCAAGACTCCAGCAGGTGAACACAGAAGTATGGGCTTGTGCTCACAATCCATCCCATGACGGATAAGAATCAAAACATCTCTATCATACTTGTACAGGCAGGCAACCAGATCAGGTATATCCCGATCACACCCAACACTGAGTCACCATTACATTATTTGAATTTGACAGGATTTTTGATTCAACCAATTATGACTGGAACACCACTTCACAAATGACATCGTTGTCACCCTGTAGACCATATGGGGAGTTGATCACATGACTACAGTATTTTCAATTTTATTCGTTGAGCGGTTTCAGAGAAGATATCTAACTTTTTTTCCTTTAATTCAATTTGGTCATCATAGCATGTGACCTACGACAGAGTTTTCAATGAACTATACTCCATGGGGATTGGGGAGGCCTTCCGATGTTTGAAGTTTGGCATCTATCGCAACACAGCACGCATGCTCACACTCACAACCCCTTCAGGGCGACTGATTAACACGAGGTCCACCCACATACCACCACACCAGCCCCGACAGCCTTGATGTACAATGTACTTGAAACCAAACACATGTGAGCAATACGATCACCGTTCTTAGCCTGACATACTCCAAGCAAATGTTTACCTGGCGTAGGCCAATAGTCTTACTGTCCCACATCTGTTTGAAGTTCCAGAAAAAGGGCTGTGAGCACGTCTGGCAGCAATCACTGTCCAACCATTCGGGTGTCTGTTCAAGGCAGTGGGTTGTGAGACACTAATGTTCCACACAATGGTTCAGACAATGCACAGACACCACAAAATGAAGAAAAAAAACCTTAACTCTTAGAAGGGAAATACATTTTTTGAGGTCCAAGTTAATCAAAAGGAAATTTCACTGAAGGATGAAGGGTATTCAAAATAATAGATAAGGAAATTGGTCATTTGGAAACTGCTTCCATAGCTTATCGACTCAACCTATCATTTTCATTCTCTCGTTTCTCACCAATCACTCACCCTTTTTGAGAGGTACTACAGAATCTTCCACAACCAAAACGCAAAGGGAAATCAAACTTTACATCCCCGTAGGATGGTATACTCAGATGCAGTGTCTGTCAGCAATGCATGCACTGCTTTGGGAGGTTTCAAGTCAGATATGACTCGACGGCAAGAGACATGCATGATCAGACAGCTCAGAGTAGAGCACTTGACCAACGAATCCTATCAGCCGGCCTTCCATTGTGGTCTCCCATCCAAGAAAAACATTATTTTTTGTAATAAAAAATTTATGAGATCAAGCATGTTCAACTTGGAAAATAATCACTCGGAACAAGCATTCATCTGCTTTGAGGTAAATGAGGTTTGGATGTCAATATTTGACCAATCCTCCCAAAACACTTTTTTATAATGTAATTTTGAACTTTCAAAATGTAACCCCACTTTTTGTGAAACAAATGAAACTAGAAGGGGCACTTGGGAGAGCGCATACCTCCGCCAGGCTGAACAGTTTACATTTTGTATCCCACTGATGGGCTTTAACCAAAATCTAATCAGCTCGTTCTTGTCGCAGACCCAACTCTTCCACCTTTTTGAAACATCGTGCAAAATATAGTTTTTAGCCCTATCACTCAATGGTGAAGAATCACTTAAATTCTCGTATCTGGATTTGGACCTTCACCATAATTGAATCAATTCTTCGTCACATTTGTTGACCTAAAAAACGGGGAGATACCGTAATTACCTCCGTCCATCACACGATTTTCTCCTAAATGGTTGTGCAGAAATTCATCAAGCTTGGTAGTTACGATCACCACATGGCACAAAGTGCAAGAGCAGTATCATTTTTAGCTTCTCTCACTGGGGCATGGTCAATTATCAAAAACTTTGGATAATTTGTACAATTACAGGAACATTTAAAAAACTAAACATTGTACAGCAAAACCCTTAAATATCACAGGTTTTGATGAATTGTGGACAATTCTTTCTCAATGATAGAGATATATGATATGATAGAGTTGGACCGATTTAGTCATCGCGGTTTTTGAGACGAGTTGTGACGGTTACTCCTCACACTACGAGCCTTTTGTTGTTTCTCACCCGCCTTTAACGATGGAGAAAAGAGATTGTTGTTAACAGTTTTGACGTTACACATGTAATTGTAAATCAGCGATTCTGCTGTGGTAACTGAGACATGCAGCGTGTACACCACTGTGCTGCACCTATGTTCGTGTCAACACTACCTTCGGTGTAATCTTCCATGTAATCGAAATAAATTCCTTTGTTTTTGGTTATTATTGGCCAAAGTGGTTTTTATCCATGGCTCCCAAGAGGAAAACTTTCTCGTGGTGAACCAAATGCAAAACAAGCCGAGGAAAGTGATGGTTTTGGATAAAGTTGGTCGAGATGAGAGCGTGTTTTTTATTAGGAGCTCTAGAATGATTTAAAAAGAAACACATAAACGGGGTAAGACCCCAAGGTGTCCTTTGCGAAGAGTATGCGAGCTATCACTGGCACCATGAACAAATTACAAATTCCTGCCCCAACTACTGCTGGGAAAGCAATGGCAAACCACCCAGTATAGCTCTTGCTCAGGAAGCTGCATTGGCAGCAAGAAAGAAAGAAAGAAAGAGAGAAAGATATATTCGACAAATTACAGAAGGTTATTGACAACCATATCCATTTTAATCTGCTTCAATGTAGGACACTTTATCGCAAAGATGATTTATATTTATTTTACACGTTTATTTAAATTGCGATGTGTTTATTTTGTGCTGCCATCCACCTTCCTCAATATTTTTCTGGAAGCCTGGGACCCAATCCCCTTGTTGCCACACAAAATCGGTTGTAACCATCGCGGCTTTAAGTATCGTGACATTTTCCAGGAACGTAACCCCTGTGATATTTAAGGATTTACTGTATCTGCGATCAACATTGGGGGATGCATGAAATATGTAACCAATTTGTGGATTTGACCCACAATTCAAGCCTCAGGGGGTGAGGACTTGGGGGCACAGGGGTCAAAACGGTAAAAAAAGAAAAATTCAACTCAAAATTTGATGTTGGGTCATTCCTGGTTGAACTTTTTGCCATCTTCCAACGTTGCTTTTGGTGGGAAGTGTGGGGATTTGCGATGGCGTGCCATCAACTTCGCCCTCGTTGTGTTTGATGCGCAATTTCGTTTCAGAAAACAACAAAAAAAAGTGCACAATTTGGCAACAATTGTAGTTATTCAGGCAAGGCTTGCATCAGAGCATGCCACTTGGAAGGGCATGTAAAGCCAATTTATGTCTGCTTGCCAGTGCTAAAGATCCCAAAGAACAACATGTATGGACTGGTTCAATCACTTCATTAACCCCACTTGCAATCCGTGCCGTTTGACATTCCATCTTAAAACAAACGAAGAAAAAAGAAAAGAAAAAAAGAAAAAAAAGGTAAACTGCTCGAACACCGCAACGATTCAAAGATGAATAAAATGGTTAGGTCAGGTCAGGTATGGGAGCATGTGCCAGAACAGCACGTCGCTGCGTCCACTTTCCGCCGGTACTCCAGGGGCCTCCGTCTGGCCATCCCCCAGGCAGATGCCAGGCCCATCCCCATCTCCTTGAGATGATGGTCAACCTGTTGCAACCATGAGGCACGTGGTCGACCCACTGGCCTCCTCCACTCATGAGACTCCCTCGCTGAGAGAATCTGGTGAGCAGGATCAGAGTCAGGAAAACGAGCCACATGTCCATACAGCCGCAACTGACGCTCACGGACTATGCAGGTAACAAATCTCATCCGAGTCTCTCTCAGCAACCGCTCGTTGGACACAAAATCCGACCAGCGATAGCCAAGGATTCTCCGAAGAGACCTGGTACCAAAGGAATTAAGTCTCCGTCTCAGATCCTTGGTCAGAGTCCAAGTCTCGCACCCATAGAGCAAGACTGGAAGTACCAAGGACCTGAAGACTCGGACTTTCGTCCTCCCGCACAGGTACCGGCAGCGCCACACCCCATGATCCAGTGAGTCCATGACTCCCCAGGCCCGACCCAGACGTCTATTGACCTCTGACTCGCAGCCGGCAGAGACATGAATATCACTGCCAAGGTAAGTGAATCTCTCCACGACCTCAACATCCTCACCACAAACAGACACAGACAGGACAGCAGCATCCAAGATGTCACCGAAAGCCTGGATCTTAGTTTTGACCCAAGAAACCCGTAATCCCAACGGCTCCGACTCCTCATTCAGCACCTCGAGGGCCCCCAAGAGGATGTCTAAAGTCTCCGCAAAGATGACTGCATCATCTGCAAAGTCAAGGTCCGAGATCTTGACATTCCCAAATGACGCACCGCAACTTGATCTCTCCGACATCCTCCCTAGAATCCAGTCCATACAAGTGCTGAAAAGTGTGGGAGCAAGTACACATCCCTGACGAACTCCAGTAACAACTGGAAATAAGTCAGAGATGGTACCACCACACTTCACAGCACTCTCAGTACCAGAGTAGAGTTCAGACATCAGATCGATCAGTTTAGGTGGCACCCCACGAAGACCAAGAATCCTCCAGAGGACGTCCCGATTCACTGAATCGAACGCTTTACAGAGATCAACATAGGCTGCAAGCAGCCCCTGCCGAAACTCTCGTCTGCGTTCGGTGAGGACACGAAGTGCAAGGATACGGTCAATCGTTGACCTCTTTGGTGTAAAGCCTGACTGCTCTGGACGCTGGTGCTCAAGCAGATGATGGCGAACCCTATCGAGAATTATCCGAGCAAAGACCTTGCCCGGCACTGAGAGCAGCGTCACCCCTCGGTAGTTGTTGCAGTCTTGGCGATCACCCTTCCCTTTCCAGAGAGGGACAACAAGGCCCCTCTTCCAGTCAGTTGGGATGATGCCTGTGTTCCAGGCAGAGCACAAAACTGCATGCAACGACACGAGTGCAGCATTTCCACCAGCCTTGAGAAGTTCGGCATGGATGCCACAGATCCCTGGAGCTTTGCCCCGTTTCAACTGGTTCACCGCAGCCCGTGTTTCCACAAGCGTAGGTGGACCACAGTTGATTCGAGGGTCAGCAACAGGGATTGTAACACCCTTGACGTCCAACTCGACAGTTGGGGGATCAGCCTGGTACAACCGCTCAAAGTAACCGGCCCAGCGGGCCTTCACTTCAGACTCCTCTGTCAAGAGCCTACCACTCTCTGCTCGAACTGTAGTGCTCCGAGGGATGGGCTTGGATGAACGTAATGCGCGAATTCCCCTGTAAGCGGGACGAGAATCACCTGTCCACAGGTGATGCTCTACCCCCTCACAGATTCCTCGCACATAGGCCTCCTTGTCCACCCTCAGTGCACGTACAGTTTTACGCCTCAGCTCCCTGAACAGCTCAGCTCTGCCATTCAGCCTGGCCCTGCGACTCTGGTCAATGGTATCCAGTGTCCCTTGAGAGACAAAATTCTTCTTTGCCCTGCGGTGAGCTCCAAGGCATCCACCGGCAACATCAAGGACGGTGGTCTTGAAGGCGCTCCACAACTCTTCAGGACCCCCAAAGCACCCAGACCCCCCAAGTGTCCACTCAGCCTGTTTGCAAACTCCTCAGCTACTCTCTCATCCCTGAGCTTGGCAACATCCAGCCTCGGCTGGGATGGTACCATTCTCCAGGATTTAAGGTGCAGCTTTAGAGTTGCTACAACAAGCCTGTGGTCAGTATTGAGGAACTGAGCACTCCGGTAGACCCTGCAGTTCTGGATCATCCTCCAACGACCGTCAATGAGGACATGGTCAATCTCCTTTGCCACACCGCCAGCGTTGGAATACCAAGTCCAGCGATGAGCTTGTGGGCGCAGCCACCCTAAGTCCATGACTTCTTGCAAAGTCAAGGAACTTAGTGCTATTCTGGTTCATAGTTCCTGACCCATGGGGACCAACACACACCTCATAACCGTCCCTATCAGTTCCAGTCGATGCATTGAAATCCCCCAAGACTAGAAGTGTATCTCGTCTGGGGCACTGATCAACCACAGACTCGAGTGTGGCGTAGAATGCATCCTTCACGGTGAGATCACTCGCCTCAGTCGGAGCATAAACAGAGACCAGGGAAATGACACCTAAGGAGTGACGAATCCTTAATCTCATAATACGCTCGTTGACCGGTGTTACCTCAATTATCATTGGGGTCAGCTTATTGGACACAGTTACAGCAACTCCTTGGGTATGGTAACCATCAGAGCGACCAGACCAATAGTAGGTGTAACCACCCACCATTATCTCGCCGCAATCCGGTCTCCGAACCTCAGAGAGAGCTGCAATCCCGATGTCCAAACGCTTGAGCTCAGATGATAACAGAGACAGGTGATCATCCTCTCTTAGGGATAGGACATTCCAGGCACCCACCCGAAGGGACCGCCTCAGGTTAACCCAAGGAGACCGCCGTCTGGTGGACGACACCTCAGCACCACTCCGACACACTCTCCCGCAATCTGACCCAGGGATGTTACCCCGTGGTTTCCCTCCTATCAACGATTGGGGGTCCCGAAGGCTTTGCCCCAATCCCGTCATCCGGTGAGCTGCCCTGCGAAGGGAAGCTGCACAGGAGGTACTCCCACGGAGTGGGTTTTCAGATTTTTTTGCGTTTTTGCGTTTTGCGGAATGAAGGGTTTTACGGTGGCCGGAGTGCAAATCCTGCCACCAACCTCCTAATAAGAAGTAGCCCAACTGCAGGAGGACGTCCGCAGACACAGTTGGGCACTAGATATGGATGGCCGTTGGCCCACAAGGAGCTCCTCCGCCCTTTGACAGGTTTTGTTTTTAATCCTGCTGGGTGTCCATATCCAAACACCCTCCTCACCAGAAAACCTGGTGGGGGAGACGGTTTAGTCGCCGACAACCCGACCATGGAACAGGTTAGTACAGGTTTACATGGTACCTGTAGCAGGTCACAGATCGAACCTGACCTGACACCTGACCTGACCTAACCTGAACCTGACCTGACTAATAAAATGGTTACACAACGTACAACACAAATGTGTGATGGCGTGCATCCCAACGCAACGATAGACAGACATCGAGTAAACACGGTTGTGATTTCAACATGAGATTCCCTCAGAGGGGAATGTAGACCCTTGGAAGAACCAATTTAGAGGTAAAATTTGGAGGAAACCTATTTGCGAGTGAATGCACCCAGCATTTTGGACACGGCCTTGGTGGGAGAGTCGATTCCTTCGATCACGTCACCTCGATGCATGGCTGGTCAAAACACAAGAAAAACTCTTATGCTATTGTACATCACAAGTCACCATTTGTACATTCGTACTGGAGTGGAAAGATACTCGTACCTCTTGCCTGTGGACATCCATGTTCCAAACAACAAGAAGACCGTCAGAGCTGCATGAGAGAAGCTGCCGTGTTGGCTGGGCAAAGCACAGACCTTGCACCTTGTTCCTAAGAATGTTCAAATACATCAGATCACATCCACAAACTGCATACTCGTGGACTTCAAACAGATTAAAGTACATCAATCGGTCTTGGAAGGTAAACGCTCAAGGAAATTCGTAGAAATCAGGCCAGGGGAGGGAGGTATTATTTGGTGCCCATAACCACACCCTAGGTACCACCGGTACGTATACAAAATTTGGAAGAGATTGGCGAAAGCTTTTGCGATCCTATAAGGTACGCAGGCACACCAGATTCCAGTATGGTACCAAAGATAGGAGCATATAATTTGCATGAGGTGAACTTGGTTTATGAGCTCCCACAAGATAAACTGGTGTATTGCATGTCAATGACATGATACAAAAATCTGAGTTTGCTCAGCCAATTGAGTAAATGCTATACTCTGCAAACTATCCATCCCTTTGTCCTAATAGCTGTAGCTATCTTGGCCCACCTTTGTTTCAAAAAAAAAAATACCTCAGAACTTTGTCACCACATCTGGTGGCGACACCAGATAAGGTTAAAAAAAGAAAAAGAAAAATTCAGAAAAATCTAAAAAAAATTTAATTTTTTTTTTAAACAACTTTCAGCAGACACGAGAAGTATTAGAAATAATCCATCCATCCATCAGGACCATACTCTGTACAGAGCGTTGGTGCTGCCGAAGCAGTCTCCTGGGCTATTGGGCATAGTCCTGCATGGGTTACCACTCCGATGCAGGATACTCAAATGGCTAAATCATCCCAGCAAGCTGGGACTCATTTTTGTCAACCTCAGAAGGATGACAGGCTGAGCCAACCACACCTGGTATTAATTCAATGGCTGAGTAGGATTTGAACTCAAGATCCTCAGATCCCAAGCCTGCCACCCTCACAATCAAGCCAACACCAGGCAGGACAAGAAATAATGAACAATCTATAAAGGTCAGTTCCATTCACCAATCAACCACCATCTCACCTGTGACCCTGAAGTTCAATGGCCAGGCCTTTTTGCCCACCTATATCCCACATTATGACCGAACTGTCCGAGGAGCCAGAAAACAGCAGCTTTTGGATGGGGTCCCAGCAAAGGGCATAGACACTTCCTGCAAGCACACAACAATGTAACCTTAAGTGGAGGCAGCGGGCACAGGGTGAAGGTGAACAAGCACGGAGTGGGCTCAGGGCGAGCAATACTACCTGTATGGCCCTTGAGTGTGCTGATGGTGGAACAAGTCATGCCGTCAAGCTTCAGGACGGAGATTTGTCCCGAGTAATCTCCCACGAAAGCATATCGAGATTCCACATCAAACCTGTTTTGTTGTCAAGGTTACAAAATATCCCCACAGGCAGGTTCTTTCCAATTACATTGGACAAGGCTCATGGATGAGCTCACACATCAAGGGCCACAAGTTCTTCCAACACAAGAAAGGGCAGAGTACAGCATTGTAGGTCAGGTCAAACAGGCACTACCAATCACTTGTTAATCAAGGGATATCTATGAACACAATAATAAAGAGGTTGTGTGGCTGTTGCTATGTCGCTAATATTCACTCGTCGATTGGTCGTGGCATTGACCAATTGGGTGTGACAGTTTTTCCTCGCATCCTTCACGTCTTCAAAGGTGGGCCAAGATAGCTACATTGGCCCTGACAAAAAAACAAAGCATTAAAAACTAAAATAATTAATGACACATGATGAAATGTTTCATGAATACATTTTTGTTTCCATTGGCACCATTTGTGTCAGCAGAAAATGTCATCACAATAGCGTGTTGGAAGGTTCGAATGAGATCACATGGAAT
Organism: Eptatretus burgeri; assembly: GCF_056783735.1. Lineage (NCBI taxonomy): Eukaryota > Metazoa > Chordata > Myxini > Myxiniformes > Myxinidae > Eptatretus > Eptatretus burgeri. Next base: position 30,931,785 of record NC_140977.1, on the reverse strand, counting down.
TGGATATGTTGTGATCAATAAAATTTATTTCAAAAATTATAAAGGACATTTCCAAGAATGTTCCACAGAACATTTCCCACCAAAAGCTTGCCGAGAAGGTTACTCCCACCGGGAGGGCAGGAGTACCCATAATGACAAAGTGAAAACATGTTTTTTGAAACATTCAGAAGTATTCAACCCCCCCCAGTCAATACTTCATAGAAGCTCCTTTGACAGTGATTACAGCTTCGAGTCTTCTTGGGTATTAGTACAGTCAAAATGTTGGATGATCTCCCACAAATTGCAACAAAAGTAAACTCAACAGATTTTGATTCCTGGATATGTCCTCAGTGACAGAAAAAAAAAAGTCCTAAGGGATCCTGCGGGGGGAAAGTCCTGAAATCATGGAAATCCAATATGGCCGCCACCCGGCTTTGGGGAAAATGAGAAAATTGTAAAGATTGATATTTTAAAATGTAAATATCTTTTTCTGCATTCTAATTGTTTCTAGTTGTGGTCCGTATATTGATATACAAGAATAATTATAAAAAAGTGAAATGTATTGCGGGTAAAAATGTATTGAGGGTAAAATAAATTGAAATTATAGCTTTTTTGTCCCCAAAAAAAATATATTTACCTGATACCGATTTTGGCTCCTGGACCAAAAAAAAAAAAAAAGAAATGTTGAAGACATAAGATGAAATCAAGTCTATGGCAATACAATATAATTATGTAAATCATTGAAACATGACAAAATTCACAATTCCACTCGGGGCAATCACATCTGCCTGACGAAGGTTTCGAAATGAAAATGAAAATTCGCATTAAACTCAGAAACTACATCCATTATAAACTTACTTTACATGTTGAGAAAAATCAAGCATATTAAAGTTAGAACTCGACAATGTCATCATCATCCTCATCATTGTCACATGGAGTGTTTGTGCAGCCAGAGCCCCTGCAGTTTCCACAAGCTGGAGTGCACTCAATGTTGTGCTTCTTGCATGTGCATCTCATGGTGCTACATTCAGCCTGGCAGTTGCACCTAATGACACGTAACATCTTTTCAGGAGCTGGAGCTATTGATGTCTGAAGTGGCACAAAACCCTCATCACACTTCTGCCAACCCCAGTCTGTCGGAAGAAGTTCATCTGCACATCCTTTCCATTCTTGGACCTGCAGATACACGCACAGGCTGTGATACTTTGCCGCTTCTGATGTTGGTGGTAATGTCTATGGTTGCACGTGAGAGGAGCTCCAAGCCACCTTGTCCCAGTACCGCTGATACCGGAGGGTGTCCAGGGTGTCAGTTGACTTTCCGTTGTAGATTATCACCAATGTTTTTTCTCCTGCATCTGCCACATCACATACGGAAGCTGGATATGTATCAAAAACTTTGGCCTGCTCATGGAATGTGTTGTTTTGCTTTGAACTTTGAGGGAAGCTCCCTTTCCAATCCCATGAAGACGAGATGTCGTGTCACACCCAAGAACTGCATGTAGAGACAGTATGTGCTTGCATATGTCTGTACCAATCATTTTCTTTGTAGCCTTGATGTTCCAGATGCGAGGCTTCTTCGTGTTCTTCTTTGGCTCGGGACAAAAGAAGATGTCATGGGATTCTAAGCTTGCATGGTAACATAGGAGGACGAGGAGGTCTGTGTCATCACCAACTAACACAGTGTTGGTGACAGTAGCAGACTGCACGGCCTTCAGTACAATCAGGAGATCAGCATCCCCTGAGGCATGGTGTGTCTCACAGTTCTTCTTCTGAAGCTCTTCACTCAACATAAAAATGAATCGCTGTTTATTTTGCCTATTGGCAAGAAACTGTTCCTTCTTCATTGTGAGACGCATGTCAGCTGTAAATGTCACAGTAGTGCCAGCATTCCCTTTAGACCATCTCTGGTGTGTCATGTCCTTCGTGTTGGTACTCTCATAACCAAACACGACTATGGCATCTCCGTACTTCTTCGTTACATAATCAGTGTACTGCTGGCATATGTCTCTGTATGTAGATCCACGAGACCATAGAATGCGTTGAACAAGTGCCCCGCCATCCAAAACATACTGTTGCCCATCATTGGGGATATCGTCTGGGACATCGGATCCAAGAAGATCCCAGATGGCATCAGCAAAGACTGGCTTGTGCGCTTCTCGGAGCTGAAGAGAGGAATCAAAGAGGGCTGGTGGATAGCTGCACAGTTCATATTTGAAGGCCGACTCCAGTTCTTCTGCTGTCTGTGCAACAGTGATCAGTCTCTGGAAGAGGAGTTGTGGGTCAACCTGGACTTGCTCTCCATCAATCTTGACAGATGACTTCATGCCGAGGGTGACAACTTGGTCTTTCCTCTTAAATGTGTACTCGGCAGGTGTTTTCCCATCCATAGATTTCAATATTTTGGCTCCTACAGCATGTGCTGTATCGACGTTGACGGTGGGGTGTGCATGAACTCCAATGGCAATGTTCCTCAGACGTGGATCACTACTGAACAGATTCCGTTCCTGTAAATACTGAAGAGCTGACAGTGTGTCCTTTCAGTCACGATATTGTCTTGCCTTGGTCATGTCCTTCTTCTGCTCTCCAGTGTTGTAGTTCACACCTGTGAGCTCCTGCATTACCTGGTTTATTTCTGCACAGGCAGGCATTGATAGTAGCCATACCAGCCGTTGTTGCTCTGTCATTCCTCGTCCTCCTCGTGTGAGCCCCCCGCTGTTCTTCAAACTTCTCATCAGAACTTGTTCGATGATCAGGTCAGATGAAAGACCTGCCCACAGGCGATCACTTCGTCGAACCACATGGAACCCCTCATCAAAACGTTGTTGGACATTGGGATGTTGAGTTTTGAGGTTGGACATCTGCTGCAGATACACCCTCGCAGATTTGGCATACTGGTTGTGGCCCGAGGCTGCCAGGTAAGGCAGCATTTCCTGGATGGCCTGTCAATGTAATGCCCGGTTCCCAGTGCGCTCTGCCCGGATGTATTTGCATAGAATGTCTAGCATGTCCATTAGGGTGGTCCAAAAAAATGAAAGTTCGAATTTCTCGTGGGCATGTTTGCCAAAACGTTTCTGACGTTGAAAAATGCAAAGAAACAAAAAATTAGCAGATTTGGAGTAGGTTTAGGGGTCCATCAAAGTCTCTCAACGGATTCATTATAATGTCACAATACTAATAGGAAAAATGAAAGGAAAGAGCATAAAATGTTCTCTCTGAAATAGTTTTCAACTCAATGGGGGTGAGGGTTATTGCGCCGGTGAGCTTCCACCACCTGGAGCAGGTCCTGCTTGGTTTTCTCATCCTTGGTTAGGGAGTCGTTGTACGATGAAATCAGCCACCCCACGCTCGGCCCCGTCGTTTGTGACGCTGAGGTTCTTCACTGTGGACACCCCTTCTGGTACGCAGGGTTTGCTTCCCACTCGTCCACAGGGAGGGAAAGGAAGGAGATGTCGATGTTGAGGAGGGTGAGCGCGCGAACAGAGGCGCTGGAGGTGAGTGAGGGGAGCAAGGAGTTGATGAGCTGATCCGCAGCCTTGTTGAACTGGATTCGGTCGAGGTCCTTTTCCTTCCTCGTCTCTTCAGCAATCTTCTTCTTCTCCTCCATGCTGATCCTCTCCGAGAAAAGAGACAGCCCCACGAGATCGGCGGCTGATCGGCTGACGGAGGTTTCCGGTGAGGTAGAAGAGGGACAGGTTGCACAACTCGCAGTAGTCCTCTCAGACTTTCTTCGACTGGATGCCTCTCTCCATCGCACTGATCGATGCCTCCTTCCACGATGGAACGAGATCGATCCTCGGGTCGACGACGTTGTCGATGGCTTTGGGATCTTCATGAGGGATGTAGGGCCACTGTTCCCGGAATCGCTTGAACAACTGAATCGTTGGTCCAGAGGATGGCCTCATCACCACCTTGAACGCAGCGGCCAGGATTAGTTTGATGACGTGGTGGCGGCAGGCAAGGTTGAGAATGGGTTTCCCCAAAGCTTCTTCTACAAGCCGACAGCAACCGGTATGAATTCCTGTATTGCTGGCTGTCGTGTCGAAAGACATACCGACCACCTTCTCCTTGATACCCCACTCACCGAGAACTTCCTCCACCTTTGTAGCCATCGCTGCTCCCGTTCCCGCTGGGAGCTTTGGCATTCCAAGCAGCTTCTCTTTTTCCAGGGCAGGACTGGAAACTATGATTGGAAGACGATCTACAAGATTCTCTTCTCCTTCTCCAGTTAAGTCGGGAAGCAATTTACCATCTCAGTGAACGATCAGAGAAGGCTCTTCTGCATTGATGAACTCTTGGAAGGAGGTCTTGATGTCCTCCGCAAGCGCCGTCCTGGTCATCATTCTGGATCGACGAAGTGTGCTTCGGGAAGCAGGCGTTAATCCTGAGCTGGAAGCCACAGCCTGGAGGAGGTGGATCACCTTCTGGTCTGAGAGGTTCGTCCTGTCCAGCGCAGAGACCACTTCCAGTGTAACCTTCAGCCGCTTCTTGGGGGAGCTGCTGACCTGCGATGATGTTTCCCCTCGAAACGGGGAATTCTCCTGGGACGATGGTCCAGATGACGGTGACGAAGAGTCGGAAAGGTCCACCGTCACTAACTTCTCAGCCTTTGCCATCTTCTCCTTCTCCGCCATCTCACTTTTCCACGCCAACTTCTTCATCCGCATCGTTTCCTTCCTCACCAGCTCTTGGTCTACTCCGCCCATTGCCATTTTCCGCTCCGTTCGCTGATCCCTCAGGAAGGCTTGGTCCTCTTTGTTCTTCATGGACAACAAAGCATCCTTATGCGATATGTCGAAGAGGCGACTGAGCTCGTTCTTGAAATGGACTTCCTTTGCTTGTTGAGTGTCCGTACTCCTCTTCCTATTAATTTTCAGCTTCTCGTATTTCTTCACTACGGATTCCAACTTGACTTTGATGGAACGGATCTCCATTGTTGGGATTCTGGCTTTCCCCCACACTTCCACGAGTTCAGTGACAACAGCCTCCCGGTTGCTCTTTGAGTTACATCCGAATGAGTACAACCGACGCAGCACTTCTTCTCCAGTGGGCAACTGGCGGTCGGTGAATTTCTCCAATGGTTGATCCAAGAGGAACAGTTCCGTGCTTTTCCGTGAAGAACACGCCATACTCGCTCACTCTGGGAATCAAAAAGAAGAAGAAAAAAATTAGAGATTAAAAAAAAGAAAAATAAAAGAGTACTTTTAACACCGACCGACAGTGAACCGAAAGCTCAACTGACGTCTTCTCTCCCACCGGATGTAACAACTTCCTTCCTCTTGATGGACCCCTAAATATTTTTGGAACTGTGGCAAATTTGGCCAGGAGTATTTTCTAGTCAGGAAGAACAAAATAATCAACATGCCCCAAGAATATTCAAATTTTGAATTTCTCCCTTATGATTTTGGACCACCCTAATGCCCATATACTGAACCCAGAGCGCTGGAGTTCTAGAAGATATCTTTGCAGACTCGGCATGCTTCTGAAGGTGGTCTTTGATTCGTTTCAAGATGTCAGACTTGCATACTTCTTCCACAGACTGGGGTTGGCAGAAGTGTGACGAGGGTTTTGTGCCACTTCAGACATCAATAGCTCCTGCTCCTGAAAAGATGTTATGTGTCATTAGGTGCAACTGCCAGGCTGAATGTAGCACCATGAGATGCACATGCAAGAAGCACAACATTGAGTGCACTCCAACTTGTGGAAACTGCAGGGGCTCTGGCTGCACAAACACTCCATGTGACAATGATGAGGATGATGACGACATTGTCGAGTTCGAACTTTAATACGCTTGATTTTTCTCAACATGTATAGCAAGTTTATAATGGATGTAGTTTCTGAGTTTAATGCGAATTTTCATTTTTATTTAAAAACCTTCGTCAGGCAGATGTGATTGCCCTGAGTGGAATTGTGAATTTTGTCATGTTTCAATGATTTACATCATTATATTGTATTGCCATAGACTTGATTTCATCTTGCGTCTTCAACGTTTCTTTTTTTTTTGTCCAGGAGCCAAAATCAGTATCAGGTAATATTTTTTTTTTTTCGGGGCAAAAAAATTTATATTTTTGGACAAAAAAGCTATAATTTTTTATATTACCCTCAATACATTTCACTTTTCTCTAATTATTCTTGTATATCAATATATTGACCATAACTGGAAACAATTAGAATGCAGAAAAACACATATTTACATTTTAAAATATCAATCTTTACAATTTTCTCATTTTCCCCGAAGCCGGGTGGTGGCCATATTGGATTTCCATGATTTCAGGTCTTTCCCCCCGGAGGATCCCTTCGGACTTTTTTTCTGTCACTGAGGACATATCCAGGAATCAAAATCTGTTGCGTTTGCTTTTGTTGCAATTTGTGGGAGGTTGACCAAATATTTCTGCTAAAATGCCTGTACTATATGTCTGTATCAGTTTTGCATCTGAATTTGGGGATTTTCTCCCATTCCTCTTTGTAGATTTGCTCAAGCTCTGTGAAGTTGGATGGGGAATGTCAGTGAAAAGCAATTTTCAACTTTTTGCACCGATTCTCAATGGGATTAAAGTCTGGGCTTTGGCTGGGCCACTCAAGGCGACTCACATTATTGTTCTGAAGCCATTCCAGTGTTGCTTTGGCTGAATGCTTGGGGTCATTGTCCTGTTGGAATGTAAATCTTCGCCGCAGTCGAAGGTCTTTTGCACTCTGCAGCGGGTTCTCCTCAAGGATTTCCCTATATTTGGCTCCATTCATAGCTCCATCTATCCTTGCAAGTCTCCCAGCCCCTGCCACTGAAAAATATCCTCATGGCATGATGCCGCCACCACCATGCTTCACGGTCGGGATGGTGTTAGATGGGTGATAAGTTTTGCTCGGTTTGCGCCAGACGTAGTCCTTTGCATTCAGGCCAAAGAGTTCAAGTATCATCTCATCAGACCACAGAATATTTTGCCTAATGCTCTCAGTAATTTACAGGCCTTTTTGCAAACTCCAGATGTGCTGTCGTGTGCCATTTTCTCAAGAGTGGGTTCCATCTGGCCACTCTCCCATAAAGCCTAGATTGTGAAGTGCCGCAGACTGTTGGCCTTCGGGCAGGTTCTCCCATCCAAGCAAAGGAACTTTGTAGTTCTGTCAGAGTGTCCATTGGGTTCTTGGTCACCTCCCTGACCAAGGTCATTCTTGCCCAGTTACTCAGTTTGGTCGGTCGGCCAGCTCAAGGAAGAGTCTGGGTAGTTCCATATTCTTTCCATTTCCTAATGATGGAGCTCACTGTGCTCTTGGGAACTTTCAACACTCCAGAAATTGTTTTATACCCTTCCCCAGATCTATGCCTCCTCACAATTCTCAGTTCTATTTCTACGTACATCGAGAGAAATTAAAATGCTAAAATAAACATCACTTCCTTAATCTATCGTAGGCGTACAGGTAGCATATATAAACAAGACTCGGTGGCATTGTGGCTAGTGTCTCTGCTCTCGGCCGTTTTATTTTGACCGTGGCCAGGTCATACCAAATGGAATTATGTGCAATGCCAACTTAACAATGGCATTTCCTGAAAACAAGTCTCTGCCAAGTTATGGATATGCCGATTACAGCAAAGGATGACCAAAGGATACTGTAAACAGGAAGCCCAAGCAGGGGTGCGGAAGGAACCGAGGGCCCGAGATGATTCAGAATGATGCCAGCAAAAGAGCTTGTCCTGTCCCGTGCTGAGCAACCATTCAGTTTCCAGCACAAATAAAACGGCAGTGACCCTTTGTTGGTGGGCTGTCGGGCGGCAGGAAAGAAGAAATAAATAAATGAAGGGAGAAAATTTTAAAACAACTTCAATATCTTTCAGCAAACACATCAGAAAGAAATCAGTGCTCGGCCTACCTGGATAGTTCCGTACACTACTCATTTTGTTGAAGTCCTCAGACAGCTGGAACTCCTGGAAGATAGCATCCAAAAGTAAACCTATTATTTGGTGGAGCTAATTTATTATGTTAATACTCACAAATCATAGTATTCTCACCTCAATACTTGTGTGTGTTGCAAAGTGTTGATAATACAATCAAAGCAGGGTGAAAAAAAAACAAACAAACAAACAACAAACAACCACCATCAGATTATAGCTATAGATGGTGACCATGTTGAAACAATGAGCAGGTATGAATGAAGTCAGTCCAACGGAACATACGGCAATGATTCCGCTATCCTGTCCAACAAACAGCCGCCTCGTTTCCGAATTGTAGGACATCGCTGAACAAGCCGCTGCAAGACATTAAAAACGGATATTTTTTAGGGATTTCACGAAAATCAGATCGGAAACAAGATAAATGATCAACAATTTGCAACATTCAGTTTTCAAAGCAGTTTCCGTTAGTGGGCACCGAGTTTCCCGATACAATGTGGCCTACAATGCCCTTGGCTCGACAATGGAGTGCAGCGTTCCAGATTCCCAGTTGAGCAAGTTTCACAACGGTCCTGAAACCTTGGATTCGTAGTAACCCGTCTGTCTCGAGAAACGTAAGCCGCTTTGATTGGATTTATTTTTTATCATCCGATTGCATGACACTGACACTGTCACACAAAACCTATTTTGAGAAGCAGGTTCCAGCAGTATACTCATGCACAGAAACAAATGAAACAGGAAGTGTGGGTACATAATAATACAGCACTTCAAGACATTCAATCAGCTTCTTAATCATCATCACAGGTCTTCAACAGAGAGAGAGAGAGAGGAGAGAGAGGGAGAGAGGCGAGAGGGAGAGGGAGGAGAGAGAGAGAGATAGCAAACTGGAGCAGCATCTTTGGTTGATGTGACGAAGCAACATTTGTAATACTTCATCAAGTAAATACACAAAGGGCGACAGCTCGACATTCCGTCTGATGGAAGGTGTCCTATATTATACGTCGAGTGGCTCAGGAATCCCATTCCCATAGTCATCAAAATGCACGGCGGACAGCTCTGATAAATACCGCAGAGTTAATCGAAGAGATGATCACAAATATTACAAACCATTATATAGTTTATAAAATGTGTGTAACAAACAAGTGAAAACAAAAACTTATACTTGCCCCTGATTGAAAGGAATTGTAAATTCACTGCAATCAAAATATTAAATTCATGTTTATGGAGCAATGACATGTTTGGACTGTCCATGGACTGTGAGTTAAAGACACCGATACAAAAGGCAGAATAAGCTCATCGTGCCATGCACAGAACACCACGGTCCATGGGATTGCACCCGAGTGGCTCACCTGGCATGCTGTGGAAAACACTCGGCCAATACTGCCCACTGTCCCTTTTCATCCACACACGAATAGACCTTCAAAAGAGGATCAATGTTAGTTGAGGCAAGAACAACAGAATGGGAGATGTGGGGGGGGGAGAGCGGAACGAACCGGGGGGGAGGGAGAGCGCGGAACGAACCGGGGGAGGGAGAGAGCGGAACGAACCGGGGGGAGGGAGAGAGCGGAACGAACCGGGGGGAGGGAGAGAGCGGAACGAACCGGTGGGGGGGAGGGAGAGAGCGGAACGAACCGGTGGGGGGAGGGAGGGAGAGAGCGGAACGAACCGGTGGGGGGAGGGAGGGAGAGAGCGGAACGAACCGGGGGGGGGAGAGAGAGAGCGGAACGAACCGGGGGGAGGGAGAGAGCGGAACGAACCGGGGGGAGGGAGAGAGCGGAACGAACCGGGGGAGGGAGAGAGCGGAACGAACCGGGGGGGGGAGGGAGAGAGCGGAACGAACCGGGGGGAGGGAGAGAGCGGAACGAACCGGGGGGAGGGAGAGAGCGGAACGAACCGGGGAGAAGGGAGAGAGCGGAACGAACCGGGGGAGGGAGAGAGCGGAACGAACCGGGGGGGGGAGAGAGCGGAACGAACCGTGGGGGGGGAGAGAGCGGAACGAACCGGTGGGGGGAGGGAGAGAGCGGAACGAACCGGTGGGGGGAGGGAGAGAGCGGAACGAACCAGTGGGGGGGAGGGAGAGAGCGGAACGAACCGGTGGGGGGGGGAGGGAGAGAGCGGAACGAACCGGTGGGGGGAGGGAGAGAGCGGAACGAACCGGTGGGGGGAGGGAGAGAGCGGAACGAACCGGTGGGGGGGAGGGAGAGAGCGGAACGAACCGGTGGGGGGAGGGAGAGAGCGGAACGAACCGGGGGGAGGGAGAGAGCGGAACGAACCGGGGGGAGGGAGAGAGCGGAACGAACCGGGGGGGAGGGAGAGAGCGGAACGAACCGTGGGGGGAGGGAGAGAGCGGAACGAACCGGTGGGGGGAGGGAGAGAGCGGAACGAACCAGTGGGGGGGAGGGAGAGAGCGGAACGAACCGGGGGGAGGGAGAGAGCGGAACGAACCGGGGGGAGGGAGAGAGCGGAACGAACCGGGGGGAGGGAGAGAGCGGAACGAACCGGGGGGAGGGAGAGAGCGGAACGAACCGGGGGGAGGGAGAGAGCGGAACGAACCGGGGGAGGGAGAGAGCGGAACGAACCGGGGGAGGGAGAGAGCGGAACGAACCGGGGGGAGGGAGAGAGCGGAACGAACCGGGGGAGGGAGAGAGCGGAACGAACCGGGGGGAGGGAGAGAGCGGAACGAACCGGGGGGAGGGAGAGAGCGGAACGAACCGGGGGGAGGAAGAGAGCGGAACGAACCGGTGGGGGGGGGAGAGAGCGGAACGAACCGGGGGGAGGGAGAGAGCGGAACGAACCGGGGGGGGGAGGGAGAGCGGAACGAACCGGGGGGAGGGAGAGAGCGGAACGAACCGGGGGGGGAGGGAGAGCGGAACGAACCGGGGGGAGGGAGAGAGCGGAACGAACCGGGGGAGGGAGAGAGCGGAACGAACCGGGGGAGGGAGAGAGCGGAACGAACCGGGGGGAGGGAGAGAGCGGAACGAACCGGGGGGAGGGAGAGAGCGGAACGAACCGGGGGGAGGGAGAGAGCGGAACGAACCGGGGGAGGGAGAGAGCGGAACGAACCGGGGGGAGGGAGAGAGCGGAACGAACCGGGGGGAGGGAGAGAGCGGAACGAACCGGGGGGAGGGAGAGAGCGGAACGAACCGGGGGGAGGGAGAGAGCGGAACGAACCGGGGGGGAGGAAGAGAGCGGAACGAACCGGTGGGGGGGGAGAGAGCGGAACGAACCGGGGGAGGGAGAGAGCGGAACGAACCGGGGGAGGGAGAGAGCGGAACGAACCGGGGGAGGGAGAGAGCGGAACGAACCGGGGGGAGGGAGAGAGCGGAACGAACCGGTGGGGGAGGGAGAGAGCGGAACGAACCGGGGGGAGGGAGAGAGCGGAACGAACCGGGGGAGGGAGAGAGCGGAACGAACCGGGGGGAGGGAGAGAGCGGAACGAACCGGGGGAGGGAGAGAGCGGAACGAACCGGGGGGGGGGAGGAAGAGAGCGGAACGAACCGGTGGGGGGGAGGGAGAGAGCGGAACGAACCGGGGGGGGGAGAGAGCGGAACGAACCGGGGGAGGGAGAGAGCGGAACGAACCGGGGGAGGGAGAGAGCGGAACGAACCGGGGGAGGGAGAGAGCGGAACGAACCGGGGGAGGGAGAGAGCGGAACGAACCGGGGGAGGGAGAGAGCGGAACGAACCGGGGGAGGGAGAGAGCGGAACGAACCGGGGGGAGGGAGAGAGCGGAACGAACCGGGGGGAGGGAGAGAGCGGAACGAACCGGGGGAGGGAGAGAGCGGAACGAACCGGGGGAGGGAGAGAGCGGAACGAACCGGGGGAGGGAGAGAGCGGAACGAACCGGGGGAGGGAGAGAGCGGAACGAACCGGGGGGGGGAGGAAGAGAGCGGAACGAACCGGTGGGGGGGGAGAGAGCGGAACGAACCGGGGGAGGGAGAGAGCGGAACGAACCGGGGGAGGGAGAGAGCGGAACGAACCGGGGGGAGGGAGAGAGCGGAACGAACCGGGGGGAGGGAGAGAGCGGAACGAACCGGTGGGGGGGGGGAGCAGGAGGTTGAGAGTAGAATGAACTGAGGTGGGGGGGGGGCGGGAGGGAAAGAGAGAGACCGAGAAGAGGACAAATGGAGTGAGGGACGCACCCTCAGTGGTACAAACGAACTCCAGACAGATCAGTAGTGGAGAGAGAAATGTCCAACGTTTGTTAAATATAATTTGATAAACAAAACGAGCACAAAGTAAGAAGTTCGTCGTGTGACAATCGTCACCACGGAGGATCCTCGCAATGATTACAAGGCCGCTCCGGGTGTCGTCTCGTCGCTCTCACTCACTTGTCCTCCGACACGCTGATGATCCCGTCCTCTTTGGGAATGATTGTCGCCATGTTCACCACATCCTGCGATCCCTCCGCCTTGGCGAGCAGCAGAGGCCGCCGAAGCCGCGCTTCCGTATGTATCTCCGCCGCCATGACCCTCCACCGATCAGTCACCACTTCCTTCCTCAACAACAACAACAATTTTAATTCTTTACAATCCTCCACTTCGCTTTCCTGCTGCTCGAGTCCCCCGTACTCCCTTTGGTTATTCTTTCTCTTTCTTTCCTCCACCGTTTTAACCCCTTCACACTCACTTGTTTCCTTCCACTCTGTTTTCACACATTCCTCACTTTCGCCTTATTCCTTTTTATAAATCTACATTTTCGGTCAAAGTATCGTCCTCTCATTCGTCTTGCTGGTTTCGTGTTTTTTTTTTTCTGGGCCCGAGTTACTAAATCACGAATTTGTTTTTATTTATTTACGACTTGTTTACCTCACGGACATGTGAGTGCGCGAGGTGGATTTATTGAGGGGGCGTGGCTTGCACCGCGCATGCGCGTTTGGCCCGAATTTGTTCGCTGCACGTGGATGTCTTCTTCTGCCTTCTCTTCTTCTTCTTCTTCATTTCATTCTTTTACTCTTCTTCTTCCTCATATTTGAAAACAAGGTGATCCTGTAATAAATACCCCAGTGTCTGCGTCGTTGTAATACACAAGGAAATTAGACGCAAGTGGAAGCACATTCAGCCCACCATGCCTGCGTGTTTACAGTATGACCGGTAGAAAATGGATGTCACATATTATTTTGTTTCCATCTTCACAATTATTCGATGTACAAATGGTACAATCATTTTGATGAGACGGTATGAATCGTAATTAAGGCTCCACTGCATGTTCTGCCTTCCCTTCCCCCACCCCTCCCTCCCCCTTCACTCTCCCCCCCCCCCTTTAGTATTCCTGTCAGCAGAGTGATAGGTGGTACTTGCTTGTCCTGGACTCAAACTAGGAAATCCTCATTCACTCTTCCCATTTTCTGTTCCTCCACCCAATCTATCCCTGGAAAGTTAAAATCCCCCAAAATCAATACTCTTCCCTTACCACATTCCCTTTTGAATTATTCATGTACTCCTCCTTCCTCCTCTTCCTTCACACCCAGAACCTTTAAAAAAAAGCATCCCACCAGTATGTTACTGTTTTTACAATCTCTACCCACACAGAATCCTCAACATTTATTCCTTCCTTAATGTCACCCCTTTCTCTTAATGCAATGCTGTCCTTTATCTGAACTTTAGTGTGCACGGAATTGAGAAGAGCAGACAGACTTCTGGAAGACTACAATAAATATGAAAAGTCGTCCATTAATTGTGTTGACTGAAATCCCTCTCCAGAGGACGGAGGCTCCACGGACCGACTCTGCATCATGTAGTCGATTTCTCCACCAACAGATAGTGGCACCGATCTGTAGGTCTCGTTCTCTGCCAAAACAAATACACATCTCGAATCTCTACAGTCTACCCTCTCCTGTTCCTCTCTACCCTCTCCTGATTCTCTCTCCCCACTCCTTCTAAACTGTCCCACTTATGTGAGTTATGTTTTCTTTTTTTTCCTTTTCTTTCTTTCTGCTCGAGTCCCTGAAATGCCTTCCAGAACAACAGAGACACTACATATCAGTGCTCACAACAATTTATTGGCAAAATTAGGACCAATCACCGGTGTCCACATTTAATACACTAGTACGTGCCCGAACGTGCGTGGCCGTACGTGCAAACCAAAAACAACAACTTTCAAACAACCACACAGGCCGTTCCTTCGCTCTCGTAAACGACGACTGGATTTGGGCATTGTGTTTAACTATCCGGAAGTCCATACGTTGTAACCCGTAATGGGCAACGTGGCCGAGGATCTCTTCCCTATCGGCCACGCCTACGCAGCAACGTGTCTTGTCATTGGTTTGGTAAATAAATGGCCATAACTTGGGAACCACTTGTCCGATTAATATCAAACCTTGAAAAGGCACATACTCAGGTGCCCAGCAATATATCTGGCAAGTTTCAATTAGATCGGACCAGCGGTTGGCGAGAAACAGCGGACACACACACACACACACACACACACACACACACACACACACACACACACACACACACACACACACACACACACACACACTGCTGGAATTATAGACAGATGACTTTCAAAATTATGTCCCCTTCCCTGCAAAGTGACTTTCGAAATGACACATGCTCTCTCGAGCAACAGGAAATGACACACACAAAACCAACCAAACAAAAAAAAAACACTTAATAATAGTAAAAACAACATTTAGCAGTTTTATTATTTTGATCTAGTATTCATAAATTGGTGTGTTGTTGATGTGGTGCAAGTATGATGGGTTGAATAGCCTCCACCTGAGTCCAATGTATCTACATGTAAAAGGGCATGTGTGCATCTGTGCGAGTTCGCCTGACTCCGCTCACAATATCTATACAATGGTCACCAATTTAGGAACCCTTTCAAATCTTTCATAATCATCTTTTAGAACCCTTTCTCTCAAGCAGCACTTTTACTGCAGTTACACAGGTCCTTGCTATTATTTCTGACTATTTTCTCTTAAATTGTGAGTTGAACAAGCGACCGTGATGGATTTCCATGAAGTTGGTGATTGCATAATAGGGAGCAGAAACGGTTAAATATTCAGCAGTTTCGACCTGGGAATGTTCGTTTATATGAGTGGGAGGAGAGCGAGAGTAAAGATGGGACAGCTTTGGAAGGCAGAGGTTGAGGCTTTGGGGGCGAGGGAGTTTTTGAAGGCTTGAGTGTGGGGAGGGATTGATGCCTTTGGGTTGGGATGCCTTTAGGGGTGGGGAGAACAAAGACGGCAGAGTTGGAAGGCTGAAACTTTTTTGTTGCGGTCAGAATTGCATATGTAAGTTCACTCACAGTAAAAATGTAATTGTGTGTAACCCCATGGGCAAATGTGTTCGTGAATGTTGAAAAGGCCTTTCACATATGTGATGTATGTGTGTTAGCTACCATTGCAAAATTTCTAATCAACATAATTTTCAGCATTTCGACAAAAGAGTGGCAATTTCAAGATTGTTCGTTAACCATAATTGTTCTGTTCCTGCCCATGGGTAAATGTGTTCGTGAATATTGAAAAGGCCTTTCACATATGTGCTGCATGTGTGTGTGTGCTACCGTTGCAAAATTTGTAATCAACATAATTTTCAGCATTTCGACAAAAGAGTGGCAATTTCAAGATTGTTCGTTAACCATAATTGTTGTTCCTGAATGCAAATTTTACGCAGAAATATAGCATAGAACTTGAACTGAACACAGTAGAGTGCATACTTCCACCAGGCTGAACAGTTTATGTTTTGTATCTCAATGATTAGGCTGGATCTGGATCCAGACCTGAACCAAAATCGAATGGGTTTGTTCTCATCACCTTCTCAACTCATCCATCTAGTTTCGTCCAAATCCATCCAACACTTTTGAAATATGTTATATATAGTTTTTGGCTACACCTCTCAATTGTGAAGAATCACTTTGAAAATTCTCGTATCCAGGTCTCGATCCACATCCTCAACAAAATCTAATCAGCTTGTTCTCGTCACCGACCCACTCATCCACCAAATTTCATCCAAATCCATCCACACCGTTTTGAGATATTGTGCTACACTGTACTGAATATAGTTTTTGGCCCCATCTGTCAATGATAAAGAATCACTTTAAAAATTCTCGCATTCGGATCTTCACCAAAATCTAATCAATTCGGCCTTGTCACACACCCAGCCTGCCCACCAAGTTTTGTCCAAATCCATCCATAAGTTTTTGAGAGCGAACCGATTGAAAAAAAAAAACCAATGTCACCCGCAGGGTGACCCGTATCTTGCCAAAAGGTGATCACGTGTGACTTCTTTAAGGTCACACTGAGGTGAACAGAGCTGCTATCCACCAGGAGCGACTCCTTGAGGAATATCTGCCTACGAGAGATTCCGATGAGAATCGTTCTACAGAGTAACCATGAAAAATATGCTTTTGCCTCATAACGTCACCAAATGACGTCATAATGTCTCAAGCTTGACATATCTAGAAAGCACTCATCGAGGTGTTCAATTTGAGGTACTACACGATATGGTTCCTAAAACTTGAAAATTTGACCTTGGGGTCAAATATATTTGACCTTCGGCGCTAACCATGAAGGTCAAGGCCAATCGCCACCAAAAATTAATCAGCTGAGCGCCAGACCATGAACTATATTCCCATGAAGTTTGAAGACGATCCGATCAAAATTACTCAAAAAATAAGGGTTTCGTCGACTCCCCTGATTTGCGACAGTGACCTTGACCTTTGACCTTGACCTTCAAAATTTTATGCACGGAAAGGGACCTCTATAGGCCTCTGATATGCGAAGTTACAAAAATTTCCAATGATAACTGTGCTCTGCAGAGTGATTTATACGTGATTACAGACCAAAAAAAAACAAAAAACACATGAAGATCAAGGCCAATCGCCACCAAAAATTAATCAGCTGAGTGCCAGACCATGAACTATATTCCCATGAAGTTTGAAGACGATCCGATCAAAATTACTCAAAAAATAAGGGTTTCGTCGACTCCCCTGATTTGCGCCAAAGTGACCTTGACCTTTGACCTTCAAAATTTTGTGCACTGAAAGGGACCTCTATAGGCCTCTGATATGCGAAGTTACAAAAATTTCCGATGATAACTGTGCTCTGCAGAATTTTTTATACGTGATTACAGACAAACAAACAAAAAAAAAATAAACCAATGTCACCCGCAGGATGACCCGTATCTTGCCAAAAGGTGACCACGTGTGACTTCTTTAAGGTCACACTGAGGTGAACAGAGCTGCTATCCACCAGGAGCTACTCCTTGAGGAATATCTGCCTACGAGAGATTCCGATGAGAATCGTTCTACAGAGTAACCATGAAAAATATGCTTTTTCCTCATAACGTCACCAAATGACGTCATAATGTCTCAAGCTTGACATGTCTAGAAAGCACTCATCGAGGTGTTCAATTTGAGGTACTACACGATATGGTTCCTAAAACTTGAAAATTTGACCTTGGGGTCAAATATGTTTGACCTTCAGCGCTAACCATGAAGGTCAAGGCCAATCGCCACCAAGAATTAATCAGCTGAGCGCCAGACCATGATCTATATTCCCGTGAAGTTTGAAGACGATCCGATCAAAATTACTCAAAAAATAAGGGTTTTGTCGACTCCCCTGATTTGCGACAAAGTGACCTTGACCTTCAAAATTTTATGCGCTGAAAGGGACCTCTATAGGCCTCTGATATGCGAAGTTACAAAAATTTCCAATGATAACTGTGCTCTGCAGAGTGATTTATACGTGATTACAGACCAAAAAAAAAAAAACATATGAAGGTCAAGGCCAATCGCCACCAAAAATTAATTAGCTGAGCGCCAGACCAGGAACTATATTCCCATGAAGTTTGAAGACGATCCGATCAAAATTACTCAAAAAATAAGGGTTTCGTCGACTCCCCTGATTTGCGACAAAGTGACCTTGACCTTTGACCTTGAGCTTCAAAATTTTATGCACTGAAAGGGACCTCTATAGGCCTCTCATATGCGAAGTTACAAAAATTTCCAATGATAACTGTGCTCTGCAGAATTTTTTATTTGTGATTACAGAAAAACAAACAAACAAACAAACAAAAAAACATACAACTGACTAACATATCTTGCAAAAACTTCGTTTTGCCAAGATCAAGATAACAAAAGACTTGTTATGTGGAATGGAAGCTGATTGAAATAAAAAGGGAACTTTGCTCTCAGTCACGTATTTTTATGGGATGAGGGGTGGGGGGGAGGAGTGAGTGGGAGGAAACAGGGAGGGCATCGTGTCAAAGAGCATCATTTGGGGGGGGGGGGGGGTTGGGTGTTTGTCGAAAAACTACCAAAAATAAAGCACGTGTTTTGTGGACGACCCCTTTACAACTAAGGCAATTGTGAACCAGATGACGAAGCAATACGAGAAGATGATATGTTGGTGCAAGACAATGGTACTGATAAACGGTGACTTAAGGTCATCAGGCAAAGTGTATCCGTTTCGATTGATAACAGCGCCACCAAAGGAACACCTTCCATCTTGGTGCTGGGATTCATCATCGTCAAAGACAAACACATTGTTCAACGCAGAAGGAATTTTTACTGCAAGAAAAACAAACAAGTCTTGCTTGCAACCACATCACCCACTCACATTGAAAAAGGATGACCATACATTTATGTCATTCTCAGCCTTTAGTTCATCCAAATGATAATTTTGTGCAGTTATTCCTCCTTTCCCTGGGCAGAATTCTGAAGAGCATTCCACGTGATGACATTTCCAACCACTCATCATTTAAATAATATCATTATTTTTATGTTCTACATACACAGCTTGCATCGAGCAAGATCCACTTCTAACAAGGTGACAAGTCTGACAAGTCATTGTTAAACTGGGACTGTTATTGTTAAACCGTTTGGGCTGAAGCAGTGCACATCAACATATATAAACAGCCGATAAAAAACACGACATTTACAATATCAACCTGTGCTCACCCCGGCCCCTACCATTGAAAGGCTTCACCCTGTGCACTTCCTAATGCTTTGTGGATGAGGTTCTTGGCCAAAAAGCCTTACGACATACAATAAACTTGTAGGGCTTCTTCCACTGGTTGTAATCTCCACTTTGCGGGTTTCACATGGTGGAACCAAGTCTTCCCAGGACTCAAGAATATCCACCTCCATTTTGGTAAAGGTCACATTTTGTTGTTTTCTCCTGTGTGTATTATTTGATTTTGATCTTCTGTCATCAAATGCTTTATGACACTCACAACATTCTTGTGGCTTATTCTTTGATGATTGTGTAACTGAGTTGATTTAACAAAGGTCTTATGACATACAGAACACTTGTATGGCTTGTCTTCTGTGTGTGTTGTTTGATGAACGCGTACATTTGATGAGCGAGCAAACTTCTTGCTGCATATGGAACACTTGAACGGCTTCTCACCAGTGTGGACTCTTTGATGAATTTTCAGTTCTGAGATGTAAGCGTAATCCTTGTTACACACACAGCACTTGTGTGGCTTCGGTCCTGTATGCAATCTTTGATGTTTTCTCAAATATCTCAATTGAATAAAGGCTTGAGGACACAAAGAGCACTTGTAAGGCTTCTCTCCTGTGTGTAGTCTTTTATGACCTTCTAAACTTGATGATTTAGCAAAGGCCTTTGTGCAGACGGAACACTTGTAACGCTTGTGGGGCTTCTCACCGGTATGAATTTTGTGATGCCGTTTTAAACTTGGTAACACGGTAAATGATCTATTGCACATAGAACACTTGTGTGGTTTCACTCTTGGGTGTGGTTTTTCATGCCAGTTGTCGTAATCTTCTAAAGCGGGTATAAAAAAGGAGAAAAAGGAGAATGTAATCTCTGAAAGCAGGCACTGTATCATAGCATAGAGAAACTAGAATGGCACTCGGTAGAGCTTGTACCTCCACCCTGTAATGCCTAATCCATGAGAACATATCTGGCCCAATACATATCTTGTCATACCAAACTCATCGACCAGTTTTTGTCATAATCCGTGCACAACTTTTTGAGATATCGTGCTATATATATCGTTTTTAAGCCCGATCTCTCAATGGTGAATAATCACTTTAAAAATTCTAGTAGTCGGATCCGAATCTGGATTTTCACCAGAATCTAATCAGTTCGCCTTGTCACGCACCGAACCTGTCCAAAAAATTTAATCCGGATCCGTCCAAAACTTTTTGAGATATCCTGCACACAGACAAACAGACATAGAAAGGGGTGAAAACATCATCTTCACTTTCGGTGGCAGAGTTAAATATGTAAAACTTATATCATGTGTATTCTTTCATGATCATACAAAGATGAGAACTGACAAAACGCCTCACTGTTCCCAGTTTTTCCACAAGGAAGTTAATTTCAAGGCCACTTGTATGGCTTCTTATCAGTGTGTATTAGCAGAAACAGTGGATAGATAGATATGTAGGTTGGTAGGTTTAAATTTGAATTTGATATTGTTCCGGCCCGGGTTTCGGTGCTCACCAAGAGGAGAATCACTCGAGTTTTTCCCGAACACCTGGTCCTGAGGTCAACGACCACAGATAACTCCGTGATCCAATGGGATGTAGTTCTTACACAGCCGTTGCTGCTAGATGACCGGCCTAGCAGAGCTATTCTTCGATGTTTCTGCGATACATTTATATTGCACAGTGACCTAAAGAGAGGCCACTCCCTCAGTGCCACACATGCTGATTTTCTGTCGAGTGGAACAGAGCAACTCAGGTGGGGTACAACTTCCCATCTAATTACACTTGTACACTGTCGGACCAATGAAGGAAAACAACCGAAACAGATTGGAACAAACAATTATTAATTTACACACACAAGCAATTATTTAAAAGCAAGTATTTAGACTTTTAGAGGCAAGAAAGCAAAAGGCACATAAGATCAGATTTAACCATGACACATTCTTTCTTGGGCAATCTTATTTACACAAGAGACATGGCCATCATTCAATCAGGGGAGAAGACAAGAAGAAGAACTGGAGAAGAAAAGGAAAGTAAAGTAGGGTCGATTCTTTTCTCCTTCACATCACAGCCTAACGGGGCTGCACCATAATCCAAATATACTGGAGAATGGGACGGTGGGGAGGAGGATGGTCAGTGGTGACGTGGCATGATGGGATATGCAGCCATGTCCCTGAGGTGTCCAGACCCAGCAGGCAAGTCCTCTCCGGCGTGCAAGATATGCGACTCGCCTTCCTCTGTCTCAGCTTCTTCCTCCTCAGGATTTCGCTTTTTCTCCCACCTGAGTCTTCTGCTCCTCGCAGGACAAACTTTAAGAACAAGGACAAGCTCTGATGAGACAATCCTCTTCCTCTTTATAATTGCTGTCTCTCGTGTGAGCCTCTTCCACCTCATATTGTTGTGGGCCGGGTATCGGCGACGAGCACGACCGCTCGTTTGAGCAGCAGAGTCGACTCCACCGAACACCTGGAAGTTAGATCGTTACCCTTGGATAACTCCGAAGGTACGGGTCCCTTACAGGACCGTGAATAGTCAATAATTCAACCACGTGGTACAGGGTTATTTGCCAAACTTTAAAATACCTAGAGGCCCACGTGGTGAGCTACCGAGGAATTCACACCCTCGACGGAGCTCGAAGGGGATAAGCCATTTCCGTGCTCGACCTGTGCGTATGGTTACCGAGGTCCCGTCGGTCCAAATGCACAACCACAGCAGCAACGGCCTTTTTAATCACCCAACACGCACCGTGCTAAACCAATGAAGGAAAGGACGAGGACGAGCTGAAACATTCAACAATGGGGATATTTATTAGCAATAATCGGGGGGAACGAGGGAAGCACGTAAGCGCAGAATTATCACGACTAGGCAATGCAAGTATGTACGAGGCAAAAAGCACTTAACCAGTTCCTACATATAGACTGGGCGCACACACACACACACACACACACACACACACACACACACACACACACACACACACACACACACACACACACACACACACACACACACACACACACACACACACACACACACACACACACACACACGAAACGGACCCAAATGGTCTTTATTCGGCTCTCCAGCCGCGGAGGATAGTTCAGCTGGGAGTCAGGATGGCTGGCTACCTGGCCGCGAGCGCGCGGCTGGACGTGCACCCCTTCCCGGAGCTCCGGTCGCTAAAAGACGGACCAGGGCAGCCAGATGCAGACCAGCGTCAAGCAGACCAGACCAGCGTCGAGAGAAGCGATCTGAGAACCAGACCAGCGTCGAGATGCGATCAGAGAACCAGACCACGTCAGCGAGATGCGATCAGAGAACCAGACCAGCGTCGAGATGCGATCAGAGAACCAGACCAGCATCGAGATGCCATCAGAGAACCAGACCACACCAGCGAGATGCGATCAGAGCACGCGCTCAACTGACGGGGTGCAAATTATTTGTTCTCCTTTGTTTCGTCGTCCTCGGGCGCGGTCCGCTCATCCGTGGCCTGCTCTCATTGGGCGGACCGCGTGTCGCGGCTCCGCCTTCTTGCAAAGGACCGCCCTGGCACTGATCCGCTCGTCGCCCATTGGCCGCAAAATGACGCATTGTCTCATTTGGCGCCAGGCCAGAACGAAACGCTTTGTGAGCGCCCGAACAGCGCGGACAATTCCTCGAGCAGTGTTGTTGTTGGCGTTGTTGATGAAAAATCCTATCTATAAAATAACTTCGCAGCGCATGTACACTTAAATCCCCATTAGACATAGGGGACCCTAACTAGAAACAGATACTTATCGAAATAACTAAGCTACGGGGACGGCTGTCTGTCTGTGTGTGTGCACAAGTCTTCCAAATTCGTAACAATATCACTTTCTCCATCTCAGCTCGTGCAAGCCTCCTCCTCATTGGTGCGCATTCGATTGGGGCGGATCCACGATGCAGTGTCTGGAAAATGCCACGTCATTCTGTGGGAACTTTCAACGCAGCCCCACCCCTCGCTTCACGCACCGAAGGCCGTGACGAGAGCCCCCACTCCCTCCCTGGCGCACAAGCATTCATTGTACAGTGCATCGCTGCATCCTGCCTGCAAGATGTGCCACACTTTATCATGTATAGGAAAAGCATTGCACTTCGTGCCACAAACATGCATGTGACAATGGACAGAGTCCCATGCGGTGAAGGTAATCAGATTGGCCTGAAAAGATGAATGACCACAGATTGACCAAATGTGCCCAATTAAACAATGCGCGAATGGAGTGAAAACAGAGAGGGATGCTGCTGGACCGAGGAACAAAGGGACGACTGGGGGCCGAAGGTAAGACTGTCAAAATTATGTTTGGTGAAGGGGATTATTGGTGGATTGAAAAAGGCAGAGGGGGGAATAGATCGATGGGGTAAAGGAGTGATTGTTGTAAGGAGCAAGGGGGTGGGGAGGGAAGACATCACACTGGGGAAAACATGAACTAACTAACGCATGCCACCTGAACAACCCTTAAGGCCCTGTCACACCTTGACGATTTAGCCAACGTATGCAAAATTGGGCTAAAACGCCGGCACACGTCAAATACGTTATGGGTAAGTTTGTATACGTTAAGAGCACGCTGAAAAACACTGCCATACATCGTAGTACGCTGGCTTTCATCGTTGTACTTTACGGTTGTCCTCAAATTTTAGCATGCTTGAAATTTTACGACGTATGCCAGCGTATGACTCACACGTTCCGCTACGCTGGCCATAAGTTGTAGGCACGTTACGCGATTGTTGACACACGTCGAGGCACGTTACTTGTAAGTTACTCATAAGTCGAAACACGTCGAGGTAATGCTTAGCGTAGCCAAAACTTATTTCTAACCTATGAGTAACGTGCTTTGAACCTATGTGTAACGTACCTCCAACGCATATTGACGTATGTAGACGTATTTGATTGACGTCTTCCGGACGACCACAGAACTTACTGAACGTGTTTCTAATTTACAGCTACCGTATAATGGCGTATTGGCAGCGTTTAAAAAAAAACAAAAAACAACAATAACTTCCGATATTTCGTCACGTGCCGTTACGTCACGTCCGATTGCCTCTTCAGTTTGCTCATGTCTTATTCTTAGTTCCTCTGTGAATATTTTCTGTTTGAGGATATTGTCACGTCGACATCGAAACTTCAAAGCAAATGTCCGAATATATTTTAAAATTCGCGATAGACTAAAAAAACAAACAACAAAAAAAACAATAACAACACCAACAACAACAACTTCAGATATTTCGTCACATGCCTTCACGGAGCCAAGGAGAAAAAAGAAAATGTGCCTTGACGGAGAAAATAAGTTTCGAGTATGCTAAACATTACCTTGACGTGTTTCGACTTATGAGTAACTTACAAGGAACTTGTGTCAACGATCGCATATCGTGCCTACAACTTATTCCCAGCGTAGCGGAACGTGTGAGCCATACGGCGAGTACGTCGTAAAATTTTCAGCATGCTTGAAATTTCACGACGTACTAAACGCAGCACTAAATATGACCGCATACTTCATCGTTTTTCAGCGTGCTCTTAACGTATACACAACTTACTCATACCGTATTCGACGTGTGCCAGCGTTTTAGACACATTTTTCATAGGTCGGCATATGCTAGCTAAATCGTCAAGGTGTGACTGCGTGGTTGACACTTCCAATTTTCAGGCAGTTATGCTTTAAATCGGCGTCGGCAGCTTTTTAACAGGCTATGCCACGAGTTCGTCGGCGATACGTGCAGCGCACTAGGCTTAAGTTAAACTATCGTTGGGCATAGGTTGTGAACGCCGACAACAGGCTAACCATTCGTTGGTATAAGTTATCTATAAGACAACGAAACGTTCTGTGCCCGTTACTAATATGTTATTCATACAACCAACACGTTATGAATACGACCAAAACTTTAAAAAAACATCAAAATTTCAGCATACGCCAACGTTTTACATACATTTTTATATGTTGCCATTGCTGGCTAAATCGTCAAGGTGTGACAACGCCTTTAGACAAGGGACCAAGGACTTTCTACACATAAGACTAATGAAATAACTAATCCTTGAGTCACCTACATGTCAATGTATGCTCTCGCCAGAGGATAAGTTTACAAAACTGAAGCAATATGTACTGAGAAGCATCTAGAATAGAGAGGTACATGGCCATTGGGAGGAATGGTAGGGAGCCATGGTATTGATGGTTGATTGTATACCTGTCATGCTTGCAATTTCTGTGAGAGGGTCTTGTCAAAAGGTGGATGTGCTGTTTGTTTATTTATTTATTCCTCACCTTACCATCCTGTTTACCCCCCCCCCCCTTCCCCTCAAAACAACATTTTTTTTTTTGGAAAATAGAAATGATAATGCATATTTTTGTCATATTATACAGCACTGATTTCTGAGAAAGTCAATTTAATATCAGTTACCTTTAAGTACATGAAATAAATAAGGAAATTGAAAAAGCTTGATTTTTGCTACACATATTGTTCTGGGTACGCACTACGCTGGCCAGGTTATGAGTGGCCTCTCTCGGACCCACTTCCCGACCATTGATCCTGAATCCGATGCATCCGGATCT
>NC_140977.1:30891460-30901460 GCF_056783735.1 Eptatretus burgeri | reverse complement strand
ATGGAGCATGATATGATCCTGGCATTGTCATCTACTTCTCCACGAATAGAGAAGTTGGTTTCTGAAAAACAGGCTAATCCTTCTCACTGATATATCTAAATGTCATTCGGCCTAAACTTCTGAAACATTCAACTGTACGATTTGGATACTGTCGGCTATTCTCCGTTTACTCGTCTATGAAAACATGACGATGGTGAATAAAGTAAACAGTAAATATTCTTGTGTCATAAAATCTTATCTTATATACAGTATTATGAATTGGGTTTTGAATCTTTTGGGTCACACGATGTGGAGAGGTTCTGAAATTGGGTCGCCACTAAAAAAAAGTTTGAAAACCACTGTTATAGACCAAGAAGAAAGCTAATGAACTTCTTCCAGTTATATATTTTATACAAATGAGGCACCCTTACCTGTCGTGTGGAGTTTCATAGTTGTGGAAATGACAAAATATATTGTTACGGCTGTGGAAATTTGCAATACACCATAAAGGTCCTCAGATCAGTTATGACGCTAAGTTTATGTGCAGATAGGTCCCCACCGTTGTTTAAAGGGATTTTTCTTCGTGTTTCACCGGGATGCGACCCTTTGAGATAGCCTTTTTCCTTTTTCTATCGTTATTTTGAACCACACAACAACCACCCCCATCTTCACCACTATGTCCGCTTCCGAACGGCAAACAAAGGCGCCAAGGAAGGAACTGCGAGGACGCGCGGGTTTTCCCGCCTATTTTCCCCATGCTTGGTGTGAAGGGAAGGGGGCAGGGCAGCTCGTGTCCGATTGGTGGATGCACGGCGTGAGGCGGTCGGAGAGAGGGAACACCCCTTTTCGGGAAGCTTCTCGAAGGGAGGCAGAGCCGAAAACGGGGTGGGGCGAAGGGCGGAGCCCCGCACTATAAAGGAAGGACCACACGCGGAGGTCTCTCTCTTCTGGTTCTTCTTGGTTGAACGCTTCGTCTTGGTCCATGAGCTCTCGTTGCTTCAGCTCCCTTCTTCGTCTTGGTCCATGAGCTCTCGTTGCTTGAGCTCTCTGTCTCCCTCTCTCGGCCCGGCGCTCGTGGTCCGGCGAGTGGCCTGTTGGTGGAGACGCAGATGGGAGGTGCAGCAGTGCCGGCTGACAGGTGGACCGGCGGGTCCGGACGAGGGGTGCCGGAGAGGGTTCGCCGGCCACGTGGGGGGCTGGAACCAGGCGCGACCACGCTGACGGTTGTGGAGGAGGGGGACTCGACGGCCGCTGAAGGGAGGTCTTTTCCTTTTGTTTTTGAATGAATGTTGAGGCGCCGTCTATGAAGTAAACCTGCGTAAGTGACTGTGCCTGTACATTGCTAATAATTATAGTCGGTTGTATTGCTTACTATGTGCCTGTACATTGCATGACTGCCTTGGCTGTGTATACGTGCTTAGTGAATAAATATCCTTGTGTGAAACGTACCCCGTTCGCCGTGTCCAATTTCCCCTTTGAAAGTTCCACCTTGCATCGTGGAATGAGTAGTGGGTTTTGAACGCCTAGTAAAGAGAATTGGATCCGTCGAGGTCGGCGATAACACCGCTCGGTTATCACTGTAGTACGGAACGGATCACTTAAGCGGTCCGTGTCCCAGGCAGACCTGTGGCGCGATGCAGCCTCTTGATAGGTTACCCGCGCGGGTACTTTGGTATATCGACATTCGGCGATTCACCCTATTTTGCCCGGGTAGAATGCGGACTGGGCTGTGGTGAGGTTAAACCCCCACCCGTGACTGGTTCCTGGCGGTAGTTCCAGGAGGGTCATGACTGAATTGTCCGTCCGGTGGGCGACGCGGCTGCTATTGGAGAAACGCGGCCGATCGCACGCCGGCGGGCGCGAATTCGCAACAATATGTAACTGTACGTGTGTATGTATATGTACATATAGAAATATATATATATACAGTACATATAGAAATATATATATATATATATATATATATATATATATATATATATACACAGTACATATAGAAATATATATATATATATATATATATATATATATATATATATATATATATATATATATATATATATATACACAGTACATATAGAAATATATATATATATACACACAGTACATATAGAAATATATATATATATATATATATATATATATATATATATATATATATATATATATATATATATATATATATATATATATATATATATATATATATATATATATATATACAGGGTGTCCCAAAAAAATATACAACTTTTCATCTGCAAAGAGGATGGTCATAACATATATTTTTAAAAAAGATATATGGCTGGATGGAAAGCTGAAAGGTTGAAGTTTATTGTTCCGATGTCAAAATTGCCACCAAAATTTAAATTTTGGTATAGAATCGTCATTTTCTTTTAGACCACATATTCGACGTCGGCTCCACGTTGTCCGATCACTGCCTGCAAACGCGTTGTCATGTTCTCCATCACTTTGGGAAACGTTTCCTGAGGAATGTTCTGGATTTCTCAGTGGATGTTTTCCTTCAGCTGATCAAGAGTCTGAGGCCCAGGGTTTCCATAGATCCTGTCCTTGAGATACCCCTACAAGAAGAAGTCTGGAGGAGTAAGGTCAGGGGAATACGGTGGCCACTCAACGTCTTCGTAGAGGGAGATAAAGCGGCCCTCAAAATGTTGGTTAAGAAAACGCCTTGTTTCTCTGGCTGCATGAGGCGGTGCCACATCCTGCTGGAACCACTAGGTTCTCATCTGGATCAGGTTGTTTCTCCTACGGGCCTGAGTACGTAGCTCAGGCAGATAGAATTCCTGAATCATTTCGCGATAGTTCCTCTGGTTTACCGTGCAAGTGCGTCTCTGGTCATCTTCAAAGAAGTATGGACCAATTATCCCATACCAACCAACCGCCACCCACCTGGTGACTGAGAACAGATCGAGTCACCAGTTCAGTTGA
Source organism: Eptatretus burgeri (assembly GCF_056783735.1). Classification (NCBI taxonomy): domain Eukaryota; kingdom Metazoa; phylum Chordata; class Myxini; order Myxiniformes; family Myxinidae; genus Eptatretus; species Eptatretus burgeri. Next base: position 30,898,535 of record NC_140977.1, on the reverse strand, counting down.
AGCATTAACAGGTTTTTTAGTTTTCCCAGTACTAAAAGTTTTGCTTGTTTACCTCGCCGGACAAGTGAGCATGGTATTCGTCCGTCATGTGAAGTTTTTTGAGGAAGTCTGCATCTTCCTCCAACTTTCCTAAGAACCGATTTGCAAAGTCTAGTCGTTTGCCTTTCTGTTGATCAGTAAGCACCGTTTCCATTTGAATTTTGTATGGAAAGGCATGAATATCTTGGCGAAGGATCCTCTGAACGGTGCTCTTATGAATGTTTGTCTCGGCAGAAAGTCGTCGAATCGATTTTTTTGGACTCTGAAAGACCACCTGTCTCACCATTTCCACATTTTCTTCACTACGACCTGTCCTCTTCCGACCACTGTGACCCTTGTGAAGGTCACAGATGGTTCCCACATTGGTAAACTTTGCGATGGTGCACTTTATTGTCTGAAAGTTTGGTGCATGGCGCAAGTGGATGTACCGAGATGTCTCGAGTAAAGACGTTGCACCTGTATGACACTCTTCGTCTGGTGCCAAAGTTCAACAATTTTCGTCCGTTATTGTACGGTCAGTCTTGGCATTTTTCTGGCGCTTGCTTGGTATCAAAATAAACTTCAGGGTCTCTGCAACAAGAAATGAAGCATTAGTGACAAAATTATTGCTTTTGTAGGATCAAACGAAGCATTTCAAAAGTTGTATTATTTTTGGGACACCCCATATAATGTTTTGGAAAACTTATCCGGGGGAGAGCATACATGGAGACATACATGACCCGAGGATTAGTTGTATTAGCCTTTGTGTAGATAGGCCTTAGTCCGTTGTCGACAGGATATTTGGTGGCATGCGTTGGTTAGTAAGTGTTTCTCCGGTGTGATGTCTTCCTTTTCCCCCTCCTCTGCTTTCAATATTTCCTCCTTCACATTGGTCGTTACTTTCCTTTCTCCAAACATCATTTTGACAATGCTTCCTTCACCCCATCGGTCATACCTTCGGCCCAGCAGCAGTCCCTCTCCGTTTTCGCTCCATTTGTGCATGGGCACGTTTGATCCATCTGTGGTCATTAATCCTTTGGGCCGATCGGATTTACCTTCACCGCATGGGACTGTGTCCATTCTCACATGCCAGTTCATGGCACAAAACACGATACTTGGTGTTCGTGGCCTGTGGGACGGCATTTCCCACTTGTGAAACAGTACGTACAGCACAAAGGACATTTTGCGTGCGCAGGGAAGGCCTGAAGGCTCTTGTCGTACGTAGCCTTTAGCACGTGAAGGGAGTGGCGGAGGCTGCATTGAAAGTTCCAACAGAATGACGTGACATTTTCCACAGGCTGCATCGTGGACCAGCCACCATTGGATGCGCACCAATGAGGTACAGGCTCCCACGAGACGAGAGAAAAGCGATTCAGAAGAGGAAGAGGACAGGAGGCTCACACGATCAGGGTGAGAGGAAGAGAAAGAGGAACAGAAAGTATGAGTCGAGAGAGAAAGCTTGTCCTGGGAGGAGTGAAAGCTTAGAGATCCTGTGTGAGGAAGAGAAAGAAACCGAGAGTTGTTAGGGCAGGGTGGAAAGCCCAGAATGCGGTTTGTTTTGTGGGGAGCTGCCTGACATGGGGGCCTAGCAGAAGCGTTGTACCCCACCTGATTTACTTGTTAGCCACCGCGTACTTGGCAGCTTCGCCCGGATACACCTGATATGGTAAAAGTTAATGCAAGTTCACATCGAGGGCACAAAACTAGCTTGATGTGGTCAATCCACAAGAAATGGTAACACGCGTAGTAATGTAACCTTGCCAAGTTTGGCAGTAACAATCAGAGTTCATAGACCAAATTTTCATTGGTCTAATCAATGTAGGAACTCATGGCGATCAGTTGGATGTATCACACACCCCTTTGAAAAGCGCCAGCAAAGCCCTGTACTGCTGCACCAAAATAGTTATTGCTGTCCCTTTATTTGGAGGATTATGGTAGCTGAATTTTAATTAGCCTAATCAACTGAGGAGGTCATGACGATCATTTTCGTGCATTGCACTCCACATCAGAATGTTCCAGTAGAACTAAACAAAAAACATCTCACACACACACACACACACACACACACACACACACACACACACACACACACACACACACACACACACACACACACACACACACACACACACACACACACCTCGTCCATTTATAGTAGATGATCTGCTGTATATAATGGACGATCTATAATGAAAGGTATGGAAACGATTGAAAACCACTGAAAGCTGCTCTCATCTCCAAGCAGCCCATAATGGCCTTTTTATTAAATACTAGACGACCCGTGAACCTGTTGGGTTCCTGTTGTGACAGTGGTTGATGAAAAAAAAAACATCATTTAAAGAAAAAAAAAATAAGATAGCTCCAGCGAACTATACCGCTGAGGTTGTTTGCATTGATCAAATAATCCCGAAGAGAACTTGACTGAATCGGGAAGATTTTTTAATAATTTTTTTCGTTGCCCGATTTGAACGAAACTTGATACAACACACCACAGGAGAATGGTGAGTAAGGTGGCCCTAAAACTTTGTGCTATCGTGTACCATTTTGGCTGTATTTCGGGAAAATACAAGATGAGAGTTTTCGTAACATATATGTATATGTGTGTGTGTGTGTGTGTGTATATATATATATATATATATATATATATATATATATATATATATATATATATATATATATATATATATATATATATATATATATATTGTTACGGATTTTAGAAACCGGTCTGATGAATGCATCCACACATCCAGGTCCTCAGACAGTTATTTCCTTAAATGCATGTTCAGATTAGCCCCATCCCCATGTCTAATGAGGATCTTAAATGTGATGCGTTGAGAAGGGTAAAGGATAGATCCCCTCTCTTATGGGAAGCTTTTTTCTTTACGGCAGACACGTTCACACACATTTCTTTTACGAGCTCTGAAGCCCGCCCTCATTTTTCCTCAGCAACATTCTTTCACGAGCTCTGAAGCCCGCCCTCATTTTTCCTCAGCAACATTCTCTCGCGAGCTCCGATGCCCGCCTTTTTTGAGAGCGCACAGGTCGTCATGGTAACCGTGCCCCAGTGGGGCGGGGTGAGCTTGGGGCAGACGGCATCCCACGGAGACGGCCTGGAGATATAAAAAAAGTGAGGAAAAAGCAAAAAAGGGACGTTCTGTGAGGAGAGACGTTCCAAGATATAAAAAAAAAGTGAAAGAGGGACGTTCTGAGAGGAGAGAGATGTTCTGACGAGAAAGAGATACATTCTGAGGAGAAAGGGATACGTTCTGAGGATAAAAAGTCTGAGCAGAAAAAGTCTGAAGAGAAAAAGTCTGAAGAGAAAAAGTCTGGGGAGAAAAAGTCTGGGGAGAAAAAGTCTGGGGAGAAAAAGTCTGGGGAGAGGAAAAGTGAAAGGAGAGAGGAAAAAACAAAGGGCAAGAGAAGCGACCAAGAAGCGGGTGTCTGAACAGCGCCGACGAGACAATTCGCCCTTCCGAGTGCTTCGGCAAGCGAGCGTGCGGTGCACGTGTGGGTGCGAGCAGCGCCGCCAATAAGTGAGACACGGGTCGATCACCAACAACACCAGTAGTCGGGTCAAAATACCACCTGACCCACAACAAATTGCAACAAAAAGGTTTTTCAGTGGTTTTCATTCCTACTCGATATACTGATGAACAGAAAAAAAAGTCTACCAAAATCTGACATCCAGAAATGGGTTAAAACAGTCATTTTCAAGATGGCCACCATCGGGCTTTGAAATAACTAAAACAGCTATAACTTCTTCAATAATTGTGATAAAAACATAATTGTTGGTTCTGGTCCATGGTTTTAATGGATTAGCAATCCACTGCTATCAATAAAATTTAGATCTGATCAGTATTTAACATGAAATCCAAGATGGCGGCAAAATTCAAGAGTGCAAAATGCAATAAATTTTCCATCTGAACCAAAATCACTGAACACCTGGTGCCACTGAAACATTTATTTGTGAACATTACATAATGGCAGTTTAGGTTACAATTTCAGTCCTCATCACTGTCCTGCAGTTCCTCAGAGGCTTGATTTAGTGGATTGTCACAAAACGTCACTTGGCATGATCCACATGCAGACGTACACGGAAGCCCATTCTTTCTGCAGCTGCAACGGGGTGTGTCACAAGCTGTGGTGCAGTTACAGTGTATCATCTTCAGAAGAGTGTCTGGTGCAGCATTCATGGCAGTCATGATAGGTACAAATCAATTGTCTTCAAGTCCCCAGCCCCAGTCCAGAGGATCGAGGTCACCCTCCATCCCCGTCCAAACCATGACCTAGTAGTACACTCGGAGACAATGAAACTTGGTGGCAGATTCCGTTGAGGGAAGACGTTCAGGTGTAACGAAAGACTTAGCAGCAGCGACCTTCTTTGTGAATATCTTGTAACGCATGGCTGCCAAAGAACTTGTGATCTCCCCACCAAATATAACGGCCATCACTTGGTTGCCAAGTTTATTTATTTCAGTGCGGCTGATGCCTCTCGAAGTGAATGTATCTGCACACAACTGGAGGCCCTGATCATCTTCCACGAGTTTCTGAAAGACTGATTTTTTTTTCCCAATGCCATACACACGAGATGTTGAATCACATCCTGTGAAGGCGTGCAGGAATAATAGTTGAGTGCACAACTTATTCCCAAGAAGATGCTTCATCCGATTGATGTCATATACTTTCAGATTGCTTCTTGACTGGTTGTCTGATCTGAAATATAGTAGTTTTCCATCTGGTATACAGTAATGGAGCAAAAGCATCAACAAATCTGTGTCCTCTCCGAGTAGTGTGGTGGAATGCAGAATTGTGGTGTTTATGGCTGTCTTGGCAATGTCTACATCAGCGTCCACATCACGATGTGGCAATGTCCACATCAGCTGAATAACTGTGCAGCCCACTTTCTTCAGCTGATCACCTATTAAGGTGATCAGCTGTTGCTTGTTACTGCTGACAGATAGGAATTCATCCCTCTTTCCGTCAAATTCAGTTTCTCCGGTGAAGTTCGCAGCCGGATAGCTGTTGGCTTGTCTCCATCTCTACTGAGTGTTATCCTTTATCGAAGGGCCTGCACCATAGCCATCAAAGACAACAGTTGCTGTCCCATAGTGTTTTGTTGTGAAGTCCGCATATGCTCTGGCTATTTTGCCATATGTATCTCCCTTCTTCCACTTGAGCTTGTGCAACAAGGATCCACCATCAAGAACATACCTTTCAGTCTTAAGGTGTGCTGAAGGTGTGGTGTCAGGTACTCCTTCACATGCCAGTGCCTTGGTACAGTGGTCATTGACGGCTTGAGTGAGTTGAGGTTTGTCGGCCTTCCTCAAGATCTTGTTGTCCTCAAAGAGGGATGGAGGGTATGGACTGAGCTCAAAACTCATCACGTCCTCAAGTGACAAATCACCTCTCTGGGATACCACCAGGAATCGCTGGAATAACACACTGGGGTCGATGGGTCTGTGAGGAGCAACCTGGAGAGCATTATAATTTCCCAGTGTCTTTGCTTTCTCTGTCCTCTTGATGGAGAAGGAAAACAGGTTGTCCAATCATTCTCTCGTTGATTTTGTTCCCAACAGCTTCATATTCATGCACGTTGATGTCTTTTCTTGCCACGAAACCATTTATGATATTTCTCAATGTAGGATCAGAGGAGAAAGGTGAAAATGCATTCAGCTTTGTGCTCATCTTCGAGAGGTCGAATGCATGTCTTTCAATTCTGGCACCAGTTACTTCTTTCTGCTGTTCGCTTGTTGTGTATGTGAGATCATTGAAGTCCTGCATGGTGACGTTGACCTCAAATGTTATGGGGGCTGACATTGCCCACAATGCTCGGTGTTCCTCTGTCATCTTACTGCCATGAGTCAAGCCACCGGTGCTCTTTAGTGATCTCATGAGTGTTTGTTCGATGACTAGATCACAGCTGAGGCCTGCCAAAAACTGGTTTGTTCGCCGGATCACATGGAAGCCATTTTGAAACTTCTCATACACATCTGGGTGTTTGCTCTCCAGTTCACTCATTTCTTGTACGTAGGAGATAAGCGGACTTCTGGTAGTTGTAGTGTCCAGCTGCTGCAAATATTGGCAAGGCATCAGCAACAGCTTGCAAGTGATCCTTCCAAGACCCAGTGCGATCTGCCTTGATCATTGCCCGAGCAGTATGGAGCATTTTCTGATAACCCAGCCACAGCTTACTCGTTTTGGATTGTGCAGCAAGTTCAGATTTCTTTTTTTCAAGTTCATCAGTGATCTTCACAATTGCAGCTGATTCTTCGAGATTTTCAAGAGAGATGTCACCCGTTAGCAAGGACGAATACATTTTCTCAATCTCTTCTTCTTGGAGCATGAACTCAGGATTTTCCTCCACTACAGATGCCACAATAATTCGATGTAGACACTTGCTCACCAGTTGATTATATAGAGACAATTTATTGATTTTACGCCCTTCATTTTTTTGCCGCCATCTTGGATTTCAGGTTAAATACTGATCAGATCTAAATTTTATTGACACCAGTGGATTGCTGATCCATTAAAACCATGGACCAGAACCAACAATTATGTTTTTATCACAATTATTGAAGAAGTTATAGCTGTTTTAGTTATTTCAAAGCCCGCCCAGGTCAAAAAACCAGTAAAGACCAGTAGCTTACTGGTCAACTGGTACCAGTTGAAAACCAGTAGCCAACTGGTACCAGTAAAGCCAGTTGGTTTCTTACTGGTTTTAATATGGAAATTGGAATAGAGTGATATATTACCAGTTGAAATACATGTATTTAACTAACTGGTATCAACTGGGACCAGTACATTGTAACTGGTATCAACTGGGAGACCAGTACATTGCAACTGGTATCAACTGGGACCAGTACATTGCAACTGGTATCAACTGGAACCAGTAAGACTTTAACTGGTACAAATATGAGCTACTGGTTTTTTCAACTGGGAAATTGGAATTCTGACTGAATTTAACTGGTACCAGTTGAAACCAATAGAGACCAGTTAAAGACCAATTAGAACCAATAGAGACCAGTTGAAAATGTGTACTGGTTTTAACTGGTTT
>NC_140977.1:30828960-30888960 GCF_056783735.1 Eptatretus burgeri | reverse complement strand
CAGCACGTTCTGATGAGTTTTGTCTTTGACGGGCTTGTTGCATTGCTGCAGCATTCTGAGCACGGGCGTCAGCACGTTCTGATGAGTTTTGCCTCTGGAGAGCTTGTCGCATTGCTGCAGCATTCTGTGTCTGCAAAGCATGTTGCCTCTCCTGACTGAGACTGCTGCGATGGTGCCTCTGTCTAGCAGTCTTGCACTTCCTTTGCAGATCATCTCGTCTTGCCTTCCTCTGCTGCTTTGTCTCATCAGCTCTAGGCCATACAAATACCACACCATGCTGCATGCACGTTTGATGTAGTTGGTGTTCACGGCCTTGTAGCAGACTTTCCTCATGGCCTTGGAGCATACCTGCCTGCTGTACTGCTCGAGCCAGATGTGCTTGGGCCAAGGTGGGGCAGGGGCAAGGGGAGCGGGAGATTATACATTCATTATTATTATTGCCAAATTATTCTGTTATTAATGTTATTCGTATTAGTATTAATTAATACACGCTTTGTCACAATGTTATCATTGTTTGTATTTATTTTGCAATGAAAATGCCACGCCGTGGAAGGACGTATTAAGCTGCTGTATATACACCTCAACATGGCGGGCATTTAAAACAAGGGAATTCTTCAGGATTCTTTGTAGTTAATTAGCCTAATCAACTCTAGGTCATGACAATCATTTTGGTGCATCACATCACATCAGAAAGCTCCAGGAGAAGTCCACAAAAAAAAAACATACCTCACACACACACACTTGTCAATTTATAGTAAATAAAATTTAGATTAATTACAAATTATGTAGAAACAACTTTTCCAAATGAACTTTTTTATTCATAACTGAAGAGATCAAACTAAACACTGTTATAAGTTGAAGTTAGGTGACATGTCAGGAATACCTGCAAAAAACATGCACAAATGAAAATTCACTGGTTGTAAAAGTATTCAGGCCCTTGAGGTCAATACTTGGTGAAAGCACATTTTGCAGCAATGACTGCTCTGAGTCTTTTTGGGTAGGTCTCTCCCAGATTTTCACAGTGAGATGGTGAAATCTTTGTCCATTCTTCATGTGAAAATTGCTCTGTTCTGAAAAGTTTGATGGAGATCGTCGATGGACTGCAATCTTCAATTCTCGCCATAAATGTTCAATTGGGTTCAAGTCAGGACTTTGACTGGGCCACTCAAGAACATTTATTTTCTTCTTATTCAGCCATTCCAGTGTGGCTTTAGCTTTGAGCTTCAGATCATTATCCTGCTGAAATGTGGAATCTCCTGAAATGTGAAAACCCAGTTTCAGATTAATGGCTGATTCAATCAGATTTTCATGAAGGATTCTCCGGTACATTAACTCTCCATTGTCTCTTCTACCCTTACAAGCTTTGCCAGTCCCTGCTGATGAAAAGCAGCCCCATAACATGATGCTGCCACCACCATGCTTGACAGTAGGGATGGAGTTGACTGGGTAAAGTGCAGTGTTGGGCTTGTGTCAGACGTAACGTTTTGAATTTAGACCAAAAAGTTCGATTTTTGACCACAAAACGCTTCTCCACATGCATGCAGTATCATGATGATGCTTTTTCGCAAACTCCATTCGAGCTTTTAGACGCGTTTTTTTCAATAATAGCTTCTTTCTTGCCACCTGTCCATGGAGGCTAGCTTTGTGAAGGGAAGGGGATATTGTTGATTGCTGAACACTGACCCCCATCTCAGACATAGAGCCCGGCAGATCTTTCAAAGTCATTGTTGGATTTTCAATGACATTCCAAACCAGTTTCCTGCTTGCCTTGCTGCTGAGTTTGGATTGGCGAACTGATCTGGGTAGGTGGAATCTGGGTGGTATGATACGTCTTCCACTTCTTAATGATGGATTTCAACATAGTCAAAGGGATAATGAGTGACTGAAATATTCTTATAACCCTCTCCTGAACGGTGCTTCCCCACCACTTCACATCTGACTTCTTTGGAAAGCTCCTTGGTCTTCATGCTTGCCTTGTTGGTTGACCAAGTGAGTTGCACCTTTAAACTCAGATAAGTGGGGGAGCTTAATTTTTAAGTTCAACCACTGATTACATACTGGTGAAAACTATTACACACATTTTGTAACCTTTCAAACAAATAATTTGCTCTTGTAGTGATTTAAGGTTAATCAGACAAAGAGTTTAAATACTTATGCAGCTGAGGAATCGTTATATTTTTTCTGTTAATCTAACTTATTCACATTTTATCTGCCTTTTTTAGCCTTATCACTTGCAGTAGTTTGTGAAGACTACACATATTAAGTTTGATTTGAAGGCAGCACTGCATGTCTAAAAATCACCAACCATTTGAGCTTTTACTCAATGCTATACCCTTTGGAATCTGTCCTTTTGGTTTGCCCAAGAGAGATTGTGGCTGATAGTGAAACCTTAGAGTTTGAGTGACTGAACTTCTTCAGGTTGTTGAGAAAGTTGATGGGGGGGGGGGTAGGGGTTGCAAAGCGGTTCTTTTGGAAAGAGAGAGTCAGAGTGTGAGATTTGTCTGTAATGAAAGCATTCAAAGTGTTTGACCAGCTTGTGATTTTGTCAAGGTCTGAAGAGAGAGAACAGGCTGCAGCTTGTCTGTCTGAAGGATGAGGGACATCACGACAGAGGGTGGCGTCATCAGCAAATAGATAGAGGATTTTCCAGAGATTCAGAGATAATTTATGAAGGTGAGGAATAGGAATGGGCCCAAAACACTGCCTTGGCGAATTCCAGTCTTGACGGGGAGAGGAGATCAAAGGATTCCGTTGAGAGTCACACGTTGGCTATGAGAGTAGAAGAAGTCATTAAGCCATGTGTGGAGTTGGCCTTGGATGCCATAGGCAGAGTTTGGAGAGTAAGGCAGGATGTCAGACTGTATCAAAAGCACGAGATATGGCCAGACAGCCCTGATCTCATTTCTGACATTCAATGCCTCCATCCATTGTTAGGGGAGTAGAAACAGCATTTCCAAGGTGGAGAACCTGGTCTGAAACCAAATTGATGACCTGAGATGAGGTTGTTTGAGAAAAGGAAGGATTTCATATCAACTGCGATGATGGATTCCATGCTTTGTCCCCCAGGTTTCTGCAGGTTGCACGTGGTCCACAATTAACCCCCGTCCTGGTGAAACTCCCACAATCCGGAGTCACTGCTCACCTCCACTCATTTGTTCCCTTCTGTGGAACCAACTTCCACATTCTCTTGAATCTTAGTCTTCCCTCCAATTCTTCAAGGCAGCTATTCACCACCATCTCAGATCATCCCCTGCCCAAAACCGTGATCTTTTCTACATCAGTTATTCTCTCCACCTCCTTCCTAATTTCCAGTTTTTCCTTCCGGTTTGCTTCTATATTGATCTTGTCCACCCAATGTGTGCTCGCCTACCCCTCATTCCTCCCCACACCCATTATTTGTCCAAGTCTCCCTCTATTATTTTGTCCTTCAACAGTGCTATTGGTGTCCCTCCCTCCACCCCCCTCTCTCTTTCCCTCTCTCTGCTCTTGCGCTGTGCCATCCTGACCCATTCAGTGTTCTCGCTCTTCCATGAACCTCGACTCTGGATACAAAAAAAAAGTCTTTCACAAAAAATATCACAGGAATGGACTCTCAAGGCATAGCAGGCTAGCACGCTCTCCTCAGAAGCAAGAAGACCTCGGTTTGATTCCCAAAAATGTGGTGAAACTTCCATTTGGTCACTCTCCCATAAAGCCTAGATTTATGAAGTGCTGCAGAGAATGTTATCCTTCTGGCAGGTTCTCCCATCTCAGTCAAGGAACTCTGTAGTTCTGTCAGAGTGGTCATTGGATTCTTAGTCACCTCTCTGTCCATGGTCCTTCTTGCCCAGTTGCTCAGTTTGGTTGGACGGCCAGCTCTAGGAGGAGTCTGGGTAGTTCCATATTCTTTCCATTTCTTAATGATGGAGCTCACTGTGCTCTTGGGAACTTTCAACACTCTAGAAATTGTTTTATAGCCTTCCCCAGATCTATGCTTCCTCACAATTCAATATCGGAGTAAGTTCCTTGAAAACTACATGGTGGAGTTTCTGCTCTGCCAGGAATGTCAATGGTGTGACCTTCTATAGAAATGTGTGTTTCTTTCGAAATAATGTACAATCAATTGAATTGGCCACAGCTGGACTCCAAGTCGAGTTGCAGAGACACTTCAAGGATGATCAAAGGAAATTGGATGTACCAGAGCTCAATTTAGAGTGTCATAGCGAAGGGGTTGAACACTTATTGACACAAGACATTTCAGCTTTTGATTTTTAATTAGTTTGTAAAAATTTCGAAAAATATGTTTTCACTTTGTGATTATGGGCTATTTTGTGTCGATCGGTGACAAAAAAATTACTTTTAATCCATTTTAAATTCAGGCTGTAACACAAAATATGACACAAGTCAAGGGGTGTGAATACTTTCTGAAGGTACTGTACCTCTTATCAAGTTGGAACAAGATTTGTTGCTCGAATGGCAGTTTGATTTTTTTTGACATTTCAAGTTTGCCCTTTCAATCCCAACTAATGTTTGAGTTTCAACTCAATTTTAACAACGGGGAGTGGAGAAACAGAGGTTTAGCTTCATGAGTCAGGTCAATCCTCAGTAACAGTCATAAAAACAAAGTCTCTAAAAAGTGATTGTTCACTCAAATCAACCAATACGTGATGTTTCAAAATGTGTCCATCATTCGGCATGATTTAGAATTAAAGCATTTTATCAGAAAGAGACCAAGCGAAACAAGTAAGCCAGTGATGTGTATGTGTGAGGCCATGCTTACCTTCTTGCAGCTCAACAGTACTGACAGGTTCTCTGGGAGGAGAATCCCACAGTTTTTGCTTTATATGTGCATTGCGCAAAACTGCATGGAAAGTCTGAAGAAATTCAATTTCGGAATCTTCTATCTTCACTGCAGGATTCTCACCTGCAAACAATGTGACATCAGTTCATGACAAAAAAAAATAGGACAAATAAATGGGGGCGGCAGGATGGCAAAGAGGTATTCCCACTCGCCTCTGAGCTGCCTAACCTGGGTTTAAATCTCGATTCAGCTACAAATTGTCATCCCAGTGTCAGACAAGCAGGGTGTGGGAGGCATCAATGCATGTGCTGTCATTCAGATGTACGTTAAACTGGGCTTCCTATCTGCCAACATTAGTTCCATCCATCCATTGGGCATGATGCAGAGCGTTGTTGCCTAAGCAGTCTCCTGGGCTATTGGGCACAATCCTGGATGGGTCACCACTCCGATACAGGATATCAGCAAAGCTGGCACTCATTTTGCTGACCTCTGAAGGATGACAGGCAGAGTCAACCCCACCTGGTATTAATTCAACAGCCGGGCAGGATTTGAACTCAGGATCCTAGGATCCCAAGCCCACCACCCAAACATATTAAGCCAACACCAGGCATAACATTAGTTGGTATACATTAAAGATCTCACGGTGTCCTTTGTGAATAATAGGTGAGCTATCATCGGCACCCTGAACAAATTCCAAATTTCTGCCTTAACTTACACTGTTACAGCAGGTATTGCATCAGCAGCACAGCCTTGTGCTGCGTGAGAATAAGACCAAGAAGAACAACAAGAACTACAAAAACACCAATAAGAACAAGAACAAGAAAGAGCAATCAGAGATTGCAGACCCTCGCCAAGACTTGTTTTGTGTGGCAAATAAATGGAAGGATGTACTAAATGAAAGGTTGTTGATTTCAAATGAAAGGTCTAAATGGTCGAGTTGTAAATGTGAAAAGGTCAAAGGTCTGAAAAGGTCTAAATGGGTCTAAAGAGTGTAATTTAAGGTCTAAAGGGTTGGAATTGTCTGTAGGGGTCTAAAGGGTCTTAAAAAGTCAAGAAGGGGTCCACAGGGTATTAAAGGATCTGAAAGGTGTGATGGTCTAAATCTAAAGCGTAGAAAGGAGTCGAATGGTTTTAAAGGGTGTAGTAGGGTCTATAGGCTCTTAGGGGTCCAAATGGTCTTTTAGGTTATCAGGGTCCTCAGTCTTCATGGTCTTAATGGGTCTTGGGGTTGCAAAGGGTCTAATGTAATTCATTCACATACTCACATTCTGTGTGGACAAACAAACAAACAAACAGATCCAAATGCAACAATAAAAAGAGCAATCAGAGATTGCAAACCCTCACCAGGATTTCTTTTGAGTGATGTATTTTTATAGGTTCTCAGGAAAATCCAATATGGCTGTCAAACCATATGACCCATGTTCCTCATGGATAGGCGATCATTTGTGTAAAGTTTCGCCTCGATCTTTTCAGCCATTTCAGAGAAGACTTTTGAAGGTTTAAAAAAAAAAAAACCCAATATGTCCGCCGAATCACGTGACCGATGACGTCATCAAAAAAATTAGTGGACCATTTTATCCCTAGATGATCCTCAAAATTTGTTATACTGATCGGATGTAGCATTCTACATATGCAATTTTGACATCATAACGAAGGCAAGTACCTATGATGTCATAAAAAATACCACACTCATTCCCCATGAGGAATGCAAGCTATGTGCCAATTGTTAACCCATGGCTTGGGGTACACTTGTGTGAAGTTTCCCCTCAATTTGTCCAGCCGTTCTGAATAAGATTTTTATAGGTTTAAAGATAAATCCAATATGGCTGCCAAACCATGTAACCAATCTTCTTGTGTATGGCAGCTTAGCTGCCAGGGTAGCTATCATTTCTTGGAAGCGCGACTGTGTCGCTGATGCAGTGCCCCTCCATCAGTACACACTGGTTGGTACTCATTTCACCGACCTCAGAAGGATGACAGGCTGAGTCAACCCCCTGGTGAATTAATTCAGCAGCCAACAGGGCTTGAACTCAGGACTCGAGGATCCCAAACCACCACCCTAACCATAAAGCCAACACCAGGCTTATGTGACCAATGACATCATATGTGAACATTGTAAATTGAGTCTTTAGGATTCACTTCTCTATCTTAACCGGACTCTGTGGAATAATGGTGAGAGTGTCTGCTCTGAGTCTGGGACGTCAGTGGTTGAACCCCGTGTGAGTCTTGGAAGTAAAAAATCCTGAGATGACCCTCAAAAATTTTCAAACTGATCGCATGTGGCATGCTACATATGCAATATGACGTCGTAATGAGGGCACCAATGACGTCATTTAAAAAAATCACATTCATTCCCCAGGAGGAGTACTTGCTACGTGCCAAGTTTCTAATTTTCCCTTGGTGCAGTTTCAGAGATACAGGTGCATCGTTTTTCTGGTTTTCCAATATGACTGCCACGCCACATGACCTATGACATCATAATTATAATTGAAACATTCTACATGAGAAGTCACACCAATGGTGAAAATTTCATCTTCATCCGACAAGCAGTTGCAGAGAAAAGCACAAAGGTTCTGTGCGAACAAACAGACAAACAAACATACCCAAATGCAATACCTTCTCCGAATCCTTCAGCGATGGTAATAAATACCCTCTCCTCTGGCGAGGGCAACAAGGAGAACACAAAGAACAAGAAGAACAATACAAAGAACAAGAAGAACAACACAAAGAACAAGAAGAACAACAGAAAGAACAAGAAAGAAAGAAAAAAGAAATGAGCAAATTCAAATCCATCAAAAAAGAAAAAAAATTGAAACACAATATGGGCAAACTTCCAACACATTACAAGCAAGAAAACTCAAAAATATAATTTGACACAAATACATCGGTTGGACATGCCTCCTGCAGATGTCAACCCATTGTTACATTTGATCTCAATTAAAGGTCACATGAAAAATGAAACGTCCCTTAAGAAAGTGAGAGACAGAAAACGATGACAAGTAGAAGAGAGACATCAGATGCTTCCAACGAGAGTTATGGTCTGCAAAATGATTTACAAAGGGCACATGACCTTTGACCTGTTCAATCTAAGATTGGTCAAGCAGCCCATAAGTGTATCAGATATGGTTAAAATCTCCTGAGTAATTCACAAGTGATTGCAGGAAGACAGAATTTCAATTCATGGGCACTTGACCAGAGGCCTACCACCTTTTGAACCCAAAATAAAATTGGTTCATCTTCGTAGTACATTTCATTGTTATGCCAGGTTTGGTCAAAATCCCTTCAGCGGTTCACAAGGTATTGCGGTCGCAAAAATCTGCTACTTTCAGCATCCGGTCACATGACCTTTGACCCCAAAATGTCACAAGTTTATGAAGTTAGGAATAAAGTAAACGCAAAGAATTTTCAATGGAAACCGTGTGCCACGGCTTAAAGAGAGAGAACTGTTCAATTTGATGCACCGTACTCTTTACAGAGCGTTGGGAATGCCGAAGCAGCTTCTTGATAAGGGTTGTACTCAGTGGTTTGCCATTGCCTTTCCAGCATTGTTTGTCCGTGCTCTACCCTTTTAAATGCTGAGCATCAAACAAGGAAGCAGCATGCACCATTATTAAAGTCTGGTATGACTCACAATGGGTTCAAGCCACCGATGTCCCAGACTCGGAGCAGACGCTCTCATAATTATTCCACAGAGTCCGGTTAAGATAGAGAAGTGAATCATAAAGACTCAATTTACATGCTTTAAGATGAATACTATATCGAGGACAAAGAAACTTTACATCAGATGCTCCCAGGTCCCAAAGTCAGATCGTAATAACCAAGTTTGGTGCTGCCTGAGATGCGGCATCACCGTGTTCTCATCTTATAACGAAAGTGTATGCACGCGTGGTGTGGGTCATTTGGGAAAAGCTTTTCACTGTACTTCTGTGCCAAATCATTTCTGGCTGTCGTTAAATGTACAAATGAAATCTATAATAAGTAGTCATTTACCGAGAGCAAAAAAAAAAAAAAAAATCTCACTTCAGTCCAGCCTGCCACATGAACAATATTAAAACTAGGCATTTTTACCCGGCACTTTGCTGACAAATTTAATCAAAAAGACAGCAAGTTATACTTCAAACATTCTGCTGTATTCACTCGATAATTTGCTGAGGTCATCTTCCATCTGCTTGGATGTCAGCTAATATCACCTTCATCAGCTATTCTTGCTGCTTATAAACTGCATTGTGCAAGCAACAATCACTTCCTCTGTCCCTCGATGCTCAGCGTTGTTTGCATTGGTTTGAACCTCCGCTTACAATTGGTGAAATGAAACATTTTGAAAATGTTGAAATTATTCTCTCAGATTTCAACATCACCATAATGTATATTATCAAGTCGTTTAAACCTTTCGTATAGAAGACGAAAAGAAGAAGATTTGTAATTTCCAGCTACCACCAAGTGACGCTATATGATACACATTTACATGGAGAGAAATGGGGTCTTCCCCCAACCCCAGATATGCTACTCTGACAGAAACCATACTTGACATGCAAAATTTGGTTGCATTTGCTTCAGTTGTTTTTTTTAAAGTTTTTGAAACATATATAAATAAATAAACAAACATGTAACTGGAGAGTTCATAGAACACCTTAACCCTTGCAGTCTTGAGAGAAAAAAGGACATGGGCAGAGTCTGTGAGCAGCAAATTGCATTGGTCGTGATGATATAAAACGCCGTAATATTTTGTCCGAGTCCTGCGAAACGGAAGGTTTATGAAAGTGCCATGAAGGTGATTTGTGTTCTACAGTGTTCAACTATATATTTCAATTGAAATCAAATTATGACTTTAAAGGTTGTAGAAATTTTTTTTTGGAAGTTTACCGCCATTGATGGAGGTCTTTTACATGACTTTATTTAACATGTTAAATGAGTTTTTTCTGCCTGTTGTATCTGTCCTTTGTGACATCGCTAAAAACAGCAAGTTTACTGTTTGGAATGATTTTCAATTTTGTTTGACAAACAGACAGACATACAGAGTAAAAAAAATAAATAAATAAATAAATAAATAAACTTATCTCACTACTCCGCGTATGTGCAATCGGCACAAGTTCAGAGCCAAAGTTCTGCTAAACTGCAGGTTCGTTTTCCAATTAGTGTTCAAAATATAATATTCAATTGAAATCAATTTGTTCCTCGATCATATACTGAAGTTTGTGGGCAGACAGACAGATAAAGTCAACCAATTGCTAAAGTCGTGGACAGACGGATAGACAGACGGAGATAAATTGAACCAATTGCTCAACCCTGCTCTTCGCTTCACACACATGGGGTAAATATACAACACCACCTTTATGGTAAAGATAAATCGACGAGTAATGTTCATTTTAATGGGACAATCTGTACCTTGAAGAGCATGTTCAGCTCTCACGAAAGTCATCCTGTAACATCTCAACTTTATCTCCATTAATGGGATTGCATGTTGCTGACAAACTGCTTCCATCACAGCTGTTGGTGCCATCACATTGTCACCAACCATGTCTAAAAATATGGTGACGCTTCAACGTGCAGAACAAATTCCATTTCTTAAATAACCGGGTGTTTGAGGTGCCCCGAGACCTGAAGGTAAGTCCAGCAGCATCTCTCGAAAGCGCAAGAGAAAATAAAGAAGTACAATCATCTATATATTAATACTGAAGGGCAAATTTTGTGCTCCTCCTCGCGGTCGCGTCACGTTTTTCTCGGTACTGTGACCTGGACTGAAAGAGACTTCGTACCTGTGAGAGTGCATCGCGCATAGTGGCAATAGTCAACTTTCAACTCTGAAGCAGAATAAACACTTTTCGTTTTACATTCGTTTACATGGCCACATGTGACGTCACCGCTGAGAGGCGTCAGGATATTATCGGTCATTCGGTGACATCATTACGTCTGCCGTCGACAGACCGTTACCGCTGAGAGGTGTAATTCCACTCCTCAAAAATAGCGTCTGCAATGTAAAACCCTCTTCTGCGCATGCTGACTCCCTCAGAATGTGAATTTGACACAAAAAAATGTAACAAACATTGTATCTTCTATCTATATATTAATACTGAAGGACTAATTTTGTGCTCCTCCTCGCGGTCACGTCACGTTTTTCTTGGTACTGTGACCTGGACTGAAAGAAACTTCGTACCTGTAAGAGTGCATCGCGCATAGTGGCAATAGTCAAATTTCAACGCTGAAGCAGAATAAACACTTTTCCTTGAGATGGGGGCGAGGCAAGCAAATTTTTGGGTGGAGGTAAGGAAATTGAAAGCGGGAGACAGGGGGAAATGGGGCGGGGGCTGGGTTGAATGAGGCGGAGTTGAGTGTGAGGGGGTGGACAGGGGGGGTGGGGGCCCGGGGGCAAGTGGGGCGGGGAATCAAAAGACGGGGGTGGGTAGTGAATAGGCGGGGCGGGGCCGGGGTAATTAAATTTTTGGGCGGGGGTAAGCAAAGTGAAGGCGGGGGCAAGCACGCCCTGTCCAGTCCATGAACCTCGAGGATGGGTGAGCTGGTGAGGGTGGTTGAATGAACGGAATCCGTCTGTGACGGGGTTTCGGCTAGTCAGTAATACCAGCTGTAAGAAGAAGAACGTTGTCACGTTTCACACCTTTGTCTTGAGCTGTTGAATCATCCAGGAAGTCAGACTCCACCTTCACTTTCACAATAAAATCTGAAAAACCCCATAATCACATTAAGACAACCATCAGATTTCTATAACATTTTGGAAAGAGGACATTTCATACACTCCTTTGTATTAAAACATTATAAAATGACTTGAGCGTGAAATAAAAACAAGCAAAACAAGAAGCGAATACTTCGATATCGCACGGCTGGGGGGCAGTAAAAATCTAGGTTAAGAATGATGAAACAATTTTGCAGTTATAAAATTTAAATGTAGACACGGTGAATTAGCATGCATGATGGGAAGAGTTGTGACGTTGGACAAATTTCTATTTATAGCCCTCAGATCAAAGGGACGTACGCTGCCATAAGTGGTGACAGAAGACACAGGACAGAATAGCCAATTATATAACAGCGCGATGTCGCCGCGCTGTAAAATCTAACGTGCAAAAAAAAGAAAAAAAAAAAAAAAACACAATGAAGAACTAGAGGGGGAGCACTCGGGAGAGTGCAAAACCTCCGCCGCTAATACTGCTGGGTCACTCAAGTGAACCTTGTATCTTATTCATTAAATATCATGTCAACAGTGCTGACAGTTATAGTTCTTTTCTCCAACATTTTTTTTTGGGGGGGGGGGTGGAAATCACTTAAAACATGTAGAAATGCAAAAAAAAGAAATCGAAATTTTGTTGAAAAAAAAGTTGCAAAATTTTTTTTTTCCTCGAACAATTTTTTTGGGGGGAGGGGGGGTTGGAAATCACTTAAAACATATAGAAATGCCAAAAAATTCTCTATTTTTTTGGGGGGGTAACAATTTTTTATGGGGGGGGTTGGAAATCACTTAAAACATGCAGAAATGCAAAAAAAAAAAAAAAAAAAAAACTAAATTTTTTTTGGGGGGGGGGGGGCCAAGTCCAAAATTTAATGGCATTATCCTTGGACCATACCTAACCCCCCCACCAAGTTTCGTCAAAATCCGTCGAGGAGTTTTTCCGTAATACTGTTCACAAACAAACAAACAAACAGAAAGGGGTGAAAACAGTAACCTCCATCCATCTTCGAAGATGGCGGAGGTTAACGAGAGTTACAACGCTGCGCGTCAACAACTAACGGAACAGGAAGATTATCACTTCCTGCTCAGAAAATCAACTTCCGGCGTCCACAGAAAACGTCGCTCTTCCGCATTAACCCCGCCCACAATCCACCCGGCAATCTCCGCCCACATCACACCCAACAATAAGTGTGACAGAAGACACAGGACAGAATAGCCAATTATATAACAGCGCGATGTAAAAAAAGATTATACACAATAAGCTTACAGTTTCTAAAGTGCCCTAGTAAAACAAAATGAACACCCCTGATTGTAACTAAATTGTATTTTAACAATAGATTCTCCAAACAGGACCAAATGTATCTGGTAGCATGTTCTTGGAAATTATACTGTCCTTGAGAACGGAGCTTGTTCTCGATGTACGGCATGCGAAACCATCTCCCAACAGTAAATGCATTCCATACTTGCTGATATATGGTAAGATGGTTTCAGGAGTGTTCATTTTATTCTGGCAGGGCACGGTGAGGGCTGACACTGCAAATCATATGAAATCAGCTTTGAGTTGTGTCATCAGGCTTCGATTTCTCACCAGAATATCTATATATTACTAAAACTCTCATCTTGTATGTATGTATGTATGTATGTATGTTCCCGAAATACAGCCAAAACGGTACACGATAGCACAAACATTTTAGGGCCACCTTACTCGCGGCGTGCAGTATCAGGTTTCGTTCAAATCGGGCAACGAAAAAAATTTATTAAAAAATCAATTCTCGATTCAGTCAAGTACTCCGGGATTATTTGATCAATGCAAACAACCTCAGCAGTATAGTTCGCTGGAGCTATCTTTTTGTTTTTTTCTTGAAATTATTTTTTTCATCAACCAGTCACAACGGGAACCCAACGGGTTCACGGGTCGTCTAGCAATCTATAAATGTGGAGGTTTCACAGTCAGTGTGTTACATTAACAATTATACCATTTTATATATACACCATTGAACAGGCCATCTCATCTGCTCGCGTTATGTTGGGGATGTTAAATAACCCACGATACTTCTCGAGAAAGACATTCCCTCCTCAGATCTCTTGGACAACAGCATGAGCGGGGTTGCCACACCACCAGCCAAGTGCTGCATTAGCAACAAATAAAAGAATTACAATTTTTTTTTATAGCCTCTTGACAAGGAACCTTGCGCCAATTTTGAATTTCACGCAATACCCAGTAGGAATTGCAACTGGCTATGTACTTTGCTCATAACTGTGAACAAGAGCCTTGTGCGGCCATGCCATCATCTTTTTGAATTCTCATCAAATAGTTCTTGAATATATATTTTGCAGAGAATCAAACCTGATGTTGCTTGCTTGTAATTATTCTGGTTGTGTCATGGATCACTCTACAATCGATTTTTTTTTCCTTTTCCTCAAGAGAAGCTCATGGAAGAGCAAGGTGACAGAGGGTGGACCCGACAGTGGGGCAACAGTTTGGACACAATAAGCAAGGGAATGGAGTAAAGGAGGGATGGAGGAGGAGAGGAGGAACTGCAAGTAAGAGGGTTAATTGAGCAGAGGGTTTAAAAAAAAAAAAAAACTGTGGGTATGTATGGTAGATGACGTGAGAGGATGGTGCATCACCTGCTTCAAGTCTTGAGGGGAAGAGTGGGATTGAGTAACCTTGACAAGGTGGTTCCACAGATGTGATTTTAGGAGTTTAAACAAGAGTTACTCTTGTGTGTGTGAAACTTGCTGCACCCTAACAATACTCCCAGTTTATCTTTTTTTTAATTCAGTACGAGTGGAAGGAGCCGGTGAAATGGCAATAAAGAAATGTAAAGTGCTGGATGGGTAAGAATCATACTGAAATACGCAAGTTGGTGTCTGTCTGTTTTTTTGACCGCGACACATTTGGTCATGACTCATCCAATCTGAACCAAACTTGACAGAAGGACTAAGGGTCATACGATGGAGGTTATAGCGACTTCATTTCACCCCACCCCCTCCCCCCATCAAGGGGGTGTCCGCTTTGGGTGAAGTCCGTGTTCAGGTGCATGTCCGTGATAAGATAGCTAGTGGTGGTGTTCTTCCAAGTCCGCTTCTAATCACAAAAGTAATCACAACACTAACTGGAAAGGCACCTCTGCCACGCAATGCCTGATCCAGTAGAACATACTGGGCCCAATAAATTTTTAGATATATATATATATATATTATTTTTTTTTATCCATCTCAATGGTGAGGAATCACTTTAAAAATAAAAAATAAAAAACTCTCGTATCCAGATCCGGATCTTCACCAGAATTGAATCAATTCTTCCTCATTACACACCCAATGTATCCACCAAGGCTTCGTCTGAATCTGTCCACAACTTTTTGAACTATTGTGCTATGTATCGTTTTTGGCCATATCTCTCAATAGTGAAGAATCAATTAAAAAATTATAGGAGCTGGATTGGATCCGGATCTTCACCAAAATCGAATCAGCTCGTCCTAAGAACACACCCAACTTGTCCACCAAGTTTCATCCAAATCCATCAACCTTTTGAGATATCCAGGACACAAACAAGACAGGGGTGAAAACATAACTTCCTTCTACCTTTGGTGAAGCAGGTAATGCTGTTTAACGCTAAATGGAAAGAAATCTCGAGGAATCCCAACATCCTTGAGGCATCGATGCCTATTGCGTCCATCACAGAATAACAGACTGGAGACTAGATCTACTGTTATATATATATATATATATATATATATATATATATATATATATATATATATATATATATATATATATATATACATATATATATATATATATATATATATACATATATATATATATATATATATACATATATATATATATATATATATATATATATATATATATATATATATATATATATATATATATATATATATATATATATATATATATATATATACATATACATATACACACACCCCAGAGAGGATAATAACATGACCCTTTCTGTCGCTCCTGTAGGGAATGGGTGTACTAGTAATGAAAATAAAGATTATATGATGCAAGGGGCAGTATTGGAGCATGTCGCACAGGCGAAGGATTTGGGGTGGTTAAAGTAAGATACGGGGAGTGGGAGGTTAGCAGAATTATAACTGAAAGGAGATAGTTTTAACACGATAGGAATTTAATGAGGTTCCATCCAGAATATAGTGTTCGATTTTGGTCACCATATCTCAGGAAGGACATTGCTGCCATCAAGAGGGTTCACCCCTTTCTGTCTGTGTACAGTATATCTCAAAAAGTTGTGGACGGATCCAAATGAAATTTTGTGGACAAGTTTGGTGTGTGACAAGGACAAACTGATGAGATTTTAGTGCAGATCTGGATCTGGATCCGACTACTAGAATTTTAAATTGCTTTAAAATGATTCCTTCGTTTCTGTGATTCCTTCTCCCATGACACTTACGTTTAAATATACCTGGTCTCGGGGTTGGCTTCTGCTAGTTCTGGTTGCCTCGTTTGATGGTTTAATCTGGTCGTAGTGTGGTTCTGAAAACAGGCTCAAACCGGTTTCAGGCCACGCTAAGGACGAATGGTTGTTGGGCTGGATCAGAAAGGTTGCAAGGGCCTATTGGCACTTCGTCGGGTTAATTTCATGGTCCCGACAATTATTGTAACGTGGCAAACAAGCCCAGGAACTTACTCAGGGCTGTAAACTTTGCTGGCAGTCGTGGTCGCTGTGACACAACCCGCATGACTTGAACCGGGTAACCGTAATGGGCAGCAACAATATGTATGTATGTATGTATGTATGTATGTATGTATGTATGCAAGCACTGCCTCTGTCCATCACTGTGATTGTGACAACACTCAAATTTGGTAACACAGAAACACAAATGAGCAATCACTTGAATTCCAATTATTTTTTTCTATCGGATTAAAAATATATATATATTCGAATTTTCAAGCTCCAACTGACAAAACCACTTCGTCAATGAGAATTTGGAAAAACTTAAGAGTCTCCGACACAAAAACGTTGCTATGAAACATTGGTGGCACAATGATCAGGAGAGTTTGTGGGGGGGGGGGGAGTAAACAAACAAATAAATAAATAAACCAAAGAATGTTTCATGTATTGAAGTCCAAGAAACCTTTGTCTTGCGAGGAAGGATCAGCCATAAACTCAGACTTCACTTTGACTTTCACAATTGAATCTGAAAGAAATAAAAAAAAAAATACCGTTAGTTGAAAATTTTTTGAATCATTTATTTTAAAAATAATCAGTTGCACAGATCTCCAGGAAGTGTTTAATTTTAAACATCCATAAAATATTTATTTCTAATAGAAAATAATTCCGACAACATAATACAGCACAGACCCCACACAGGAATCAGAACATCACGGTGAGTACAAGCGAGCACGTACCGGGTGAGAGATCCTCAACTTTGTGTTTACCAACGCACGACCCACGGTCCTCAGAAGCTCCTGAAGAGACTGTGTTTCCTCCAGCAGAGCCACTCGTGGATGCCGGGGGATACACTTTGAGGTCTTTTCCGGTGAGTTCTTTCTTACTATAATTCACCGACCGGTGTTGGAGTGTTTGTTTATTTGTGTGTTTGTTTGTTGTGTGACTCCTCCTACAGTTCTGGTCCAATTACATCCAGACTTGCTGCAGAGAATCAGCATAACCCCAATTAATGTATAAGGCTGTTTTTATCTTTGCCGGTGGTCTTGGGGGAGGGTGAGGAGGGACACAAATTATATATGTAAATGTGTGTCATGTAGCGCCGCCTCCAGGTGGGGGAGGTTATTACAAGTCTCCACCATTTATAGTAGTGTTCCTGTCCCCACATTTTCCAGTGTAGTGGGGTGTTTTGAATTATAAGCATTACGTATGTTTCTGCTTCATGCAGGTAACCCAGGTTATCTATTTTTTCCTATCCAGAGCTGTCACTTGCCTATACACTGCCCAAATATAGGTATGCGTCGGAAGATCGTGTTGCATGCTTGGAACAAGATCGCCCATAGGGCGGGTACTCTGCTCGTCATTCATAATGCACAGCAATGGAAAATGAAAAGACAGTACACTACGACACTCAGGGCTACAAATTTGGAGCGGCGATATCATAGCACAGACCCTGCACATGAACCAGAACAAGCAAAAACATACCGGGGAAGGGATCCTCAACCTCGTGTTTACCAACGCTCGACCAGCAATCTGCAGCAGAACTTCCTGAACCCTCGACTTTGACTTTCACAATTGAATCTGAAATAGATAATAATAATAATAATAGAAAAACATACCATTAATCAAAAAAATTTTTTTTAAGATAATTTCTGTCAAAACCAAGAATGGCGATCGGAAGAGAGCATACCTCCGCCAGGCTGAACAGTTTACATTTTGTATTCTAATGATAGGCCGGATCTGGATCCGGACCTGAACCAAAATCTAAATGGACTTGTTCTTGTCACCTACCTAACTCATTCACCAAGTTTTGTCATAACCTGTCCACAACTTTTGGAAATATCATTTTTGGCCCAATTTCTCAATGGCGAATAATCACATTACAATTTCTATGTTCACACCCGGATCCTCACCATAATCTAATCAATTCATCCTCATCACACAGCCAACCTGCCCAAAAAAAAGTTTCGAACAAATTTGTTCAGAACTTTTTGAGATATCCTGCTCAAAGACAGACAAAGAAAAATACACAGACAAACAAAAAAATTCTCGTATCCATATCTTCACCAAAATCTAATCAATTCGTCGTCACACACCCAACCTATTCACCAAGTGCTGTCCGAATCGTCCCGTATCTGAGATATCGTGCTATATATCACTTTTTGACCCATCACTCAATGGTGAAGAATCACTTTAAAAATTTGAGTATCCAGATCTTCACCAAAATCATATCAATTCGTCGTCACACACCCAATCTGTCCACCAAGTTTCATCCGAATTTGTCCATAACTTTTTGAGATAACCTGCTCATAGACAGACAAACAGACAAACAGGGGTGAATACATCATCTCCGTCCACTTTCGGAGGCAGAGGTGATAATAATTCAAAAAAGATCTCCAGGAAGTGTTAAATTCTAAACATAGATAAAGTATTTAACTCTAATAGAAATGACTTCCTGCAATATAGCACAGCACGGACTCTGCACAGAAACCAGAACATCAAGGTGAGTACAAGTGAAAATGTACCAGGTAAGGGATCCTCAACTTCGTGTTTACAAATGCTCGACCCACGGTCTGCAGGAGAACCTCCCGCGCCGTCTACTTTAACATTCACAATTGAATCTGTAATTAAAAAAAAACAAAAACATGCCATTTATTAAATAATAATTAAAACCAAAAATTCTTCAAAAAATAATCAGTTGCACAGATCTCCAGGAAGTGTCAACTTTTAAACATGCATAAAATACTTATTTTTAAATATAAATGAGTTCCTGAAATAAACACAGCACAGACCCCGCAAAGGAACTAGAACGTCACGGTGTGTACATGTGAAAACATACCGGGTAAGGGATCCTTAACTTCGGGTTTACTCATGCTCGACCCATAGTCCGTGGGAGCACCTCCAGAACAGACCACGTTTCCTCCAGCAGAGTCGCTCTTGGATCCTGGGGATTCACCGGTGAGTTCTTGGTTGATGTTGCACAGTAATGAAAATGAAAAGACAGTATTGTACACCACTACACTTAGGCATACAAGTTTGGAGCGGCGTGTCCAAATTGCGGAAGCTCACAAAACTCCTCCAAACAATCCCCTCACTTATAAACGATTTCAAGCAGGCAGATTCACCATTTAGAGCAGAAAATGCAAACATTGAAAGCATTATTATTACTGGCAGATAACCCGGTTCCACCGAGCTGTTGTGGTTAGTGAGTTGTTTCAATCGATGTATGATTTCCCACGGCTTGTTGCATTTTATTTTTAAAGTCTTGCGACCAATATAGTGCTAATGTACATGGAAACTGGCTTTTCATTTTTTAAAATACTGAAAAGCAGCTAATAGAGAAGTGCCTCTGGAACGTTCTGTAATATGAAGAGTGCTGATGACATTAGGTCAATGTGAAAAGATTACATAGCAAACCTTTTAGTGGCGGTGGTGTCTCCAATTGTGGCTGCAATTTTACTTTTCTTGAAGAACACAATGAAGGCACTTCTTTTTGCCAAGTCTTGGTTCCAGAATGAGCCTTTGACGTCCTTCCAATGTGGTACGCATTGTCACAGTCATAGTCGCTGGATGGTTGGTAATTGAGAGCAGCTAATATCCTAGGTAGCTGAGTGGATGATTGTTCTTGCATAGCCACAGCAGCTTCATACCTCCGACGTCTCCGGCGAGCAGTTGCATGTGCTGCGGCATCGTTCAGTTGTCTAGATCGTCGTTGTAGTAAGGACTCCCTCAATCTGGCTGCTCTGGATCGCCTTGCAGATGCGGTGCGAGCACCTGTAGATAAATGCGTTTTTCGTTTTGACATCTGCACGTAACGCTACCAACTCACTCGAACAACCTGAGTAGTTGGTCAAACAAACTTTATTTCTGTAAAGGAATAAGAGAGACCATTAGTCAGAGTGGGAAATCAGGAGTCGATCGGCGCAACGTACAACAACGCGTGCACGATCCCAGCAAGCCTCTGCACTTCCATTTATTCAATTCCAGAAAAAATACATGACAGGTAAGACATTGGAGAACGAGAAGAGCACTTGGTGGAGTGCATATCTCTGCCACGTAATGTCTGATCCACAAGAACATATCAGGCCCAATAAATACATAGATTTTATCCCCATCTCTCAATGGTGAAGAATCACTTAAAAAAATTAAATAAACCTCGTATCCAGATCCGGATTTGGAGCTTCACCAAAATAGAATCAATTCGTCCATGTCACACATCCAACCTGTCCATCAAGTTTCGTACAAATCTGTCTACAACTTTTTGAGATATCCTGTACACAAACAGACAAACAAGAATAAGATGTCGTGCAGAGCACGATACTTGCAATATCCTTAAAACAAATTTGACCTCAAAAATAATTGGGTGGTTGAATTCAGTGACCTGAAATATAAATCCTCTTCAAATTTCATGTCAATCGGATGAAAAGTGAGGGTTTTAGAAATACAACCTTAGTTGCTGACCTTGGGCCTATGTTGACCATTTTGACCTCAAAAACAATTGGCTCCTTCCTTATGACAAACTCTACCATGTGGTGAAGTTTTGTGAAGATCGGTTTAAAATTTTGACCTGTCGGCGACAAACAGACAGACAAACAGACAGAATAACAAAATCAACTGACGAATATACTTGAAAAATGTTCGATTTTGCAACTAACAAACACAGACAGAAAGGGCGTGAAAACATCACCTCCTTCACCTTCGTTGGCGGAGGTAATCATCAAGAAAATCAATGAATTAAATATACCTGCCAGTGATCGAATTTGGCATAAACGATCGGTCGGTACTGGAAAAGGACGTGTGTGTGTGTGTGTGTGTGTGTGTGTGTGTGTGTGTGTGTGTGTGTGTGTGTGTGTGTGGGTGTGTGGGTGTGTGGGTGTGTGGGTGTGTGGGTGTGTGTGGGTGTGGGTGTGTGGGTGTGTGTGTGGGTGTGGGGGTGTGGGTGTGGGTGTGGGTGTGGGTGTGGGGGTGTGGGTGTGGGTGTGGGTGTGGGTGTGGGTGTGGGTGTGGGTGTGTGTGTGTGTGTGGGTGTGTGTGTGATGTTTTTGTGGAGTTCTACTAGAGCATTCTGCTGTGCAATGTGATATACTAAAATGATCGTCATGATCTCCTGAGTTGATTAGGCTAATGAACTACAAATAATCCTGAAGAATTCCCATGTTTTAAACGCATGTAATGTTAAGGTGTATGTAACAGCTTAATAGGTCCTTCCGCAGCATGGCATTCTAATTACAAAATAAATAACAACTAGCCGGGAGGCGACGAGGGTTCGCGGGAATTATTGAACAATGCCATGATAGGTACAATTGAGTTAGTGGAAGCTTTTGAGGAAGCCCTACCGTAAAAACCTATCTCTTCCGTCAAAATTGACCAAATCAAATCGGATTTTTTATATGTTGTACTTCTGGACATTACGCACAGCTTCTAGGAAATGAAATCGCAAGAAAAAAAAAAATTATGAAAAGTTCAAGTGAGCGTGGCTCCGCCCACAAGGGGAGTGGGATTCCCCTCATACAAAAAGACACAACTTGACCATGATATTTAGCTTGTGTCCAAGTTTCATCAAGATCGCATCAAACGTCACGGAGCTGTGGTCTGGATAGAGACACAAACAGACCGACAGAGACAACGAAAATAGTGGTCACTGCTGGCGCCCGTGAACCAAAAAGAATAAAAACATTGTAACAAACCATATATTAATTAATACTAATAATATTAACAAAACATAATAATAGTATCATTTGGCAAGAATAATAAGGAACGTATAATCCCCACCATGGCCTAAGCACATCCGGGTTTGGTGACAAGGAAAGCTAATTCTCAAGCAGCACAGCAGGCAGGTATGCTGACAAGACCATGAAGACCAATGAAAAGTTGATGCAATGGACCAACTAGTTTGTTGAAATATTTTCTGCGTGACAAATTGGGGAAAGTTGGCCTTATGGGTTGTGTAGGAATTACTAATGTTGGGCGTTACAAAATGCACTTGGACCGCTTTCCCTTCTTTTAATCAATTTTATTTAAAAAAAAAAATATATATATATATATATATATATATATATATATATATATATTCAAGGCTTTGTAATAAAATTTTATTTCACTGCACACCACACGTCACAAACTAAAGAAACGCACAGAAAAAGCTTTTATTGCAAAGCTAACTGACACAATATGTTTGTGGTTTTCCCATTAGATGCAAAGCCATACAAATTATTTCCAGTTCCAACTCTTGAACACACGAAGTAGAGTTGTGCGGAACAAAAGCAAGGAATGTCCACATTCATACCTGCAACCTTAAGTGACTGTCCTCGAGCTTTATTCACCTTCTAACGATGCCCTGGAAGCTGCTTGTCGTGCACGTTGATCCTCAAGGCGAGCTTGCGTCTGCTCTGTCGTCTCACGTGACCTGGACACTGCCATTCTCCTTGCAGCCGATTTGGTTCTACCCAACAGGAATCTTTTTTTTGGTGGCATTTGGCAGTATATATAGATATATAATGCAGGTTAACAGATTTCTTAATTGAAGAGTTATCTTGAAAAGTCGACTCTTAAATCAGAATCCAAAATATCTTGGTAGCCCAGAGGTAGATTCACTTACACGCAAAGTTCGTTTTCATGACCTGGGAATGCAAAATAAATAAATAAATAAATAAATATCGAGATCAAGTAATATTGTATGTATGAGCAGGTGAGGGAGCATGAACATGGTAGTGGTACAAGTATCTATATTATAAAGCAGGAGTGTCTGTGCGTCCGTCCGACCGACTGGATAACTACTCCCTCAGTTTAGGGGATAGCCCCACCAAACCTTGTGTGGAATGTTTTGGGGTCCCAGCCGGTGTCCCAAGGTGGGTGTGAGGTTTCATGAATACAGTACCTCAAAATAATCCTATATATTATTTCTGTTAAGGTCTGCGCGTAATTTGACGTTTCTCCTCCAAAACTGCCGGACGGATTGTCGCCACTTTCGTCATGCGGGTGCTCTGTGGTCTAATGTACATAATGGGCTATGTGAGATTGCGCCAGACGGACAGGTTTGGGAATTTTTGGCGGTTTTTAAATTTTTACATTCGTTTGCATGGCAACTTATGACGTCACCGCTGAGAGGCGTAATTACATCATCAGTCATTCGCTGACGTCATTACGTCTGTCGTCGACAGACCGTCACCACTGAGAGGCATAATGCCACTCCGAGAAAACAGCGTCTGCAATGTAAAACCCTCTTCTGCACATGCTGACTACCTCAGAAGGTGAAGTTGACACAAGAAATGTAACAAGAAACATTGTATATAAAGAAATTCGATAAATCACATTGTGAACACTGGATATATCATGACGTCCTAAAGAACCCTCACGTTAGACATTTCACGAGAATCCGCGGGTTTGGCTAGTGTTGATTTTGATTTTCAATCTGTACAAAGCTGTTCCCGCTCCGAATGGCGCCTCAGGAATCATGATGTGGCGTTTCTCTTCGTTTACCTCACGAGTGTTTGTAATATTGTGTTTTGTTATATTAATGGTATAGTATTAATTTGTGATTGGATTGATGCTGTTTGAATGAAAACATCGAGAGATCGAGTTTAAAAGAGAATAAGTCTGGTCCACCAGAGGTATTTAACGATGTAAATTGTTTCAGAAGTCAAGGATGAGACAATGTGATAATGTTTGACCAAGTTATAAAAATGATCAACATGATGAGTGACGAGTGACAGGTAATTAGCTGCAAAATGTCGAAACCCCGGTTTCGTTCAACAACTTTCAAAATTTGACCTTTGCATAACCTCCAAAGGTCCCAAAACAATGTTGGGGACATGAAAATAAGGAAACAGGATACGTGCTATAGCTTACTGGAGTTAGTTCGTCGAAGAAGGTCGAAAACCCGGTTCGATTCCCACAACTTTGAAAATTTGACGTTTGTGAAGGTTAAAGGTCAAAGGTCAAGGATTATGAACTTTGGTGCAAAACTTCCTCTGGAACATTCCAGGAACAATATAATGTCATATAGGCTATATCGCATTTCGCACTCCTCGGATTATCCATACTTTGATGAAATCAGCGTAAAAACAAACTTGAAGGGGGCGCCATGGGCAAGGTGTTTGAGATAGAGCAAAATGGTTTCAAGACTTTGGGTGGGGAATGACCTCAAGATTATGCATAAAAAATATTGTCACCCTAGCTCTCAAAGTTTGGGCAGTCGTATGATTTTTATGTCAAAATTCGAAATTTTCTAAGTTCGTGACCTTGACCTTGGGACGAAAATGAAAAATCGAGCTCCGTGGGGCTATGCAGGTGCCATTGCGCTAACCAAATACCAAAACCTCTGCCAGATTCGACAAACCCCCTCGGACAAGATGCAAATTGAAATTGGCTACCCCCTAAAAACATAATTCGCAATTTTCTAAGTTCGTGACCTTGTGACCTTGACCTTGGGACGAAAATGAAAACTTGAGCTCCGTGGGGGTATGCAGGTGTCATTGGGCTAACCAAATACCAAAACCCCAGCCAGATTTGACAAACCCCTCGGAGAAGATAATTTTTTATGTCAAAATCGCAATTTTCTAAGTTCGTGACCTTGTGACCTTGACCTTGGGATGAAAATGAAAACTTGAGCTCCGTGGGGCTATGCAGGTGCCATTGGGCTAACCAAATACCGAAACCCCTGTCAGATTCGACAAACCCCCGAGGAGAAGATGCCAATTGAAATTGGCCACCTCTAAAAACACATGTTTTTTGGGCGTGGCTCCGCCCATAATGGGCGCACCACGCCCATTCTCAGGAAAACACAACTAGATCATGATCTAAACCTCCCACCAAAAGTTTATCAGGATCGGATCAAAACCCACGGAGCTATGCTCGGGACAGACAGACAGGCAGACAGACACACACCAATAACTAATATAGTGGGCACTTATTTTTTTCGTGAAATTTTTTTTTTCGTGAACCAATAAGGAAATTATGTGAGGGATTCCCATCTGTGACATTCACGGATTCGACATCTATCTATCTAATAATTTATAATTAAATAATAAATAATTGGAGGTGGTGTGTGGGTCGTGGAATCGTTTTCGCTAAATAAATAATCGGAGGTGGTGTGTGGGTGGGGAATCGTTTTCGGTAAATAAATAAATAATTGGAGGTGGTGTGTGGGTCGTGGAATCGTTTTCAGTAAATAAATAAATAATTGGAGGTGGTGTGTGGGTCGTGGAATCGTTTTCAGTAAATAAATAAATAATTGGAGGTGGTGTGTGGGTCGTGGAATCGTTTTCAGTAAATAAATAAATAATTGAAGGTGGTGTGTTGGTCGTGGAATTGTTTTCGGTAAATAAATAAATAATTGGAGGTGGTGTGTGGGTCGTGGAATCGTTTTCGGTAAATCAATACACATATTATTAGAAATCCACAAAGACAGAAATGCCGGTGATTCCATTTATTTTGGATCCTTTTCACTTTGGTCAATAACGTTGGATCGAGGAGAGATCGAAGGTGGAACGACGGTGTAGTTCTTTACAAACACTGTATACACACCTGAAATGACGTTAAATAGACACCCCATTTTTGAAGGACTACCACTTGAAAAATAAAACCTCAATCAAAAATCGGCTCGAGTAAAATTTTCTAAATATCTCGAAGTGTTTAATTCCGAAGTCTCGTTTCTCTACATTCAAAACTGAAGGACAAGTATTGAAAATACTCTACGCGGTTTTTCGGCCGCTGCACAGCAACGGGTGGTTGCTAGGCAACGAAATTCAAACGCGCACATATATATATATATATATATATATATATATATATATATATATATATATATATATATATATATATATATATATATATATATATATATATATATATATATATATATATATATATATATATATATATTCCACCTTTTGGCAAAGTTTCATCGAAATCGGTTACTTGTTCGTGCTGTGGAGCCTCGCGTTGCAGACACGCGCGCACACACACACACACACACACACACACACACACACACACACACACACACACACACACACACACACACACACACACACACACACACACACACACACACACACACACACACACACACACACACACACACACAGAAAACCCGACAATAAGGGATATCTCATATATAGCGAATCCAACAAACAGACAGGGGTGAAAACAGTAACCTCCGTCCATCTTCGATGGCGGAGGTTAACGAAGGAAATAGAAGTCTTGCCAGAGACACGGGAGATAGACCGAGTCGAGACTGAAATAAATAAAACGGAGGAAACAGAGACGAAGATCCAGGAAGAAACGAATAGACACGAAGAGACAACGGAAATCAAATGTATAGAGACGCGGGAGATAAAAAAAAAGTGGAGGAGAGAGTCCACGATAAAGACGGTGAAAGCCGCGACCCGATTGTCCGTTCTGTGGGCGCAGCGGCCGCTCTTGGTTAACCGCGGTCGTTCGCACGCCGGCGGGCGGGAATCCACAACCGTATTAATCGGACAAGTGGTTCCCAAGTTATGGCCATTTATTTACCAAACCAATGACAGGACACGGTGCTATGACGTCACGATTGACGTCAATTCTTTATTATTTTTATTTTTTTCACGTACGGCCACGCACTGGTTTGTAATAATTGCGCAATTTATTATTACATTTTTTTGCACAAGTCCTTCACGAACAGGCTGTCCACCCCCTCCCGTGCATAGCACGTATACCTTGCGAGTTTTATAACAAATCCGGAGGTGCAATGCGCCCTAAATGCTCCTTTTTCCAGAGCTATCTTTATTACAATTAGCGCGAGCAATTCGTCAAGGGTATTAAGAGTTCCGTTTAAATGCCTTTCAAGCATATACTGCGTTACTTTGTGTTTAGTTGTAAAATGATGCGGTGTAACCATTAAAACATAACGGTTCAAACTCACCATGCTATGAGGTTATCAGGTAATGGTGAAGTCTGTTGAACGAAAGGTAAGGACAGTCGGATCTTGAGGTGAACAATTACTGAGGAGAAGAAGAAGAAGATTGTGAGGAGGAGGAGGAATACGACTGGTTAGTTTTATGATTCTTGATTGGCCCTGAGGTATATCCAATCAAAACGTACAATAGGACACGGTCACGTGATGTCTGGTGTGCAGACATTCGTGAAATGTCAGTGAAGCAAGATGTTGATTCGTTGCTGAGATGTTCTGAGTGAAGCAGTTTTTAATAACAGGCGCACGTGTGAGCACCAGTAAATAATTTTTCTGTTAAGACAACAAATTACAACAACCTCAACATACGATCAACACAATCTATTTTGTAAAAGCCTTATATCTGTTTCCACGCACGTCTACAAAGCCACTCCCACGCATACCTCTCATTACATCTGAAACAAATATGTGTATTTTTTTAATGTCAAAGTTCTTTTACTTAAAACGATAATGCTGCACCGCCCGCTTTTGCGATCTCTCCACCGCCCGCAACCCAGTCTTCCACGCCGTCCGCTACATCGCCCACTACACCTCCACTATTAACTGCAAGGCAGAAAATGCTTTCTTTGGAAATACGAGTGCGGGCCCGTATGTGCAAAAAAGAAAAAAAAAGAAGAAAAGAACAATTGTGACGTCAATCGTGACGTCATAGCACCGTGTTCTGTCATTGGTTTGGTAAATAAATGACCATAACTTGGGAACCACTTGTCCGATTAATATCAAACCTTGAAAAGGCACATCCACAGGGCCCCAGCAATATACCTGGCAAGTTTCAATTAGATCGGAACAGTGGTTGTCGAGAAACAGCGGCCGCAGACAGACACACAGACAGACACACACACACACACACACACACACACACACACACACACACACACACACACACACACACACACACACACACACACACACACACACACACACGCACACAAACACACACACGCACAAAAACACACACACACACACATTGCTGGAATTATAGATAGATACCAGCAAAGTACCCGCCCATGGGCGGGTACAGTTATCTGTTGAATGGCGTTGGTCCTGTCTCGATCGGATGAAATTGAGAAATTGACGTTATCCGGTGACCTTGACCCCGTGACCTTTGACCTTGACCTTGATCTTGATCCCCTTATGTCCGTTTCCAAGGATCACATATGCCAAGTTTCATCTCATTCTATCCAACGGTTTGGCCGTCGATAAAGGACAAACATGAAAAATTGACGTTTTAGTCAATTTATGATGTCATAACTCGAAAACCGGAAGTTGGAAGTGAATGTCGTCAATCAACTGTGTCATTTAATTTTGATTATCTGTCGAATGGCGTTGGTCCCGTCTCGATCGGATGAAATTGAGAAATTGAAGTTACCCGGTGACCTTGACCCCTTGACCCCGTGACCTTTGACCTTGAACTTTACCCCCCTATGTCCGTTCTCATGTCCCACGGATCACTCATGCCAAGTTTCATCTCATTCCATCCAACGGTTCGGCCGCCTATAAAGGACGAACAAACAAACAAACAAACAAACACACAAACAAACACACACACAAACATATTCTATCTTTTTAGTATAGTCGATGAAGCCTCGGCCGCGTATGTTACGTGGGGTATAGCTAGTATTTTACTAACTTTCTCCTGGGGAAAAAACCTAGGCAGTGTATAAGCACAATACCCGATCGAGACCTGAAGGCAAATTATCTGGTTTTATCTGGGGTCAATTTTTGTTTCTCT
This sequence comes from Eptatretus burgeri, assembly GCF_056783735.1. Taxonomy (NCBI): domain Eukaryota; kingdom Metazoa; phylum Chordata; class Myxini; order Myxiniformes; family Myxinidae; genus Eptatretus; species Eptatretus burgeri. The sequence goes on along the minus strand of NC_140977.1, from coordinate 30,860,158 downwards.
CCAAACATAGCCCTCGACCTTCTTCTGAATGAACGAAGCGGCCATGCAAACAAAGCTCGGTTGCAGTGGCTCCTGCAGGGTCTCAATGCACAAAACGAACAACCAAACGAAACTTTATTCTTTACATCTCTATCTATAATTCCAGCAATCTCTGTGTGTCTATCTGTGACCGCTGTTTCTCGACAACCACTGGTCAAATGAATAACAAGAATTGTGACGTCAATCGTGACGTCATAGCACCGTCCGATTAATATCAAACCTTGAAAAGGCACATCCACAGGTTCGCAGTAATATACCTGGCAACTTTCAATTGGATAATTAGATGTCACAATTGAAGTCACAATTCTTCTTCGTTTGTTATGACGTCACAATTGACGCTGGGGACCTGAGTATGTGCCTTTTCGAGGTTTGATATCGTTCTTCTTCATCCGTTTCAGCTGTTTCCCAAGTTATGGCCATTTATTTACCAAACCAATGACAGGACACGGTGCTATGACATCACAATTGACGTCACAATTCTTCTTCTTAGTTTGATATGACGTCACATACGGAACGGCCTGTGTGGTTGTTGTTTCTGGCACACAATTTGAAAGTAATTTTTATTATTATTTTTTTTTCTTGCACGTACGGCCACGCACTAGTATTTATAGATACGAGCAAAGATGCCCGGCGTTGGCAACGCCGGCTCCTTCCTCCCACCCCTTCCCATCCCTCATCCCAACCCCTATTCCTCTGGACTCCCACTCAAGCCCTTCTCCCCTCCCTCCGGGACACATCTCAAGCCCCCAATCGTATTTAATTGCACCTCATAACGATGTTTCGCGTCGTTACTAAGATTTCCCAGGGAAAGGAACATCTGGGCGAACTACACAACAAAAATTACAAACAGCGTCACAAAGAAGCAACGGCGAACAATTCGTTGCTAAGGAGTTATCACCGCGCTAAAATGGCGGCGGCCGTCGCTAACCGGAAGTAAGCAAACATTGCGTATTCAGTGAATACCCACTGACAACTGTACTGTACTGTACTGTACTGTAATGTACTGTACTGTACTGTACTGCCGTTGGTGTGATGTTCGGACGATGTATCACATATTGATGGGTATTTAATTTAAAATCCTCTTCGCTTTGTTAAGTGGTGCACGCTTTTACAGAGTCAAATGAGCCTTCTAATTGGTTAAAAACGCTGAAGAGGTTTTGAAGTTTTAAGGATCGGTTGGTTACCAGGCGTGCAACAAAGGCCATTATAATGGTTTAATATAAATACAAGCATTTATTTTAAAATTTCCTTGAAGGGGCTCGTCGCTCTCACTGTCAGTTGTTTAAAAATAATTATTTTTCGCATCATATTGTCCTCGTCTTGGTGGTGAGAGCGAGAGCCGTTCAGGCGGTGTAGTCGTCAGCAGCGTTGCTTGGCCTGTTAGTTTAATTTTATTTTCCATTTTCACGTTCCTCTCAATACGAGCTTCGTTAATGATCTTATTTCACACAGAAATCACACTGGCAGCAATAAAACAACCATTGTTTTTTTTCACGGCGATGTTTTAAAATTTCCCATTTAGGATTCTGCTTCACTCATTAAACAAGGCCATCGTTTTCCCATTGACGATGTGGAAGGACAATTCATAATTTTAAACTGTAAACAACCTAACGGTCATTGGCAGTTTCTTCGAAACTTGCGAAGAGGAAGAGGAAGAAGAAGAAGAGGAAAATCTCAGTTCTCAGATCTCGATGTCGATCTCAGGTGAGAGTGCAGTATTGTGAAAGTATAAACAGTCGAGACAAGATGATCACGGGTATTTCGGGCGTTTAAATGGCTGATAGGTTTTTCCTTTCGAAGCCTTTGCCTTGTTGAGTTGTTGTTCCGCCCTGGTGGACGAGGTGTTCGCCCGAGCCGTTCAGCGGGTGATTCCCTCTCGTCCTGATTGGCCGAACCTCGTCCCAGCTGGTGGAACGTCACGAGTCCCGACCGACTGACCGGACGTGTGTTGCCGGAGGATGGCTCACGGCGTTGAGCGGGCCGACGAGCTCGTGAGACAGTACCTTCTGTTCCGCGGGTTTCCTGGAACGCTTCGAGCCTTCGAGGCCGAACTCCGGACCGACAGAGACCGAGCGCTCCGGGTAGGGAGTCCACAGCCGTGTTTACCGGCTCGTCCCGACCAACCGGATATGTCTGACGTTTGTGTTTGTCACACTTATTTCCCCCCAATCCTGGTAATCCCAGTTCTCTATGGTCCATGAAGTGTGTTTTAGTTTAAAACTCCTTGTTGAGGGTGCTCCATCGTGGTGCACACCGTCTGTGACTGGGTGGCCCGTCTGTGACTGGGTGGGCCCGTCTGTGACTGGGTGACCCGTCTGTGACTGGGTGACCCGTCTGTGACTGGGTGACCCGTCTGTGACTGGGTGGCCCGTCTGTGACTGGGTGGCCCGTCTGTGACTGGGTGGCCCCGTCTGTGACTGGGTGGCCCGTCTGTGACTGGGTGGGCCCGTCTGTGACTGGGTGGGCCCGTCTGTGACTGGGTGGCCCCGTCTGTGACTGGGTGGCCCGTCTGTGACTGGGTGGCCCGTCTGTGACTGGGTGGGCCCGTCTGTGACTGGGTGACCCGTCTGTGACTGGGTGACCCGTCTGTGACTGGGTGGCCCGTCTGTGACTGGGTGGCCCGTCTGTGACTGGGTGGCCCCGTCTGTGACTGGGTGGGCCCGTCTGTGACTGGGTGACCCGTCTGTGACTGGGTGACCCGTCTGTGACTGGTTGACCCGTCTGTGACTGGTTGACCCGTCTGTGACTGGTTGACCCGTCTGTGACTGGTTGACCCGTCTGTGACTGGGTGACCCGTCTGTCGGCATCATTTAGTTTTTGGACGTTCGGACCCCCACGGTGTTCTTCGCGAATACAAAGAGAGATATCACCGGCACCATGAACAAGTTACAAAATCCTGCCCTGACTTACAGGGGGGCACTGCATCAGCGGCACAGCCGCGCTCCCAGCAATCACACAACCGTTCGCATGCAAAACCAGAAGGGCACTTGGTAGAGCACATGCCTGAGCCAGGCTGATGAGATTAAGTTTTGTATCCCACTGATGGGCCGGGTCTGGATTCCGACGTGAACTAAAATTTAATCTCCTTGTTCTTGTCGCTGAACCATCTCATCCACCAAGTTTTTTTTTTTTTTATCCGAATCTGTCCATCACTTTTTGAGATATTATGCTATATGTCGTTTTTGGCTCAGTCACTCAATGGTGAAGAATCACTTAAAAAAAAAAAATAGGACCGTTCGTCATGAAGCTCACCCTGGATCAGGAGCAACAGTCACTTGAACAGCCTTGAACAAACTTTGCTTCATTTCAGGTGATGAAGGTCGTGGTCAAGTTTCATTTAAATCATGACAAGAGAGCAAATACCTATTTTGGGGGGGGGGGGTCAAACCCACCCCTCCCCTCCCCTCCCCTCCCCTCCCCTCCCCATTGACCCCGTTAATGAGCGCAGATTTTGATGCGTTCAATACACCTTCGTTAGGCATCACATATGAAGCTTGTGGCCAAGTTTCATCAAAATCATGCGTCTGCCTCAAGTAATAATGACTGGTGTTTATTGACTGACTGACTGTGACTCACTCACTCATTTACCTATGGACACTGCTCAATCTCATAAGCTTGCTGGACTAAAGCCCAGGTGAGCTAATAATTAAGCCTAGTGTTGGCTTAACAATTAAGGTGGCTGGCTTAAGATCTTCGGGTCTTGAGTTTGAGCCCCTCTAAACCGTTTAATTGACACCAGATGGGGTTGACTCAGCCTGTCATCCTTCCAAGGTTGGCAAAATGAGTACCAGTGTCCTGGTAATAAAGGACACTGCATCAGCGGCACAGCTGCTCCCCAAGAAAATGATGCAGCCAGTAGCCACAGGCTGCACGTGATGGCTAGCTACTTGAAGAATTAAATAATTGGCAGACCCAGATCCAGATATTCTCCAAAATTGAATCAATTTGTCCTTGTCACATACCCAACCTGTCCACCAGATTTAGATCTAATCCATCCATGTTTTGAGATATCCTGTTCACAGACAGACAGACACACAGGTCGTGAAAACACGACCTCCATTCGCCTTCAGTGGTGGAGGTAATGAATGAAAATAATCAAAACCCATTATTTATCCAACATTCTAGATTGGTCATGTGACCTCAAGGTATTACCATGAAGTTACATTTCAACTTGCAGCTTATGGACTGGTATATACACTACCTGTTAGTGAATACTACATCTGGTCAGGATTAACTGATGGTTTCTTTATTTGTCAGGGGTTCTTCAGATCTATGTATGACCGTTGCTTTTCACTGCCCATTACCCACCAGCCTGAGAAAATTGTTCCATGGCTGCAGCAAGCCGTGAATGCTCTCGATTTGGTTGCTGTGCGGGACTTCTGGGCATTGTTGGAACCTCGTCTGCTCTCAAGGCTGGACCATGCAGGTGCAATGGCAGCCCAACGTCTTCGCCTGTCCCTGGGACAAGCCTTTGTGGCTGCAGCTGCACAGGTTGGGAATGAATTGTTTTTTTTTTATTTTTTATGGAGCATCCTTTATTGTGACCCAATAATGGTCTTCCTCCACCTTTTCAAAAAGGCTGTTTTCACTTTGCATGGCATAACTTGGTGCAGGAGTAACAAAAATTTTTTTTTGATGTTAGAGAAACTTTTTTTTGGAGACTGCGTGGGGGCTTGTGGTGGAGCTAGAACACAGAATGGACCAGGAAGTAACATTGTACAAAAAGAATAGTAGAAAGAGAGGTGGGTTGAGGGAGAAAATAGAGGGAAACTTGGAGAAATGAAGGATGTGAGGCAGAATTGGGGGAAAGGGGAGGACTCAGGAGGTGCACAAGATGGATGCAGCCGCAAACTCAATCATAGAAGTGGAGGAGAGAGGAGATTGGGACCATACTCTATGCAGAGCGTTGGTGCTGCCGAAGCAGTCTCCTTGGCTGTTGGGCACAATCCTGGACGGGTCGCAAACTCCGACACAGTATACCAGCATGCTAGCACTCATTTTGCCGACCTCGGAAGGATGACAGGTTGAGTTAACCCCACCTGGTATTAATTCAATAGCTGTAGCCTGGTGTTGGCTCAGTGGTTAGGGTGGCGGCTTGGGATCCTAGGGTCCTGAGTTCAAGCCCCGTCGGCCGCTGAATTAATACACCAGGCAGTTGACTCAGCCTGTCATCCTTCCAAGGTCGGCGAAATGAGTACCAGTTCCAGTGTGTGCACTGGTAGAGGTGCACTGCATCAGCGACACAGTCGCGCTTCAAGAAATGATAGCTACCCCAGCAGCTAAGCTGCCATACGACCACCAATTCAACAGCTGAGCGGGAGTTGAACTCAGGACCCTTGGATCCAAATCCCACCACCCTAACCATTAAGCCAACACCAGGCATATAGTAGTGGAAGGGAAACCTGGAAAGGTGGGCTTGGGTAGTGTTAACGATGATAGTAGAAAGGATCATGATTGTGGATGGGGGACGATCTAACATGATGTGAAACAGCTTTTTTGAAGCCCTGTAAGGAAGAATGACATTGAAGAGACTGAGGAAGTTGGTTCCACAGGGGGTGGGGGGAGAAGAGTAATGAATGCGTGACGGGAAGCAATGATTGTCGATTTTGGAAGTTTCTCCAGAAGGGGATTAGTGGCAGTTCGCGTGCATCCTCGTAGACACCTGATGGTGGGTGGGGGGGGGGAGGCATAGCAGGGAAACGGCAGAGTGTGCAAGACCACAAATAAGGCGGTAATAGATGAGACCATCGACCTGTTTGTTTTGTGAAATTGATAGGTCCAGAGCCAGTGACTTGGCTCCATCGTGGGAGATTCCAATGATTTTGAAGGCCTTGGTTATCACAATGTAAAGCTGAGCAAGGTGTGATCAGGTAGGGGTGCCAGTCCAGAGGGGAGAGCTTAATGAGACATGGACATTATACATTCAGTTTTGAATTCGTAAATGCAAAATAAACAAGAACAGCACTCGGGAGAGTGCATACCTCAGTCAGCCTGAACAGTTCATGTTTTGTATCTCACTGATAGGCTGCATCTGGATCCAGACCTGAACCAAAATCTCATCTGTTTGTTCTTGTCACCGAACCAACTCATGCACATAATTTTGTCGTAACCCTTCCACAACTTTTTGAAACATTGTTATATATCGCTTTTGGCCCTATCTCTCAATGGTGAAGAATCGCTTTAAAAATTCTAGTGTCTGGATCTTTACCCGTCTTTATCACACACCCAACCTGTCCACGAAGTGTAATCCAAATCCCTCCATAAGTTTTTGAAACATCCGACTCGATGACAAACAAATGGGTGAAAACATGACTTCCATCCACCCTCACTGGCAGAGGTAAAAATACAATCCTACATCAGTATTACAGCACAGGTGCTTTCAAATGCTTGTTGACCTGTTATTTTTCCAGGGTGGTCGAATGGACAAGGTACAAGAGGCTCTGACTTGGCTTGGCCCTGAAGCTAGCACTCGGCCAGACTGGCTCTCTGGCTTTGGGGCTGTGTTTGTGCCAAGCCCCTCACCGCCTTCTCGTCGAGCCAGGCGTCCTGCTGATGATCTCTCCACTGGGCATGCCGCTGCCTCTCCCACGCTAAGCAGCTCCTCACTTCCCTGGGCTTCCCGGCAGTGGCAGGACACGTTCTGGCTCTCCCTTCATAATTTCCTTAGCGTCTTGTTCCATGCTATGCATATCCTTTATTGGAGGGATCATTGAAGGTAATAATAATGCCGTTTTATTACCGACGTGCACATTTAATATTGTGACGTCCACGGGACTTGAACAGTCCCGCCAACGTAGAATGAGCCGAAACGATGGAGGCGGTTTATTTATTTATAACCCAAAGATGGCGGTTCTAATCGCTCTACCGCAAACGGGACGAGGAAGGTGGCACGAGTCGCTTTTCACTGAGTTGATAACATTTATTCCTCTAACCAGAAATAACAAGACTCGGCAAGAAGAGGGATCCGGGGCGATTCGACGGGATGGTGTGGGATCGGGCGTGGGGAAAACACAGACAATTCCAATGAATATACAAATCTCAAACCCTCTAAGGCGCCAGGTACACACACACACAGTAGCTATTCCTGGTGGTCAGGCTGGACCGTGGTGCGGACGCAACAGTCCCTGGATTGGCGTCGGACGAGCTGGCCTTGCTCTCGTCAGGGGGGCAGGAGAAACCGTGGTGCTGTCGACCTCCTGGTCTTGGCCCAAGTCCGCTCACAGCCGCCAGGGAACCAGTTCTGGCGCCAAATTCCGAGCAGGAGAGGGAGGCAGGTCCGCCTGCCGTTCGACCCCGTACTCAGAGCCAGCAGAACCCCAGAGCCAACCAAGGTGAGGAACGAGGCTCAGGAAGGCTACAAGACACGATGAAACCCGGGCTCGAATCAGCGCAACAAAAAGCACGCTCCCAGCACAACAGCCTCCACCAAAACAGTCTTTCGGTACCGATCTTCTTCCTCTTCCTTTTCGACCCCGAACAGAACCTTTTTATCCTCCCGTCCTCGTCGCTTCCAATCGAGCCGTTTTATTGGCCCAGCGCCGTCGCCTTCCGCCAATCGTGATCACGGGACGGAGCCATACGCAGCACTGTCCTGTTTCGTTACGGCAAGCCTCCAGAGAATACTAAAAGGGGTTTACGCAGACACACTTACCCTATCCCATCTCCCTATCTAATTACATGACAATTATCATTTCCCCCTAAAATAAATGGACATTTACTAGACAACTTATCACCACTGAATTGCTACTTATTACATCAGGATCCTGGTAAACTCGAACAGCATGGCATACCCAATTAAACATCCTAATTACCCTTTGAATGCATACCCCCCCCCTCAAACGTAACAATATATTCATTTGGGATAGAATCAGAAACTGGCGGATAACAAGAATTACAACCTGGCAACCTCGAAGAGACCCTGAAATAAGTTGGGCGAGACCAAAGATCAGATGGGGAAATTGAATTTCGAAAAATACTGGAGTACAATGGGAGGGTTAAATAAGTGGAGAAAAATCACTCCCTGAAATTGCTTTGTGTAGGACAGAAGGAGATAGAACACAGAACGGACCAAGATGAAACAGAACAAAAGGAACTGTGCATAGAGAAAGGAGGAAATGCCAACGGCGGAGTTGAAGGACAAAATAAAGGGAGACTTGGAGGGATAAGAGACGTGGGGAAGAATGAGGGCAATGGGAGGACACACGGAGTGAACAAGATCGATCCAGCCGCAAACTCTCGATAACAGGAGTGGAAGGAAGAGTTGCTCTATTGCCATCTGTGTGCAAGGCAGGCTTTCTTTAGTTGCATATATTGTCTTGACTGATTGTAAAAGAGCTTGTTTGAGAGAGGAATTTGATCGAGTTTAGAGGTTCCCAACCTGGGCATCCAAACCAATTCCTATAAGATCAAACACCTTGGTGGTTGTGGCGAATAACCTTAAAGATGAAGAATGATAATCGATGGACATATGAGGCTCATTGTTTTGCATTTTATTCATGAGGATTAGTTTTGATAGCAAAAAGTTTCAATTTATTTGACATTTTTTTTTAATGACCAGATCAATATAATTCTGTTCCCTTCGGTGTGGCTGAAGTACGAGGTGGTGGTGCAAATACATTTTACAAGCATACTTTGAGTGTCCTCGGCCTCTTGTTGACTTAACAGTTAGGGTGGCTGGCTTAAGATCCTCGGGTCTTGAGTTCAAGCCCCTGTCGGTTTGTTGAATTCACACCAGGTTGGGTTGCTTATCCTTCCGAGGTTGGCAAAATGAGTAGCAGCTTACTCGGGTCATAACCGATCGGGATAACCTGCATCAGAGTAGCGACCCATCCAGGATTGTACTCTTTGCCAATTAAACTGCTTTGGGAGCCCGATGTGCCTATGTGAAAGGAATGGTGTTATTATTATTATTATTATTATTATTATTATTATTATTATTATTATTACTTTGAGCATCCAACGAAAGCATTGGTAGCCATTGTTGGAGAGAATGAAAATGAATTGAATAAGTTCCCAGGGATCGAAGTGGGATTTCAGATAAATGAATTGTGGAAGAGATTTAATGCTCGGATGGCAATTGATTGCTGTGTGCAGAATTCCCTTATGCTTATAGTCATGAATTTGGATTTTGAAACTTTTACTCAGAGAGTAGTTAATGCATGGAATGGTCTCCCTGGGAAGGTAGTGGCAGCATAAACAGTAGATACGTTTAAATTGGAATTAGATAAGTACCTGGAAGTGTTGGAGATAGAGGGGTATAGGGATGTTGGCTGGACTTGTGGGTAGCTTGAGTATGGATGGGTGATTGTGCACATCTCTCCTGATTGAGATGTCTGTGAGAGGGTCTCATCAAAAGATAGTGTGGTCAGTGTTTGTGCTTTCCTCACCTTTAAACCACTTTTTCCCACCCCCAACCCTCCCCTCCCCAAATAATTTTTTTTTTAACACCATGGTGATATCCTTAAGCCTACCACACTTTTCTCATTACCACTCCTGCCCTCCAACCCCCCCCCCCCAATTAAATTAAATCATTAGCTTGAGAGATTAATTTAATCTCGTGGTGTTGTAGTGCAGATGTGATAGGCCAAATGGCCCCCTCCTGCATCGAAGTTCCTTATTCCTCCTTGTAAAGCCCACCCAAAAGGCGAACCTCCTTAACAAGCTCACCTGTCCCTGCTCTCTTGGCATTTGAAGCAGAACTGGAACGAACCCGCGCACTGCAGACTGAGCACGACAAGCTGAGGGTGAAGGTGATTGCCACTTAATCTCTCATGAACCGAATGCAGGAAATGCACATTTTTGAATTTCCTTTTTGTTCTATAAATGTTTGTGTCTTATGCTTTAACCATATCATGATTGTCCATTCTCACATTGCCATTCTTGAACATCACTATTTAATTCATTGTGACTTTCTGATTATTTTAAGATCTTCAAATAACTGGAAGTAGCTTGGAAGATCTTTTGGGGCTGAGGTAACCACAGGATGGTGCAGAGGTAATGCTCTCTCCAACTTGGATCGATTCTTGGCCCGAGTATAAATTTTCTGATTGGTGCTTTGAAGGAAGGGGGATGCACCATACGGTATACCCTTCCTCAAATGAATGTTAAATTATGTGTCCCATCTTCTAGCATTCATTTTTCCATGATAAATATCCCATGATGCATTTTGTCGAAGGATGGCTGAGTTATCACCAGCACCCTGAACAAATTACAATTTCCTGCCCAAATCAGATCCAATCAAACGCTTGGCCTGACCAGAGAGTTTGTTGATGACTTGGACCAATACTTATCGTGGCTGACCCCAAAGCAAGTAGGGATTTATTAGGGTCATTGTAATAATAGTAGTTAGGAGTAGTGGTAGTGCATTGGGAAGATCCAAATATAAAACTTAAAACACCATGCTATAGCTGCCCAACATGCGAGGCTGAGGTCTGATGTTTCAATCACAGGGTGGTCTTCATCCGGGATTACACAGGTGATTATAAATAGGTAGAATGAAGAACTAGTCTTGCTTGTTAAGGCTAGTGTCTATCTGCAATGGTGGACAGGTTGACAAATTGATAAAATGATTGAGGTTCGCTAATGGCCATGGGAAGTAAGAATAAGCTGATGTTATGAAGTGTCAATGCCCGAAACGTCAGCTTCTCCTTGCTTCCCATGGCGGTTAGCATACCTCACTCAATATTTCTGTCAATTTAATCCATTGATGATGTCTCACGATTTGCTTATTGCAGTACTCGGACTATGTCGTCGCTTTGCTGATGGCACTCGAAAAATACAACCCATCTATCTGACTATCTGGCATCCGTAGACAATGGGCTGGATGACAGATTCAGTAAGATGGCGGTGTAGTAAGACGGCGTTACGTCTAGCACATTGCTAGGCATTCACGGCGGTGCATTATTCACGACTCGTTGAGAAGCGGTGTATAATTTCAGAAACCACTGCTGATAACTGCTTACAAGTCGCAACTAATAAGCCTACGTTTCTTAATCCTACCATTGTCGTAATAATAATAATAATAATAACGTAACATTAATAATCATATCGTAATGACATAATAATAGTGTTAAACTTATCGCTGGGTAGTCAGCAGTAAACAAAATGTTTCTGGAATAATAAAATTGCAAATATTGACCATCAATAAACCACGTCGCTCCGCTGTAACATATACAAGTTATGTTGTTCAACTACCCTCGTTAAAGAGATGGGTTCAATGCCAATTTACATTAAAGTGCTCAAATGCTTGCAGTTGATGCCATTTATATTACTCTTGTACACATGACAGTTGTTCCACTGACTGATCAACTATTTGCAAGTTTAAGGTTTACTCTGAACTGCCCTTCTGCTCCCCTTCTCTTGCTTGAGGTGTGTGGAGGCATTCCAGTACGGAAAGGGGGTGATGGTGGGGGTGGTGTTTGTGGTGGGAGCTCAAACGAAAAGTAAGGCTTTTCCTCTGAATAACTTGATAATATTTTTTGATGCAAAAAAAGAAGAGCTCATTGTTTGCACGTACCATTTTAAACGTATTTGGATCATGTAGCACTTACGCAGGAAAGAATGCTTTCATTATTTGACTTTTTGGTCTTTGACATCAGAGCAAACAAAGATCCTTTGTTCCCACAAGGGACCATGATATATATTGTGCATGAATAAAATATTTGCCTTCCTTTCACCTGCCTATGATCATCATTAGGACAAGTAGAATGACGAACTTGCAATTCCTTGAGTTAATGGGCGTAGTGTTGTGCGCCTGTAATCTGGCGACTCGGAGGCTTGGGTTGGGGGATCGTTTGAGGATGGGATCTCTGCACTGTATTGAGCTCGATTGTATTGGTACAAAGCAGCCCATCCGATTATTGTGGCACCCAACCCATATTGTCAGGTCAGGCCAGATCAGATCTGCGACATGCTACAGGTATCATGTAAACCCTGTACTAACTTGTTCATGGTTGAGTGTTGGTGACTAAAGAAGCTCCCCCCACCAGGTGCTCCTGGTGAGGAGGGTGTATGGATATGGACACCCAGCAGAACTAAAAACAAAACCTGCCAAAGGGTGGAGGAGTTCCTTGTGAGCCAACGGCTATCCATATCTGGTGCCCAACTGCATCTGTGGATGCCCTCCTGCAGTGGGTTACCTTTCCTCGGAGGTTGGTGGCAGGATTTGCAATCCGGCCACCATGAAAACACTGCATTCGCAAAAAAGCACAAAGTGGTATGTGTTGGGGAGGTGCTGAGGTGTCGTCCACCATGCGGTGGTCTCCTTGGGTTAACCTGGGGTGGTCCCTTTAGGTGGGTGCCTGGAAAGTCTTATCCCAAAGAGATTGTGATTGGCCAGGCATCTGCCTGTGGAATGGCCAGACAGAGGCCCCTGGAGTATCGACAGAAAGTGGACGCAGCGATGTATGCTCCCCCAACCCAACCAACCTCGGGTTACATAGTTGCAACCCTTGCTATAGTTCTGGGGCTGAATTGCTCCTTAACCTGAACAGAAGTTCTCTCAGACCTACTTTGTTTTCCTCATGCACATCAAAACTTTTGAAGCAGAATTGACATTTTTTGATCTTGCTTGCTCATTCCTGTTTGCTAATCCTTTTCAACGAGCTGTCTTTTCCACTTAACGCTTCATCACAAAATTATTCCTAAATGAGTTTAGTTCAAAACGACTTTGTAAAATTTCTCAGGAACCAAATGGTTTTATTGCTGCTGAACATTTGCAAGACCTGTACATTGTGCTCATAGATGAACAAGTCATTAAGCCTGGTGTTGGTTTAATGGTTATGGTGGCTGGCTTAAGATCTTAGGGTCTTAAATTAGAGCCCCTGTTGAGCCATTACATAACACCAGGTGGGTTGACTCGGCCTGGCATTCTCCCGAGGTCAGCAAAATGAGTACCAGCAACTGGGGGCACTGTATCATCAGCACAGCTGTGCTCCCCAGCAATCGTGCAACCAGCAGCCACAGGCTGTATACGAAATATTAATCAAATGACTCAATGTCCTAAATAATTTGATACTACTCCACTGTCTTTTGTGGAACCTGTCAGATATCGACAACCATGCCCAAAGCGAGATGTGTGTAGGTTTTGTACCCCATTGAAGACTGTCTTCTGGTTATCCCCACACTTTAAATAAACAAGGGGAGATATTGTAATCGTCTGTCTGTCTGTCCGTCACGCTTTCTCCTCCTAAACAATTGTGCAGAAATTCACCAAACTTGGTAGTTACGATCAATACTTGGCAAGAACATGCGAGAGCAGTACAATTTTTTTTCTCGTGCCCCCCCCCTTCCCCCCGGGGCACTGGAACAGGGTCAAAAGGTCAAATGCTAAAGAATTCAATTGCTGACATGTTTGTAAACATTTTTCAATAAAACGTTGTATATGCAATGAGCATTGGGAGACGCATGAAATACTTAACGATTTTTTTGTGGGGCATTTGATCCCCAGTTCATGCCCCAGGAGGTGGAGACTTGGGGTCACAGGGGGTCAAAACAGAAGATTATTTTTTAACTCTGTTAGATATTGGCTCAATCATGGTGGAATGTTTTGCCATCTTTAAACTTTGCTTTAGGTGTGAAGCGTGGGAATTTGCGGGGAAGCGGGAAGCGCTTCACTCAAGTTCTTATTTTTCTTTCTATCTATTACTTTTCTTTTTTTTTCTCGTGTTCTTGCTTAAGGCCCGGTCACACCTTGACGTTTTAGCCAGCGATGGCAACGTGTTAAAATTTTATGTAAAACGCTGGCTTACGTTGAACTTTTGATGTTTTTTTTTTAAAGATTCGGACGTATTAATAGCGACTTGGTCTAATGTATAACGCATTGGTAACTACACAGAACGTTTCGTTGTGTTATAGATAACTTATACCAACGAATGCTGAACCTGTTGTCGGCCTACACAACCGATGCCCAACGATAGTCTAACTCAGGCATCGTGCGTTGCACGCATCGCCGACGATGTCGTGGCGTAGCCTATTAAAAGGCTGACGCACAACGATTCAAATCATAACTGCCGTAGAAATGGAAGGGTCAAAATCGCGGTCACACCTTGGCGATCTTGCCAGCGTATGCCGACGTAACAAAAAGTGTGTCTAAAACGTTGGGGTACGTCGAATACGGTATGGGTAAGTTTGGTATGCGCGAGTAGAACGCTAAATACGCTATCATAAGTCGTAGTAAGTAGAGTACGTCAAGAAATTTTGAACATGTTCAAAATTTTACGACTTACTCGGCGTATGACACACGTTTGCATGCGATGAGGATAAGTTGTACACACGATATGCGGACGCTTACACACGTCCACAAAGGCTACTTATAAGCTACTCATAAGTCGAAACACGTCGCGGTAATGTCTTTTCTACGCGAAACTTATTTCTAACTTATGTTTGACGTGCTTTGAACCAATTCTTTACGTAGCCCCAACACACATCGACGTATGTAGACGTATTCCAATGACGTCTTCCGGTCGACAAAAAAAATAAATGAACGTGTTTCTAGGTTACAACTGCCATATAAAGACGTGTTCCCAGCGGTTTTGGGAATTGGTATATAAAAATGGTGTTCATAAAAGGGGAACCCAACAGTGTTTTCGAGTCCTTTTTGAGTCGATGTCCATGTCAGCAGTAACAGTATCAGTATCAGTATTACTATTAGTATTAGTATTAGTATTAGTATTAGTATTAGTAGTACTTTGTTCATGTCGGCAGTAGTAGGTGGGTGTGAGGGGGAGGGTGTGGGTTATGATGGATCGTCCTTGCGTCCGCGTGTCCACGGGTAGGTTCATAGGCTGCCACTCAACGATTTAAATGGCTGCATCTCCACTATTGAAAGTAGACGCTTGCGCTCAACAATTGGATTTTTTTTACACTCAACGACTTTTAAACGGTACCACTCAGCTAGTTTCATTGTTTACAATGAACGATTTAAATTGCTGTCACTCGTCTTTGTTTTTTTTTTGACGCTGGGGTTTGGAAATTTGAAACGTTTCTTCTGAACGTGTTAAAACGCTCAAACTCGACTATTTTAAATAGACGCTGCCGATGGACAATTGGAATCATAGCCAAGCTAGACATCGAAGTGTGAACATCCTCGTCATGCCGAAGAAAAGTTTGAAGAATGCTGCAAATAAGTGTCCTGGCCGTGGCTGTGGACGCTGACGCAAGGACGATCCATTATACCGACGTCTTTCAGCCTATGAGTAACTTAAAAGTAACGTCTGTCGACGTGTGGCAACGATCGCGTAACGTGCCAACAACACATTAATCATAGGTTAGAAATAAGTTTCAGGTACTCTAAACATTACCTCGGCGTTTGTCAACTTATGATTAACTTACAAGTAGCATGTGTTGACGTCTGTCAACGATCGCAGACCGTGCCTACAACTTGTGGCCAGCGTAGCGGACCGTGTGAGTCATACGCCGGCATACGTCGTGAAATTTCAAGCATGAAAAATTTGAGGACAACCGAAAAGTACAACGTTTAAAGCCAACGTACTACGACGTATGCCAGCGTGCTCTCAATGTTATCAAAACTTACCCATAACGTATTCAACGTGTGCCAGCGTTTTAGAAAAAAAATTCAAAAATCGGCATACGTTGGCTAAAACGTCAAGGTGTGACCGGGCCTTTAACAAAAGAATAATGCTTGAAAAGTCGCTTCACCTCCATTCCCACTGAAGTTTAAAATAGTTCTCAGTTGATAAACCCATATTTTATCTTGTCCATCAATGCAGACAATCACTATCCATCAGAGACGAATGTTCCATTGGTGTTTAAAATGGTGAGCTTGTGCACTTCCTTTTGGGGATCATTGTCTCTGGTAATTTATCAAGCGATTTCTTCTCCTTCTCCTTCTCCTCCTCCTCCTCCTCCTCCTCCTCCTCCTCCCACATCTAACAGCAATGGTAATACTCTCGACACTCGTTCACTTTCCAATCGCCCTCTGATCACGATGGCGACTCCACGTTCCAGCTCAGCTACTTGTCGCACTACACAACCAGCAACACAGCTCTCCAAGAGCTCTCAGTCTCCAGCAAAGACCGTGGAGGTATTTAATATTATTTGAAATTTTGGGTGTGTTCTTCGTATTCCCTGGAGTGTGCATGCCTGAAAGTTGAAAGCATAGATGTACTGTAGGTGAGGTGCCTCAGGTAGTTGTAATAATTTGAGACTATGTGCAGCTGGATTCTCAAAGTGGAATTGCTGCTTATGGAATTTCTCCTTTGTCGTTCCAACCTATGTGTAGATGACATCGAAGCCTTTCAAGCTGGACACCACAAAAACCATTCCAAATACTCGTCCGTCGGCACAGGTAACGAGGATAAGCCTCACCAATTGAAGCTCACATGACCCGATGCCTCGTCTCTCACAATGATTTTCATTGTTTGGAAATGTGCATTTATACATAAACTCACATGTGAGTAACTATACACTGATTTGTTGCAAAGCTATGACATTAGGGTGAAAAAAAATTCATTAATTGAAAAATAATGCATTTTTAGCTCGCCTGTTCAAAGAACAGAGAGCTATAGCGATACCCCCGGCGTGAGCGTCAGCGTGAGCGTGAAAATGTTAAAGTTTTTGGTGCAAGTTATTTCCTTTCTAATGTTTTTATCTACCACACTATTTTTTACTGATTACAATATACAAATACATATATTGCTTTAAAATTATTTGGATCAGACTTCACTGCAATGCTTTATAAAAAATATTATTAGACTAGTCTTTTAAAATCGATAAATCTATAAACAGGCGAGCATTGGGTGGCTTTGACACCAACTCTCTGGCTGTAAATGCTATGATCACCACCCTTCACAATTCAGAAGGCTGAAAGTAATTGCTGCTCATTGTTAAACCTTATCAATTATTAAGCTATATATTATATATATATATTTCTTTCTTTCTCTCTTTACTTTACCTTCTCCTACATGTCAGGATTAATCTTCAATATGTACTGTATGTGATATTACAGTGACTGTTCCATTTCCTATCTCCTCTCTTATTACTTCATGCCTCACAACCAAAGTTCAGAGACATGGTTAGCAATGTCTCACATTTGTGGTTATGCCATCTATACTTGCTTCCAGCCTTTATTCTGTGTAGCGCAGTCAAAAGTAGACGTTTGGCAAGTGTTCGCAATTCTGGGTGACACCACGGAATTTTGGTGGGCAGCACTTCCAGCCAAACGATTACAGGATTGTTGTTATATACATTTATTCAGTTTTCCCTGGCCTTCCCATCTTATCAAATGTCATTCCATCCCATCACCCTTCCTTGACAGGACCCTTCATCACCCTTCCTTCCTTCCTTAAATCCTCATGTATAAGATGTATGGTTTGCTTTATCACCCCCACTCCCCCTCCCCTCCCACCATACAGTTTCACAACTAATATACTGTACATAAGATGCATCAACTTTAGTTCAGATGTCTATTATATCAGGAAATCTAAACCAAAAAAAAGAAGAAAAATAAGTTTCCAATAATTTATTGAACCATTAATTAATGCTTCATTTCCATATGTTTTTCAGTGTTGAGACAGAGGAACTGTACTGGATAAGAAAACCTTGCACAACCAAACGTGTCCATCCATCAACTCTATATGCTCGGCACTGCACTGCTAATGAAACTGTCGGGGTAGAGAAGACGAAAAGGAAGATATAAATAAGGCCAAAAAAAAAAAAATGTTGCATTGGCGTAACCCGCCCGACCCTAAAAATTCCGCCGACCCTACGTTTTTTTTTTGTTTTTTTTGCAATCGATTTCAAGTATCTTGTTGATTGCGATCGCGATCGCAAAAACCCGGAAGTGTTTCGGACAGAACCCGCCGACAAAAAGGGTGGTACTCGAGCCGGGGGAGATTTTGGGAGGGATTTATTAGGATTTATTAAATTTTTGGATTTATTATCCAAAAATTTTGGGATTTATTAGGCAAAAAAAAAAAAAAAAAAAAAAGATCCCGACCGACCTACCCTATTTTTCAGTGACCCGTTACGCCAATGCAACATTTTTTTTTTTGGCCTAAGCGTGTCGGTGTTTGTTACCTCCACCATCTGAGATGGACGGAGGTAATGTTTCACCCCTGTCACTTTGTGTTTGTTTTTCTGTTTTTGTGCAGGATATCTCACAAAGTTGTGCATGGACTCGGATGAAATTTGTTGGGCAGGTTCGGTGTGTGACAAGGATGAATTGATTAGATTTTGGTGAAGATCTGGATCCGACGACTAGAATTTTTAAAGTGATTCTTCACCATTGAGAGATGGGGCCAAAACGATATATTGCACGACATCTCAAAAAGTTGGGGACGGATTTGGATGAAACTTGGTGGACACGGGTGTGTGATCACGACAAATTGGTTCGATTTTGGTGAAGATCCGTACCTGGATCCGAGTGGAGGTATGCACTCTCCAGAGTGCCCTTCTAGTTTCTTCTTTTTTCACAATTCTTTCTTGAAATTGTGTAGCTCTTAAATGGGCTGTTTGGGTGTGTTTGTGGCCCCTTGAGCATCATCATTGTAGATTGTTGATTATATTTGTTGTGCTGTCTATTCATCCATTTTTGTTTGCATCATCTAAATTACTTATATTTATTAAAGAGGCATGTATGTGCTACGTTTTGTCATCTTGCCATGCTTCACCGATTCCGCACATTGGACTTACTCTGGGGAGAATAAATTGTTATTATGAACATCTTGATTTGCAGAGCGATTTAAAATTTCCTCTGAAGGATAGCATGGATCTTCCACTCATGTTAGTCCTCATGGTTACCATAAATTAAACTCATTGATGATTTGCAAGGTCTTTCGGTCTCGTCGTTTTGGCTTCGCCGTTCGTGTTTTTTTTACTATACTCTTTGGGAGCCGATAATGCAACTGTTTTAACGTGCACATTTTAAGAGTAACATTTTTATTGATACAAATATGATGCAAATGAAAAGAAATCTCTTGCATGTTCCCATCGTGTGCTGCCTTTTTGGCTGCTGGTTGCATCACTGGTTAGGGATGCAGCTATGCTGCTAATGCAGTGCCCCGATTACCAGTACACTGGAGCTGATTTCGCTGACCTCGGAAGGATGACAGGCTGAGTCAACCCCCTGGTGTTAATTCAGCGGAAATGGGGCTCGAACTCAGGACCCTAGGATCCCAAGCCACCACCCTAACCGCTAAGCCAACACCAGGCTAGTCTTACATGTTATGTGACAGCTTAATCTTACTTAAATGAGCTGAATAAAACTGAACAAAAATTTCTCTGCTGTTCACGCTATGGGAACTCAAGCTGCGGGTTCCTGCCATTTGGGGTTGAAAACGCAATTTACTTACACCTCAAGAGCAGTGTCCGTGCATAAGGCACACCCTGTGCCTGTGTGTCAGGTGCCCTCATTTTGTTCGAAAAAGAGAAACGTGCACTTTATACATGGGGATTTATGCTACATCCATCTGCTAGTTGGTTATAATTACATTTGACTGAACACAGACTCGCCTGACCAGACCATCACTACAGACATCAGAAAATGTCGATTCAATCACATGACTCAACTGCCTACTTTTGCCACCATGCGGCCTTAGGGCATGCACATGAGAATTGTGATCAATCCCGTCTGTGGGTTTTTATGTTTGTCGGCAGAATAGCTGCTCAAGGAAGGCAGCTGGGATTGCCAAATTTAGCAGAGCTTCAGATTGTGAATATCTCAGATGAGTTCAATTTTGAGCTCACAAGGGAAAAAATATGAAATGAAAATTTGAGCAGGACTATACGTATTCCAACCACCGTCAAACGACAGTACAGCTTGGGGTCCTCTGTGGCAGTATTGTACCAATAGAAAACGATTGCTTGAGTCAACACCTCCATTGAGTGCATTCCAGTTGATTCTGCATTCCTTTTGGAGCAGGGATTGCAAAGGTTTTTTACATTTGTTGTTTTATGATTATTTTTTAACAGACAGCTCTTTGAAGTTTCAACGCATGATATATTTTAAAATATTTTGTAAAAAACATACGGCATTATTTTGCTTCATACATTAAATGTATTTATAGTGTGAAAGGATATTATTTTGATATTTGCCTTCCTTGCAACAAATGTGGTATTCCCCTGACCCCACATATTTTGATTGATAGCATGACAGTCATGAACTCGGAGAATAACAGGTAATCCCGAAGAATTGGCTCAATAATTTCAGTACTTCCGCTGTGATCAATTCCTAAGTTGATTGTCTGGAGGATAGGAAAGTTTTCTTTGTTTTGGTTCATCCACACTAGAAAAAAAAAGTTTATCGTATTAAAAATAAATTATCTTTGTTGGTTTGTCAGAAAATTGGACACAACCAGGTAGTCATTTCTGAACCTAGAATTTATAGGTTGGGGGGGAATTGCTTGTTGGTAAGTTTGTCAGCTGCTGTGTGCAACATCTATACTGTGTGCAACTGCTTATACAGTGGGGTACAGAAGTACGAGTCGACTTAAATCAATGCCAAGCTTTTTCAAATCATAATTTCAAAGACAATTTTTTTTTATAATACATGTGAGCAGTCTGACTATGCTCTGGAGTGCATTACAATAGTGCTGGGGAAAGATTGACCCAAACATAGTCCATAAACTAACTAGAATGACACTCGGCAGAGCGCATACCTCTGCCAGGCTAAACAGTTTACGTTTTGTATCCCACTGATGGGTCGGATCTGCATCTGGACCTGAAACAAAATCTAAGCGGCTTGTTCTTGTCACCGACCCAACTCGTCCACCAAGTTTTATCCTAACTCGTCCACAACGTTTTGACATATCGTTTTTAGCCATATCTTTCAATGGTGAAGAATCTCTTAAACATTATCGTGTCCGGATCTTCAACAAAATTGAATCGTTTTGTCCGAATCCGTCTATAACTTTTTGAGATATCATGCTCACAGACAGACAGACAGACAGACAAAACAGGTGTGAATACATAACCTCCATCCACCTTCGGCGGCGGAGGTAATCCTTCCTGTAATTCACGAGCCAGTGTATGTGCGTTTGCGTTTTTGTTTAATTGTCTGTTGTGCTCCTCCGACAGTTCTGGGCTGATTGCATCCATACTTGCTACATGGATCAGCATGACCCCAATTAATTTGTAGGGATGTTTTTTTAGCTTTGCTAATGGTCTTGTGGAGGTGAGGTCATGTAAATTCTCTATGTAAATGTGTATGATGTAACGTCGTCTCCAGGTGGGGAGGGTATTACAAGTCTCCACTATTTACAGTGCAGTATTCCTGTCTACGTTTTCCAATGCAGTGAGGTGTTTTGAATTACAAGCAGTAGGTATGTTTTTGCTTCAGGCACATAACCAGGGTTATTTTTATTTTTATCGTGAGCGATTGAGGCAGCTGTCAGTTGCCTATGCACTGCCCAAATACAGGTATGTATCAGAAGAACGAGTTGCATGCTTGGAACAAGATCGTCCATAGTGCTGGTACTCTGCGAGTTAAGTCGATCCCGAATGGAGTTGAGGCAGTTCTCAAGGCAAAAGCGGGTCACTGATTAGTGATTACTGTTGCAGTCAAAGCTCGTTACTATGCCACCCGTCGGGACCGAGCAAAAGTGGCATAGTAGCGAGAGTGGCATAGTAACGAGATTTTGTAAAAACGGCCTTATTTTCTCAAGTTACCCATCTGTAGTTAATCTTTAGACAAAATTTATTCCAGCAAGTAAAAGGCACGACTGTTGTATAAGCGAAGCGAACGGAGAACATACACACACTAACAGAGTTCACACACTAACATATGGCATGGCGAGAAATTCACGACACACAAAGCTTTCAAGAATCGTCGGCTGGCGCATCTTCTTTCGGCGGATCTCGTGCATCTCTTTGTCTAGCCGATCGCACGCTTGCATCACACCGGGCTTCCCGCTTCTCTGCTGCATAAACTTTCGGACGGTGCTACAAGCGCGCTGGGCTTCCTCGAACGGAACGATTTCCTCCTCGACAGTTACCTCGTCATCTTCGCTTTCCACCGGCTCCTCACTGCACAGAATCTCCTCCGCAATCTCCTCCAGTGTGAAATACCCGCCAGTCGCGAGGCGCTCGTCGGCTTCGAGAAAGTCAGACAGCTCTATCTCCTCGTTCTCGTGCATCTTTTCCTCGGCAGGCAGAGCTTCCCAGATGTTGGGCAGCTCCGCATCCTGTGGCTCAGTTTGGATCTCCTCTTCGATGAACTTGGCCTTCGCGAAACAGTTCCTGATCGTCGATTTGCCGACCTGCTCCCAAGCACGCCGGGCGACGTGTAGAGCGTCGAGCAACGTGAACTTGAACTCCTTTCCCTCATCTATGGCCTCAAGCCGGCGGCCTAGCAGGAGCTTCTTGTAGTGGCGCTTGAGGTTCTCTATGATTCCCTGATCCATTGGTTGCGAATTGGCTGTCGTGTTGGGTGGGAAGAAGACCAGTTGGATGTTGTTCAACTCGAGCTCGGGAGGGTGGCCAGAGAAGTTATCGAGACAGACCAGCACTCTGCATCCCTGCTGGCCGAGTCGTCCGTCCCACGCACGCAACATCTCCTCGAAAAGCTCCGCCGTCATCCACGCCTTCAAGTTCGCCTTGTACTTGACCGGGATCTCTTTGTTCTTGAAGGCACGGGGTTTCTTGGAATTGCCAATCACCAGAAGAGGGAACTTCTCGCTGCCGCTCATGTTTGCCCCAACCAGAAGAGTGATCCTTTGCTTGCTTTTCTTTCCTCCAGTACACCGCTCTCCCCTGAAAGCCATGGTCTTGTTCGGAAGCAGCTGCCAGAAGAGTCCAGTCTCGTCCAGGTTGAAGACGTCGTCTGCGGAGAACTGCCCGAGTAAGGGCCGGAGAACCTGTTGTTGCCACTCAAGAAGGGATTGCGAATCCACCGCTCCAGCTTCGCCCTGCACTGTCTTGAACGTGATGCCGTGGCGCTTCTTGAAATTGCCCAACCAACCGTCGCTCGCCATGAAGTCTGGGATGTGCATCAGCTCGGCCAGTTTCATCGCCTTCTCCTTGATCAGATTGCCGCTGACAGGCACATTCTGTCCTCTTGATTGCTTCAGCCACATGAGCACTCCCTCATCAAGCTTCGGGTCGTGAGCCTGCGTCAACTTCATGCGCTTCGATGGAAATCCAGCTTTGATTGCAGCCTCGATTGCATCCTTCTTGCTGAAAATGCCCTTCACGGTGGTTCTCTTAACTTCGACGCCCCATTTCTTGCTAATCTCCCTGGCCAACTTGGACTGATTCGGCTCCTTCTTCTCGGCATCGATGATCTCCTTCTTCTCCTTCAGCGTAAAGTCGGTTCGCTTGCGTTTCTGAGCTGACATTATGGGCTGAATTTGAAAAAAAATGATGTCGCTGTTGTACGTGTGCCTGCGTGTCTGTGTGTGTGCTCGCGCTTTTTTGTGTCTCGTTGTGCGTGTTGTGATTGGCTTGTTGTGGCTGGCATCGGGGAGAAGAATCGGGTGTTTTGACACAGTCTGACTATGCGCGTACGTATTGAGTTATGTTGTGCGCAGCTGGACTGTAGTTCGTCGCTTCGCCTTTGGACGTGAGTGTGATAATCGAGCACTGCGCAATACAGACTTTTTCACGACTCGTGCCTTTTAACAGTCACACAGTAGTGGCATGGTAGCGAGAGTAGGGGGTGGCATAGTAAATTTATTTTGTATTGAATTTTGTCGGGACCGAGCAAAAGTGGTATAATAGCGAGAGTGGCATAGAAGCGAGGTGGCATAGTAACGAGCTTTGACTGTATACGTAAAGACAGATTTGATTTATTTTTTTTTTCCTATTATAAGTGTTGTTACATCCTTTTAAGAGTTCCTGAAAGTGTTTGGTTTCATATTACAATGATTTATATTGTTATCGTGCCTCAATAAATTTCCAATGGGCTCGTACTTTTGCACCCCACTGTGTGTGTATATGTATACGTGTACGTTTATGTATATGTGTACGTATATGTATATGTATATATATATATATATATGTATATGTATATATATATATATATATATATATATATATATATATATATATATATTGTTGCGGATTCGCGCCCGCCGGCGTGCGAACGGCCACGTAACTCGAATCGCGGCACGTCGCCCACCGGACGGACAATCCCGTCGTGACCCTCTCGGACTAACGCCGGAAACTAGTCACGGGTGGACCTTTCGGCCTCACCACGATCGTGCCAATCGGCCCCCGCGTGGGATAGGGTTGCTCGCCAAATTCGACCTACCTAAGTACCCACACGGAGGGTAGACCGGGCGATCGCACCTCGCCACAGGTCGACTTCGGACACGGGCCACTTTAAGCGACCCGGTCCGTACTATCGGGATAACCGAGCGGTGTTATCGTCGGCCTCGACGGTTCGATTAATTATCGGGCGTTTTAGCCCACGACCAACCCTTTACGTGAAGTAAGATGGAGATTCAATAAAGGAAAAGACGAAGCGAAACGGGAAAACAGTTCAACATAAAGCACATTTATTTCGCGATGAACGGAAAGCACACATATACAATTACACCAAAAGCAAATGTAAAAGAAGAAGAAGAAACACACAATAATGCACAAAAAGCAAATGCAACAATGCAGATCTAACCGACTACCGAGCACACGGCAACACTTATACAGTTTTACTTCACAGACGGCGCCGACAACACATACACTCAAAGCAAAAAAAAAGGACCACCCTCAAGGATGAGGGGGGTAGGCGGGCCTGGGGCCGAGACCGCGTCGGGCCTACCCGTCTGATGATGAGCCGCAAGATGGCGGTGGCGCCCCGACTCCGCGGGCCTCGCGGACAGTGTCTGGTAGGGGGTGGGAACGGGGCCCCCTTCTCGCACTATCTCAGCGCGGGGGGAAACAGGAGGGGGTTGTTGATGCTCGGGGGGGGGTGGATATCTCCCTGTCTCGGGTCCTGCGACGAGCGTCTCCACCACGACCTCGGTCGCGCCGCCGGCCTCTCCCTCCGCAGCTCCCCGACTCCGACACGAGCACCCCCTCGACCGTCTTCGCCGCCGCCACCTCTCCACAGCTCCGTCCAACCGCCCTCTCCGTCTCCTCTCTTGACTCATCCCAACTCTTCACTGGCTCCGAACTCTTCACTCTCTCCCCTCCGAACTCTTCACTGTTTGGCGAGCGCGGCCCCTTATATGCGCCGTGGCCTCGCTCCTTCACCTTCGACCCTTTACCTCCGACCCTTCACCTCTAACTGGCTCCCCATTGGACCGAGGAAAAGTGGGCGTGAATGCTTTTTGATCCATGAATTTGCATATAGCGATATTACTCCAACACACCTGGAGGCGGGGCCAAATCGCCCCACGCTCGCCGATAGGACGGAACAGAAGTGGGCGTGAGTCGTTTTTGATCCGTTTTCTTCGGAAAGGCCGGCGCTTTTGCACCCCTGCTCGGTGCGCGCCCTGCACGAGTCCAGTATCGGTGCCCACAAGCGGCGTGGGAATGACGGTGATGCGATGGTTGCGAGGGCGAGTTGACGGTAAAGGTCGTGGCTGTTGGCGTTGTTGTTGTTGTGAAGCGGCGTTGCGACTGGTGGTTGTTGTGTGATGGCTGTTGAGACGTGGTTGGTGGTGGTAGTAATGGCGGCTGGTCCAAAGTAAAGATAGTAAAAGAAAAACGGCTATCTAGAAGGGTCGCAGCCCGCATGAATGACATTTATTCCCTCTAAACAACGGGTTTGGGCCTAACTACACATATACTTAGAGATATCTCACCTAAGGGACCTGAATGGTGGTTTGCGAATTTCGTCAACCACAACACTACCCCCTCCCCTTTTTACAGACTCGTCCCGAGTCGTCAAATTTTCGTGTGCCATCATGTGTAGTTTTCCCCTAGTACATTTTACCTACGGATCCCTGAGTGCGACATTCATGGTATTCGTGTCCCCAAAATAAATAACCTGAGGGCTGAGTAACTACCTCAACAAACTCACTCACACGGACAACTTAAATAAAATTGCCGGCGCTAAGACAGACATGCCGGGGGCGCACTCATATTTACAGTACATCTTACCTTAACTTACAAATTTTACACTAAACCATAGCCCAGGATCAATGAACTCTGCAAAAAGAAAGCAGTTAGCAGGGAGCCAGGCTGCTCGCATGCAGTCTCTGGCTCAAACAATGCAGGTGACAGGGAACGTGGCCGGCTGCTCACACGCAGTCCAAGGCCTTCCCTTTTGAACTGAACGCAGTGAACCACAACGGTGCATGGGCTGCACAAACGTAGTCTCCGTGCCAGCTCAAGTGGCACACGCAATGAACACAACAAATGGATGGATGAATGGTTTGAACTGAACGCAAACACGGTGCACGGGCCGCCAATGCAGGCCCGTGTTGTAGCTGCCAACAGGGCAGTTCTTGCAGCTTGCAAACTGTTGCTTTTACGATGATCCCGGCGCACATGGAAATGAACAGGGGGGGGGGGCAAAGCAAAAATTGAACGGGGCTGGTGAACAGGGGCAGTGGGCACGGCATGGCAAAGGCAGCAGGCAAACACAGCCTGCAGAAGAAGGCCGCTGCAGGCAAAAACAGCCGGCAGACGAACTGGCCGGCACAGGCCTTGCAGAAAACAGCTGCAGACGATCCGGCCGATACAGGCCTTGCAGCAAAACAACAGCTGCCAATGAAGTTGGCCGGCCTCTGCCTTGCAGCAACACAGCCAGCAGATGAAGCTGGCCAGCCTTTGCCGTTCAGTGGAGGTTGGTGGAGGGAGTGCGGTGGTGCTGACCACTCGGAAGGCGGGCTCGGACCTACCCTACGGTCTCCCTCCCAACCTATCGCCTTTGCCTGTCACTGTCTATACCCACTCCCTTAATTTGTCAAACCCCAATTTAGCCCCAACTTATTTTTTTATTTTTACTTCCCCACTATAAATCGTCCCCTAACCCCCTGTACTGTCCTTGTTCGGCTAACCTATCCTGTCACCTCGCCTACTCCCAACCCCTACGTTCCCTTCCCGGAGGGGAACAAGGGAGAGCTAGCGTCCTGTGCCGAGGCCCAATCTAAGCCTCAGGATGGCCTCCCCAGAGTTCAGCGATCTATAACCAAAGTGGGTCCAGCGGCCCACAACGAGAACGAGGCGATGGATGGTGCGGAGGGGTACACTTCCTAATCTACTCTAACCATTTAACTGTTAAACTACCCCGGGGCTTTCAACAAGCGCCTCTCGCTTAAACTACTGGTTCTAACAACCCAGATTCCCGTCGCCTGTGTTGGTGTCCTCACAATTTCGGGCCTCGCCCCCCAATTTTCTCTCCGTGCCCTCACACGGTCTCATGGCTGGGACACGTGGCTCCCTTTGGCAGGCACGACCCTCTGCCGATTCTCCGACGATGGCACCCCCGGGCACTACACTGCCTCCGAGCCTACCAGCTCCCTAAACACCGGGGAGTGCCCCCATGGCACCTCCCCTGAAACGCACACGTGGCAGGCTGGCTTCCCAGGCCCCTTTCCGAGGGTCACCCGTGCCCACAACACTGCCCACGCGGCTAATGGCGCCCCGGGCCCCCGCACCAAGCAGGCGCACCCGTGCCCACTACGCTATCCCGGCCCCCCATGGGCCCTTGGCCTACCACGGCCGACTAGCCTGGTGCCCGGGGTACCCACTCAGCGATACTCACCTTTCGCAGCCACGCTCCCAGCCCGTCCACAGGGCTCCTGCACCCCTCCAAACGGGTTTCGAGCCTACACTCCCACCAACAACAAAACGACTTCCATATTTGTTAATTTGACTAACCCAGCTAACTCACTCTACACTGACCCCGGGGGTCCCTTGGGCGGGAGTCACTCCTCCCCCCAATCACTCATCGCACCATGCAGTCCCCATTCGCTCCACTCCCACAGACCCGCTGGCCTCACTCACTCACCAAGCACATGCTTCCACTTCACTCACCAACTCTTCAACACACTCACCGCTGAACTCTACCATCCTAACTGCATCCTCTCACTAACTCGTGCTCCCACGTCGTCCCTTAAACTACAGCACGTTCCTTTTAACACTACGTCGCTAAACTACACCCCCTCTACACATTCACAAGTCTGTCCATGTCCTCAAAATCAAAAAAATAACTTTCCCAACCTAAATCTCGCTACAATCCCTCTAACTAATCCATTCCACGGGCCCCATGAGGACTTACCCCTGCCCCATGGAGCCGGTCTAGCTAAGCTAACCCTTCCCCCTAACTAGTTTCCATCCTGTGCCCTGGTCAAGGGGGTCTTCCACCCCTTGCCCAGGAATCCTGTGCACCCGAAAGTGAGGCTTGCTTTTTTTTTTTCTTTTTTTTTTCTAATTGCGCAGCACCAGCGCGGTAACTCGCAGCTCGCGCACTTTGCACCTGCCCGTGACGTCATGCAGCTGCACGTCTACCTCGTCCCTCCTTGGACGGTACCATCCGGCAGGGATACCCCTCCTGCCGGATTCCAACCCCACGTGCAGCCATGACGTCACCGTGCGCATAAAAAAACACAAGCCCCACGTCTCGAGGGGTTCCCCACGCGAACACATGTGCTTTGCCCGTTGGAGCTTAACACACACGATCGCGTGGAGAACCCGTCCGGTCCAAATCCATAATCCTGCCTAAACTTTGTCCGTCCGCGGGATCGGCAAATCCACCGCTGGCGTTTCCGGACCGGGACTTCACTCTCGCAAGCGAGCACGTGGGGGCCTCATGCGTTGCGCAGCACGGACCTCGTGCTCACTGCTGGGTGAACCCGGCACGGTCCCCGAAACAACTACAGCCGCTACCCGGCTTTCTTTCCTCTCACGTCGCCGTCGTAGTCTCCATTCCACCCACGCACACCTGCGTGTTACGATGCTAACACACCTCACCATTAAACTCACACCGGGAGACGCGGCTGCATGCTCACACATGCCGACCGACATCTCCCTTACATACCGCTCTCTCACACACACGGTCTCCCTTGCACTCGGCCGTTCACTCACGCATGCCATCTCCCTCGCACACGTGGCTCCACTCACTCGCGGCCTTTCACTCACTCGTGCCATTTCCCTCACACAAACCATACTACTCACACACGCGGGGGCACTCATCCGCGGTGCCTCATCCACACACCGTCCCTCACTCACACACGCGGGGGCACTCACCCGCGGTGCCTCATCCACACTGGCCGTTTCATCCACACACACGGCCTCTTCCACTTGCGGTGCCCCTTTTACACACGGCGTGCTGGGAAGCACGTACTCCGGCACAATCGCCACCACACCACTCACATACGGGGTCGCTTCCACACACGGGGATGCACTCACACCTTGCACCACACACACAGGGACAACCACACTGGGGATTCGTGTCCCCACAAGGGTCTCCGGGGCCTCTCTACCCCCCAAGCTCTCCGTGCACCTGTCCACAGCACTCCTCCCCTCAACCTCGCAAAGCACGACCGAACCCACCTGGTCGTGACTCGCCTCAAGGGGGCATACTCCCTCCCCTCGTTCCTGGAGAAGGCCATCCAGCTGCTCGCACCGGGCCTCCACCCAGTCCACCAGCTCACCCCCATTGTCCTCCACTACCTCCGTGTGTGTGTGTGCGTCACTTACCCCGTCTTCATCGTGTAGTCTTCCCTCTATCGTTCCCATCTCCCGTGTCTCTGCCAACTCAGTCACCTCTTCACCTTTTATCTCCCTTGTCTCAACTATTATTTCTGTCTCTTCCCTTGTTATCTCCCTCGTGCACGTCTCCGTCACCCCAATTAGTTTGTCCCTCTCGGTTACCGTCACGACCCTCGCCCAACACGTTCCCCGAATTATTTTTTCACCCGCCTCCACCGCGGGCCCGACAGCCGTTGCACCCCCTTCCAGCTCGTTCGCTCCCACACGTGGAGTCGCCATTTTTAGCTCCCTGGTCACTGCCTTCATGCCCGCCTGCAGGCTTCGGCCCATGTTCTGCGTCTCACCCCGCAGCTTTTTCGTTTCTTCCTTCATTTGCTTGTTCATGCCTTTCATTTCGTTTTTCATTTCATTTGTGTTTGTATCCATCTTTTCGTTCATGCTTTTTATTTCATCCATTTTTTGTGTATTCGCATCCATTTTTTGTGTATTCGCATCCATCCTTGCTGTCATTGCCGCCAGCATGGCGAATAGCTGGGCCATATCGGGTGCGCTTGGGTGAGCCGATTCGGCCAGGATCGGGAGGTTTTGGCGGAGGGGGGGTGGGGAGGTGTCATACACCGCGGCCGCCGCCGCACCTATTTTGGGCTCTGGGTTCAGTTGGACGAGTTCATGTTCCTGCACAACCAACATTTCCTGCACGGGGATTTCATCCTGAGCCATGGATTCTACACATTCTACATCCATTTCTAATACCCCCGGCTCCCGCTCGCCTTGAGACGCCATCTTGCTTCTCGTAAAGGGTTAATTTAGCTCGCTCGTAATTTGGAGGGAATCGGGGGTCGCTCCTCTCACCCCTGGACCGATTCCCGTGAATTTAGCTGGAGACAGGAGAGCCCGTTTTCCCGTTCTCCGATACCAGTGCCGCGAGGAGGGCGATGAATTTATATCGCACGACCTGACACCAGTGTTGCGGATTCGCGCCCGCCGGCGTGCGAACGGCCACGTAACTCGAATCGCGGCATGTCGCCCACCGGACGGACAATCCCGTCGTGACCCTCTCGGACTAACGCCGGGAACTAGTCATGGGTGGACCTTTTGGCCTCACCACGATCGTGCCAATCGGCCCCCGCGTGGGATAGGGTTGCTCGCCAAATTCGACCTACCTAAGTACCCACACGGAGGGTAGACCGGGCGATCGCACCTCGCCGCAGGTCGACTTCGGACACGGGCCACTTTAAGCGACCCGGTCCGTACTATCAGGATAACCGAGCGGTGTTATCGTCGGCCTCGACGGTTCGATTAATTATCGGGCGTTTTAGCCCACGACCAACCCTTTACGTGAAGTAAGATGGAGATTCAATAAAGGAAAAGACGAAGCGAAACGGGAAAACAGTTCAACATAAAGCACATTTATTTCGCGATGAACGGAAAGCACACATATACAATTACACCAAAAGCAAATGTAAAAGAAGAAGAAGAAACACACAATAATGCACAAAAAGCAAATGCAACAATGCAGATCTAACCGACTACCGAGCACACGGCAACACTTATACAGTTTTACTTCACAGACGGCGCCGACAACACATACACTCAAAGCAAA
>NC_140977.1:30723960-30823960 GCF_056783735.1 Eptatretus burgeri | reverse complement strand
GGGCCACTGAATTAATACACCAGGGGGTTGACTCAGCCTGTCATCCTTCCGAGGTCGGCGAAATGAGCACCAGTGTACTGGGCCGGTGTATACCCCGGTTAAAATAGGTGTACCATATCCCTGTGTTGTAAGAGGCGAGCAGGGTTGCGTCAGGAAGGGCATCCGGCGTAAAACATGTGCCAAATCACTATGCGGATCATACGGATGATCCGCTGTGGCGACCCCTAACGGGAGCAGCCGAAAGAAGAAGAAGAAGAAGAAGAAGAAGAAGAGATATATATATATATATATATATATATATATATATATATATATATATATATATATATATATATATATATATATATATATATATATATATATATATATATATATACTAGTAAAGGTGCCCGTCTTCGACGGGCGTCACTGGCAACATATGGTAAAAGACAGATAGCATGAATGTATTTTAAACAATATATTATATCATTTTTATCCATTGATTTATGAGGATGTTCAATATCACTGTTAGGATCAAGGCTCGGGCTTGGACTTGGGGGGGGGGGGGGGTGCTTGCAACAGAATTTTCATCAGAGGAGTGACTTGTGGAGTCTTCATATTCCTTGTTATTATTGGCATCTGCCATCACAATCGAACTCTTACTTGTGAGACGGTTGAGGAAGTACTTTTACGGAGCGGTAGACTCAAGGCTCATTGAGGCACTGAAGGCTCGAAGGCTATTTCTGTCGGTTCAAATTCCAAGACCAAGTGGCCATTGTTGTTCAATTCAAGTTGGGTTGCCAGATTTTTTATGTGCACGTGCTCAATCCCGCACCCACCCGGAAAAGACCCAAGTACACTGTCAGTACTCACCTCCACACTAAAACGATGATCATGATTTTGGGTTTAACCGTAACAGACTGGGCGATACTTTGTTGGCAGTTAGTCCGGCTGGGCAGCGGGTATCGGTCGATGAAAATTTCAAAACGGCAACCATGTATAAAAAAAGCAAAGAAATATTTTGTACTTAGTCAGAAAGTCATGGTTTTGTGAAGAAACTACGGCACATGGAAAGTGCAAATTCGTCAGGTATGAACTCAACTGTTTTCTCAGGTATGAGAATTCGTCAGGTATGAACCAAATGGAGCGTGATTCTATGAGCCGAACTCATCTTAGTGGTCCTCTAAAAAATGGGAAACATTTTTATTTCTTTTTTGTGCAATAATTCCTCCCATTTTGCAAATGGAGTTTTTGAACTGTTTGACTTCCATAATCATCAAAACGAATTTTGAGGGGCCTCTTAAGGAAGACAATAATATTGTTACGAATTTGGAATTCAATTGCAAACAACATACAGGTTCCCTTAGTCAGCTATGTCGATAAGTGCATGTTCCCTAAATAGCTCACCTTCCATTGTTTAAATGTTTTAAAATCGATTAGATGCGCTGCTGATCGATTTAATAGTTAGGGAACGAACAATGGAGATGTCCCTCCCCCTCTTCTGCGAAGAGGAAGAAGGACCCTGCCATCCCGTGACGTCAACAACTCCCTCCCACCCGTGGTTGAGCGGGGGGTGGATCACGAGGGCATGAGTCACGCCTGGTGCGGGGAAGGGGGTGGGAAGGATAAAGGGGAGATCCTTTCTTTGTTCGTGTGGGAGTCCCGTGGTAGGGCTGAGTTCGTGGGAGTCCCGTGGTAGGGCTGAGTTCATAGGAGTCCTGTGGTTGGGCTGAGTTCGGGGGAGTCCCGTGGTAGGGCTGAGTTCGTGGGAGTCCCGTGGTAAGGCTGAGTTCGTGGGCTGAGTTCGTAGGAGTCCCGTGGTAGGGCTAAGTTCGTGGGAGTCCCGTGGCAGAGTTCGTGTGCTGAGTCCCGTGGGAGGAGTAAGCTTTTTTGCTTCGGAGAGAGCAGTCGTTCAGCAGGCCATCGGGTCGTGCTTGGCTTGCTTGGCTTCAGGCCTTCGGAAGCTTTTTGCTTCAGCTGGCTCAGTGAGCTTCGGCTGCTGCTTTGTTTTGGAAAGAACTTGAGCCGGTTATTCGGCTCAAGCTGCGAGTGGAGGCTTCTTCCTCTTCTTCCTCTTCCTCTTGGTTCGTGGAGCTTTTCGTTCTCCATTTTGTTTCGCGGCTTGGTGCGACGCATCGGCCTCTTCTTGGAGTTGGATCCTCGGGGAAGCGACGCATCAACAGGAAGGATCGGCGCCTCGTCTCACCGGCACGTGTTGAGAAGCGTGGGAGGATTCATGGGAGCTCAGGAAGGAACGCAGCTCGTGGCGATTTGGATCCAGCTCGCTCTCATTGGAGCCTGGGACCGGACAAGTTGAAGACCACACAAGGTGGAGAGGTTCGAGTTAAGCTCTGAGTTTCAGCTCACCTGTCCTCCGAGCTGGAGCTCGTGATTAAAGGCCTCAGCCACCATTTATTGGGTGTGTGTCCATGGGCCCGTCTAATAAGTAGGAACTGCTGTTAAGTGTAAATGACTGTACATAATAAGTAGACGGTTGTAGTTCTTTTGTCGTGCTTTTGTTGCTTGTATAATTGCATACGTGTTTTGCCTTATTTAATTGCATACGTGTTTCATTATAATAAATGTCCTTGTGTGAATGTAAACCTGCTCGTTGCGTCCATTCCCTCATTGACTGAACATTTCGTGTGTTGGGAGTTAGAAAGCCGTTGGTTTGCCGTAATAGGGGGACATTTGGACCGACGGTTCTCGGCGATTACGCCGCTCGGAATCGCGCACGGACAAGCTCGCCTCGGCGGTTTGTTCCGTACGAGTTCCGTCGAGGGTGGAATACCCCGGTAGTTGGATCACGTGGGTGTTTAGGTAAATTGAAGATTGGCAATCGACCCTACCCCATGTGATACCAAGTTTTTGTCCTGAAATCTTAATGTTTGCGCTTTCTTAAAATATAAAAACTTGTTGCTCCCATACTCCTCGAGGAAGCGTTGATTGCGCTCTTGACTAGGTCGTGAATGTTTTCCATGTCTGAAATGTACCCTGGAAAGTTCACCACTCGAATTTAGGATGCGTCCAAAGCAGCCACGTCAGTTTGGGAAGGAATTTTGAATTTGGTCAGTGTACCCAGCACACAATTGCTGACTTTTCTTGAAAGATTTTGTGGGATCTTTTAACGTCTTTAAATGGATAGTAGTCAACGGTGCATCTAGCCAGTTGTCAGTCTGAAGAACAGTGCAACCATTGAAGCAATTCCCTGTCTGCAAAGTATTAGACAGACAGTTTATTGTCAGGTCAGGAATCAAATCCACACTAGACAGCTCAAAGACAAGTGTGCTACTGCTAAGCTATCCTGTCAACTATTTCGTCCCCTCTCTTTTGGGGGTGACATAGCTGCCTCCGACAAAATAATATTCAAACCCCAACTTGGGACGTCGTACACATTATTGATTCCGATCGTTTGATAACCCCCCAAAAAACACTTTTCTTTTGCAAATTCAAAGTGAAGTGAGTGTGTAGCAACACATTCAGCTTGTATTTCAAAGTGGCACAGGTTTTGCATGTCACATGGCCTGTGACTTTACTCTTTAAAAAAAAAATACTTAATTTGATAAATAATCTGAGAAATAACTGCCAATTAGGAAAATGTTGATAAACTTTTATTGTATACCACTTTCGATTGTTCATAATCTAATGGGGTTTGATGAGAACCAGGTTTTTGGCGACGAGTACACTGTGATTGCATTTTGCAATGGTGCTGTTTCTTCTTTGAGGTGGACAGTTCTTCCTTTGACACCTGTGCTGTGAGCTACAGCAAGCAAACTCATCTCGTTCAGAGTGACGCCACCACGTCTGCGAACTCATGGTATGTTGATAGTTTTATTTGTCGGGGTCAAGTTAGCTGGACGTCCACACAAACAAGCACACTGGGAATGTTTCGCAGGCAATTCAAGGCGGAAACTTTTCATCTTGCTGTCCTTCCCTTCGATTGATTTTATTTATTTATTATAGTGGTTGTTTGTTTGTCCAACCATTTTGTGCTTTTGCTATAGAAATAGTTTTGAGAGCTGTACCTGCTTTTTGTCTGTGCTTGCATGTTATTCTTTAACTGTTTGTATATCATCTTCTGTGAGTATACCTTTCCCAACATTAAATTTTATCATTACCACCGCCAGGCAAGGGTCAAGCCCAAAAGCCAAGAGCCCCACTCCCAGAATGAAAAAAACAAACAATGCTTTTAATTGATGCGAGTTCATGGAAGTCGGGAGCACACTGCTGGGGAGGATGTTCCAAAGAGAGAGGCAGTGCGGGGAATACGAAGGAAGAGGATTGGTGATTGATATGGAGGGTAAGGCAGAAAGGGTGATGAATCGAAGCTAGACTGATGATGAGAACAGAGTGAAGAGGAGGAGGTACAGAAATAGTGCTGTGTCTATCTCCCAGCCTGTGGGAGTAGCGGTGGAAGAGACTGCTTGATGGTGGGCCAAAGGTTGTCGATGGCTCGACAAAGTCGGATCGTTAATCAGTCAGACAGCCTTGGCTGGGGCATGATCCAGAATACCAATGAGGGCCACCCCAGAAATGGGAGCAGTCTTCCTTCTTATTTGGCAGCCCCTCAATGCGAGGATAACATCCACTAGGGTTTAGGCAAGTCAGTGGGTCTTAAGGTGACTGAAGAGGCAAATCCTGGAACTGCATATTTTAGGGCACTGAGAACAGAATGTTCTCGGTGGAAGAGTGGTCCGGAGTGCAGGGTTTTGTTCTCTCTTTCTGCTTTTGTGTTTACATGGTACAGCTCTGAAAGGTTCATGGCTTGGTGGGTGAGGTGGTGCCATTTTGGGTGATTCATGGCTAGATTCTCCCGTGTTGGTGTCAAGATGCACCATTTTCAGAGACCACTTCAATGCATCGTTGTGCATTTTCCTTTGGCCCTCTCGAACGTTCGCCACCATGAAGTTGGGAGAATATAATCTGGCTCGGAAGATGAGTTTTGGGCATGCAGACACAGTAGCTGGTCCAGTTGAGTCGGTTTTTTTGGTTCGCACGTGCCAGCAGTGACCACTATTTTCGTTGTGTCTGTTTGTCTGTCTGTCTGTCTGTCTGTTTGTGACTCTCTCCAGAGCATAGCTCCGTGACGTTTGATGCAATCTTGATGAAACTTGGACGCAAGCTAGATATCATGATCTGGTTGTGTCTTTTTGTATGCCGCCACGCCCACTTGAACTTTTATTTTTCTTACAATTTCATTTCCGAGAAGCTGTGCGTGATGTCCATGTCCATGTCAATGTCCAGAAGTACAACAAAAAAAATCCGATTTGATTTGGTCAATTTTGATGGAAGAGATAGGTTTTTACGGTAGGGTTTCCTCAAAAGCTTCCACTTACTCAATTGTACCTATCGTGGCATTGTTCAATAATGCCCGTGAACCATCATCGCCTCCTGGCTTGTCATTATTACTTCTGCCACCAAAGGTGGAAGGATATTATGTTTTCACCCCTGTCTGTCTGTCTGTCTGTCTGTCTGTCTGTCTGTTTGTTTGTGTGCAGGCTATTTCAAAATTTGTGGACGGATTCGGATGAAATTTGGCGGACAGGTTGTGTGTGACAAGGACGAAGTGTTTAGATTTTGGTGAAGATTCGGATCCAGACCCGGATACTAGAATTTTTTTTACAAGTGATTCTTCACCATTGAGAGATAGTGCCAAAATCGCCATGAAGCACGATATCTCAAAAAGTTTTGGACGGATTCTGATGAATCTAGATGTGCAGGTTGGGTGTGTGACAAGGTCGAACTGATTATATTTTTATGAATATCCGAATCCAGATCCGGGCTGAGGTGTGCACTCCACCGAGTGCCCTTCTAGTTCTGGCTGTGATGTTAGAAAGTTTGGCTTTGTCGACAATGCTGGAATTTATTTGTTTATATTGCCATTTGAGTCGGAGGTTTGTTTGTCTTGCCATCATTGCTGGAAGCTCTCCAATGCCTTAAGATTCTTTTCATAGGTAATTCAGATCTCACTGCCATATCAGAGGGTAGTGATAACTGCTTTGTAGACCAGCATCTTTTCCCCCTTGCGGAGATCCCTGTTAAAGATTTGGTGGTACATACAGGGGTTTCCTAATTTCTTGGAGTAGGAGGCTACCATCACCACGAGCAAAGAGAGCGCAGCTGTATGGCCGGAGTCCAGGGCCCACTTAGGGCCCTGGAAGCCGGAAGATCCTGGATGGCTGGAAATGCATTCTAGCACTATTTCTGACATGAAATAGTTCTCATATTATCATGCTGTTGGGGTGGAAAACTCCACAAAAACAAGTGGCATGGCCTGTACTGGATGTAGTTGCATTGACATAATGACTGACTGACTGACTGGTTGACTGAAATTCAGCTATACTGTATAGTTAGTTCAAGCAGCTTTTAAACAAGGTTCAATAACTTAGGGCGCACCAAGGTGTCTGGAAGATGGAGTATCTAAGCACTTTTAAAGAGTCATTGTAGCAACATTTGGGCCATACTTTCGTTCTTAATAGGGAGATGATACTGCACATGGTGGAGTACAGTGAGCAATCTGAAGTAAGTGTGACATAATAATAGTGCAGATGAACTAGCATTCATTAAGGAAACCATATTCCATTTCTCGGATGTCAAAACAGTGGGATGTAGAGATTTCGGTGACAAAAAAAAAAAAAAATCGAAAAATTCCCTCTGAAGTTAGTAGGCGGCAACCTTTGACATTTTTTCTCTGAGTAGACGGCTGCAGATCGCCGGTAACTGGCTTCTAAGGAAACCCCTGACATATTTCAAAAGGAGTTACTGGCATAACTTGTTCTATGCTAAATCTTCTCATCAATGGTGGCCTCTTGAGAAAGATGGCTGCCAAGATAATGGAAATGTTCAACGGCTTCTCATGTCTCTACATCGATAATGGTATTCGGAGGTCCCACAATTTGCCCAGGAGCGGGTTGATGGAGGATTTTGGTCTTTGCAGTATTCAGCTGGAGTCTCCACGGCTCTATGCAAAGTTATAGAGGTTGAGGCTGGTTTTGGATGTCTTCATGGAGTGAGTGACTTTGTGGCATTCCATCCACCAAATGTGTACACAGTCATCAGCGCACTGCAGACCTTTGATATGTTGGACGATCACCTTGGTTATGGCTTTGCGGAGGGAGTCTTGGAGCCAGAGAAGTTAAAAAATCAGGGTTGGAAAGATCAAAGTGGGGAAGGTGAGTAGAACACATATTGAAGTGGATGTAGGTGCATACACCAGCTTTTGAGCGGGTGGTGGAGATGGATTCCTCAATCTGAGTCTCGTAACGACGAGGAGATCTGGTCTGGATGATTGACCTGTCATTGTACATGGGGTTGAGTTTGGAATGAAGACCTTGGATGTTTGCAAAGGAAAAAGTGAATTGACTGGAGCAGGATAAACATATTGTTCTCATCACTCGCGTTCACCAGATCTGGGATCAACTACATGTGCAATGACAGGTCAAGCAGAACTCGGACCTGAATTTTGACAATTGCACCCAACTCTTAGTCTGACTCATATTGTTTAGTTGCAACACTGAAATATATATATATATATATATATATATATATATATATATATTTTTTTCCTATTGTCTGTCTTTCCTTTTCTCACAGCCAAGGTCCTTTCATGCTGCTTTGGCAGGAGGAGTTCAAAGAGCATTGTTCAGGAGTGGTTAATGTAAGGTAAGTTTTCAAATGTCATTCACACTCAACTCTCAAATTGTAATTTGTTAATCCTGTTTATTAAATGCTCAAATGTGGGTTGAGGAAGGGTGAATTCCTGAAACGTCAGCTTCTCCTTGCTTCCCACGGTGATACGCATACCAAGATGACCGTTCTATTGATCTCATCCATTATTACCACATTGTATGTTCTTTTCTGGTCATGTAACATTCGTTTTTGATTATTCTGTAGTGAGAAATTGATTAGTACTTATGAAGCCATTATTATATTGAATATTCCACCTTGGTTGATCCCACAAGAAGGTTGGATTAATTGGGGCCGTTAAAGTTGTAATGGAGTAGTCTTATTCTTCTTATTTCATATTAATGGGTCGGGGGTGCACGCGGCTCACCAGGGAGTGACTCGGACCCACTTCCCAACCTCTGAGTGAAGCCGATGAGCCACGGATAACTCCGCAACCCGACAGGTTGCTAAGCAAGCACAGACGCCGCCTGCTGAGGAACAAAATCTCGCGTTGCCTTACTGGTGATTTAGCCCTTCACAGGTGGGGAACAGTGCTCTCGACTTCCCCCCTTTATCTACTTATTACGTATGGCCGAGTGAAACCGTAGGGGGGATGTCTGCTAAACTAGCTCAGCGAATCGATGGGGTACAACCTCCCGTCTATTTATTATACCGCATATGTCTAACCAATAGCGGAAACGGACAATCAAGCACCTTTGGGAAGTTTATATAGCGATGACGTAAAACACACATTTACAGGCAGTATTCACACAATGCAGTGTCACACAGAAAGACAACCCCAAGCACTTAACGAAGAACCCCTCATACATTCCTATGTTATCTCGAAATACATCACAGGCACGCCTCAGTCACTCAGGGACATTAGAAATCAGTTTGAGGCATAGGGTCAGCCTCTCGCTCACCCGACATGAACCAGCAGGTTCAGGTTGGTCTGAACGTGAAGGAGGGTGGGGTGGGGGCGATGGGGGGGGGGTAAGGAAGAGGAGGAAGGGGAGGGTGATGTGGTGCAGCATGGCAGGAGAGGTGCGGCGTATGCAATGTAAGCGCTCGAGGAAAGTGTGATATGCATGTCAATGCCCTCGCCCAAATGAGTCAGTAGGGTGAATCGTTGATGACTGATAACTCTTTTGTGCGTCTCAAGTCGACAAATTAGAAAATGGGGATAGCAAGGAAAGATTGTGTAAATCAATATATAGGGCTGCTGCGTCCCAGGAACTTGTGCTGCCCATTGACTCGTGGTCCATGGGCTCAACCTGCTTGCCCTCAGAGATTCGCCTTGGCATAGTTCATCCCATTCCATTTCCTCGACCGTAGTTCTTGTTGCATCCCTCACATGAAAGCAGCTCCGTTCCGTTGAATGCATTGTCTTTTATGGTCCCTGGGCGAGGCATGGCTTCTGGGAGTGGAGGTCACCGTGTCACCCTCTGACCCGTACATGCTGCTTTCCCATTGGCATGCACAACCCATAGCTACTCATAGATTTGATATAGCATTTCCCAGCACTATGGTATAGCCTTGTGGATTATGCACTGTCAGCAGTGTAATTTATGCATCTAGCACAGGAATTTCCTTGCAGAGTGGTGATTGTAGTGTTGGACTGGTTTTGAATGTGTGTGTTTTGTAATGTTTACGTCGTTGCACTGTGGGAAGGTGTGGGGGAGGAGAAGGTTAAGATGGATGGTGAGAGGGATTGGACTGGATTGGTGAAAAGGGGAATTTTGGAAGGGGAGAATCACAAAGGGGATTTTAACCTGCTATACACTCACACTCACACTCACACTCACACTCACACTCACACTCACACACACACTTTCCTTGTCCATAGATAGGAGGGTAACTTAACTAGACAGAATGA
This sequence comes from Eptatretus burgeri, assembly GCF_056783735.1. Taxonomy (NCBI): domain Eukaryota; kingdom Metazoa; phylum Chordata; class Myxini; order Myxiniformes; family Myxinidae; genus Eptatretus; species Eptatretus burgeri. Next base: position 30,814,440 of record NC_140977.1, on the reverse strand, counting down.
CTATGGAAATGTCTAAATTAGGGATCCCTGATGTGTTGAGTGCGACACGCTGTGGCATTTCCACAACCACAACAATATGCAGCACAAAGCTGTGGAGGTAGCATCATTGGCTGAGGGCACGGATATTCCACGAATGACTTCAGCAGGTTAGGGCAGGAATTTGCAAGTTGTTCAGGGTGCCGGCAATAGCTCACCAACTCTTTGCAAAGGACACTGTGGGATCTTTATTGCCCAATAACTAATGCCGGCAGTCATGACGCCCAGTATAATATCCATCGGAGGAATGACACACACATTGATGAATCGCAGGTCAGGTCAAGTATGGGAGTATGCACCAGAGCAGCGCATCGCTGCATCCACATTCCGCCGGTACTCCTGGGGCCTCCGTCTGGCCATCCCCCAGGTAGATGCCTGGCCCATCCGCATCTTGATGAGGTGCCAATCAACCTGCTGCAACCACGATGCATGTGGTTGGCTCATTGGCCTCCTCCACTCACGAGGCTCCCTCATTGAGAGAATCTGGTGAGCAGGATCAGCGTCAGGAAAATGAGCCACATGTCCATACAGCCACAGATGACGCTCACGGACTATACAGGTAACAAATCTTATCTTTGTCTCTTTCAGCAACCGCTTGTTGGACACAGTCTGACCAGCAATAGCCATGGATTCTCCAAAGTGACCTGGTACCAAAGGAATTGAGTCTCTGTCACAGATCCTTGGTCAGAGTCCAAGTTTCACAACCATAAAGCAAGACTGGAAGCACCAAGGACCTGAAGACTCGGACATTTGTCCTCCCGCACAGGTACCGGCAGCGCCACACCCCATGATCCAGTGAATCCATGACTCCCCAGGCCTGACCCAGACGTCTGTTGACCTCTGGCTCAAAGCCAGCAGAGACATGAATATCACTGCCAAGATAAGTGAATCTCTCCACGACCTCAACATCCTCACCACAAACAGGTGCAGACAGGAGAGCAGCATCCAAAATGTAATTGAAAGCCTGGATCTTAGTTTTGACCCAGGAAACCCATAATCCCAGTGGCTCTGACTACTCTCAGCACCTCGAGGGCCCCCAAAAGGATAAATAGTCTCCATAAAGATGACTGCATAATCTGCAAAATCAAGGTCAGAGATCTTGACATTCCCAAACGATGCACTGCAGCTTGATCTCTCAGACATCCTCCCTAGAATCCAGTCCATACAAGTGCTGAAAAGTGTGGGGGCCAGGACATACCCCTGATGAACTCCAGTAACAACTGGAAATAAGTCCGAGATGGTATCACCACACCTAACAGCACTCTCAGTACCAGAGTAGAGTTCAGACATCAGATTGATCAATTGTGTTGGCACCCCACGAAGACTAAGAATACTCCAGAGGGCATTCCGATTCATTGAATCAAATGCTTTATAGAGATAAACATAAGCTGCAAGCAGCCCCTGCTGAAACTCTTATCTGCGTTCGGTGAGGATCCGAAGAGCAAGGATACAGTCAATCGTTGACCTCTTTGGTGTAAAGCCTGACTGCTCTGGAAACTGGTGCTCAAGCAAATGGTGTTGAACCACATCAACAATTATCTGAGCAAAGACCTTGCCCGGCACTGAGAGCAGCGTCACCCCTTGGTAGTTGTTGCCGTCTTTGCGATCACCCTTCCCTTTCTAGAGAGGGATAACAAGGGTCCTCTTCCAGTAAGTTGGGATGATGCCTGTGCTCCAGGCGGAGCACAGAACTGTATGCAACGACAGGAGTACAGCATTTCCAACAGCCTTGAGAAGTTCAACATGGATGTCACAGATCCCAGGACCTTTGCCCCATTTCAACCGGTTCATTCGCTGCCTTTTTACACAAATGAAGATGGGCCACAGTTGATTGGAGGGTCAGCAATCGGGACTGTAACACCCCTAACATCTAACTCGACAGCTGGTGGATCAGCCTGTTACAGCCGCTCAAAGTAACCGATCCAGCGGGCCTTCACTTCAGACTCCTCTGTCGAGAGCCCACCACCCTCTGCTCTAACTGCAGTACACCGAGGGATGGGCTTGGATGAACGCAATGTGCGAATTCCCCTGTAAGCAGGACGAGAATCACTTGACCACAGGAGATGCTCTACCCCTTCACAGATTCCTCGCACATAGGCCTCCTTGTCCACCCTTAGTGCACGTACAGTTTTTCGCTTCAGCTCCCTGAACAGCTCAGCTCTGCCATTCAGCCTGGCCCTGCGACTCTGGTCAATGGTATCCAGTATCCCTTGAGAGACAAAATTCTTCTTTGCCCGATGGTGAGTTCCAAAATATCGACTGGCAACATCAAGGATGGTTGTCTTGAAGGCACTCCACAATTCTTCAGGATCTCCCAAAGCACCCAGCCCCCCGCCCCCCCAAAAACTCTACTCACCCTGTTCACAAACTCCTCAGCTACCCTCTCATCCTTGAGCTTGCCAACATCCAGCCTTGGCTGGCATGGTACCATTCTCCTGGATTTAAGCTGCAACTTCCGAGTTTTTACAACAAGCCTGTGGTCAGTGTTGAGGAACTGAGCACTCTGGAAGACCCTGCAGTTCTGGATCATCCTCCAGCGACCATCAACAAGCACATGGTCAATCTCCTTTGCCACACCGCTCGCATTGGAATGCCAGGTCCAGTGATGAGCCTGTGTCCACTGAAACCATGAACCAGCCACCCTAAGTCCACAACTTCTTGCAAAGTGTAGGAAGTTCATTCTATTCTGTTTCACAGTTCCAGACCCATGGGGACCAACACATGTCTCATAACCATCCCTATCAATTCCAGTCGATGCATTGAAATCCCCCAAGACGAGAAGTGTATCTCGTCTGGGGCACTGATCAACCACAAATGCGAGCGTGGCATAGAATGCATCCTTCACGGTGAGATCACTCACCTCAGTTGCAGCATATACAGAGACTCGGGAAATGACACCCAAGAAGTGACGAATCCTTCGTGTCATAATCCGCTCGTTGACTGGTGTTACCTCAATTATCATTGGAGTCAGCTTATTGGACACAGCTACAGCAACTCATTTGGCATGGTAACTATCAGAGTGACCAGACCAATAGTAGGTGTAACCACCCACCATGATCTCACCGCAACCCGGTCTCCGAACATCAGAGAGTGCTGTAATACTGATGTCCAAACGCTTGAGCTCAGATGATAATAGACAGGTGATCATCCTCTCTTCGGGATAGGACATTCCAGGCACCCACTTGAAGGGACCGCCTCAGGTTAACCCAAGAAGACCGCCGTCTGGTGGACGACACCTCAGCACCACTCCGTCACACACTACCGCAATCTGACCTGGGAATTTACTCCGTGGTTTCCCTCCTTTCCTCAAAGATTTGGGGTCCCGAAGGCTTTGCCCCAATCCCGTCAGCCGGTGAGCTGCCCTGCAAAGGGCAGCTGCACAGGTGCGACTCCCACTGAGTGGGTTTTCAGTTTTCTTTGTGTGGGTTTTTTTTTTTAATGTGTTTTGCGGAATGAAGTGTTTTACGGTGGCCAGAGTGCAAATTCTGCTACCAACCTCCTCGAAAAATGGAACGCAACTGCAGAAGGACGTCTGGAGACACAGTTGGGCACCAGATATGGAAGACTGTTGACTCACAAGGAGCTCCTCCTTCCTTTGACAGGTTTTGTTTTCAATCCTGCTCGGTGTCCATATCTATCCACCCTCGTCACCAGGAAACCTGGTGGAGAGACTGTTTAGTCGCCGACAACCCGACCATGAAACGGGTTAGTACAGGTTTATATGGTACCTGCAGCAGGTCACAGATCTGATCTGATCTGGCCTGACCTGACAATGAACACCTTGCCTCTGAAACACCGAGATGGCAGTTTATGACTGAGTCAGTATTCAAACCCAGGCTATACAGCTTATAGGCAAGTGTGCGTACCCCTAGGCCATCCTGCCAGCCAGAGTCGTGATTGTGGTCAAAGTGATGAGGCTACAATCCGCTTTTCTCTCACCCTCAATCGATCAACTTCAGCAAAACAGCATCTATTAGTTTTGCTATCGAAGATGCCAAATTTTTTGTGTACCTCCCTCTACACATGCACTGCTGTCACTACTAGCATATTTGGTTATTGACGCCACTCGACGTCACTTTGTATTCATTGTTATCCATGCGATTTGTCTATAGATATTGATGGTGTGAGAAATTGAGTGGAAGAACATAATGAAACGCCTGGTGATCCCTTTTGTTAAAGCCGAGGCAGCTATCAGCAAGATTTGCGCTTTTTCTTTGTTTTGAAACCATCATCGCCTCGATTGTGTAAGAGACGAGACGTTTGCGAGCTTGCATGTTGTTTGTAAGGAACATAACTCAACATTGATTCCTTGGCAATCAAAGGTCCTTTTAATTAAGTTTATGACAAGCTTGGTGTTAGCTTAGTGGCTCGGGTGGCTGGCTTGAGATCTTAGGGTCCTGAGTTTGAGTCCCGTTGGCCACTGAATTCACACCAGGTGGGGTTGACTCAGCCTGTCATCCTTCCGAGGTCGGCAAAATGAGTATGTGTACTGGTATGGGGGCACAGCATCAGCGGCAGAGTTGTGCCCCAACAAAATGACAGCTATCCGGCAGCCAAGCTTTCATACGCAAGAAGAAGACGAAGAAGATTCAATTTATAAGTTTGTGCATTTTTATGTAAAGATTCTGCTTCAATGGATACGTTGCATTTGTGTGTTCAGAATATGTAGCCGTACCACAGGCACAATGGCCCTTTCAGCATTGGGAAACTGTCCAACTGTTTGGCAACCTGTGGTAGTTTTTCTTGTACATCTTGTTTTCCTTCCTTGCTCCCTGTTCCTCCTCAGGTTTGATGCTTCTGGTCGCCACGTTGCTAGTCTGGATGCTGATGGCATTGTTAAAGTGTGGGCCACCGTCGCATCTCGTGGTGAATCGAGAGCTGAGAGCGGTGAGGGTGCGGAGCGAGGGCGTGCTGAGGGGATGATTCCACGGGAAAGGGATCTGGGGAATGGTGGAAGTGGTGGAGAATCTGGTAAAACAATCGCAACCATCATGGCAAAGTCTCCAATCCTCTCTCTCGCGTGGTCGCACAGACCAGATCGACTGGTAAGAAGTAACAGTGTGAGGTTCACGGTTGAATGTTTGTGAGATGGATAGTGCACCGTTTGATACACCACTCTGGCATCCAAAATGTCGTAGGTTTGAGCACAATTTTAATCATAAGAAAAACTCTTGGTCAAACTAGTCCCGGTTAAATTTGTACACTGTCACTTTCCAGATTGTTGTAAAATCTCAATTGTCTTGGCATCCTGCTTGACAAAGGGACAATGTTTTATCTCCAGCTGGCCATCTACCTATCAAGACTTAGTGATTCAGCTCAGTTATTCTGAAGGTATTGTATTGAAGGCATTATTTGAATAATAATAATAATAATAATAATAATGATTAATAAGAGGGTGTGTGGGTGTATTGGTTTATCTTCAATCACAATTACCACTACTACTACCCCAACTACTTTCATAGCTCCAATTATGCCCACCTTTTTATGGGATTGGCTCAAGGAAAAATTTTGGCCCAAAGTTAATGAATTACTACAACCTTTTTGCAAGGGAAAGAATGGGGCAAAGGAGGGAAAAGCATGGCATGCATTACCTCCACCAACAGGCAGATATCTGCATCTTCAATGATTGGACCCAACAGTCTTGTACCACATCAGAACCAAGGCCGGATAGGAGGAGTGACCCAAACAACAGTACATCAACATACAACGTCTGCATTCTCTTCAATCTCATTCTCCCCTCCAGGTCTTCAAGATCTCTGTTCACCACCATCTCACATCATCGCCAATTAAAAAAAAAAAAACTATGATCTTTTCTCCCCTCATTAACCCCACCCCAATACCTCCTCCTTCCAAATTCCCAGGTTTTCTTTCCTGAGTTTCCTTCTGTATCCATGTGTCCTTACCTGCCGCCCCCCCACTCTTCCCTACACCCATTGCTTGTCCAACCCTCCTTCTGTTTTGTCCTTCAACTCTGCTGTTGGTGTTCTCCCTCCCCCATCCACTGTTCCTTTTGTGCAGTTGCGTCCTGATCCATTCAGTGTGCTAGTTCCACCTCGACTCCGTGTACCAAAAAATAGAAATAAGCGGTTGATGTGAAACTGGAAGATATCTTATGGAGGTGTGTAGAGCTGCCTCGTAGTTTCATGTGATTATCCATTAGCAAATGGGTTGAGTGGGTGGGGAGAAATGAGCTGCATTGATACATTGTCACATTATGTCATGTCGGTTTGCCACAATCATGATTAGCACTTCCTGTTTTGCAGTTGGTTCTTGGTTCAGCGGTTGCTGGAGTTCGCATCTATGACATCACTGTTAAAAGAACTGTAGGAGAGGTTTCTCTTGACATGGCTTTCCCAAGGTGCATATTTATGTAACGTCACTGTTTCTATTTCTGTGCATCCTGGTCTCGGACGCAAATGAGATTCGAGCAATTATACCTGCTTCTGCTCATACAATGTTCATTCCGTATATTGTATCACAACCGTGCTGTGTTATTGTATTATGAGATTTGTGCTGTGTGCTTTTGTTCAGATTAGTGTTGCACACAACTGCTCTCTTCAGCTTTGTGCTGTGCCAAATTGTTCTCATCAATTTTATTCAGAGTGACTATGGATTGTAACTTTCACCACGCTTGGGGGGGGGGGGGGATATTGTAATAATCTCCGTCTGTCTGTCTGTCTGTCTCTCTGTCCGTCTATCTCCTCCGAAACGGTTGTGCAGAAATTCACCAAACTTGGTAGTTATGATCGTCACATGGCAAGGTGTGTTAACTCGTAATTTGATATTCCGTTATTCCTCGTGGAACTTTTTGATATCTTTCAATTTTTCTCTCGGTGGGAAGCATCGGGATTTGTGATGGCTTGCCATCGACTTCACTTTCGTTTTGTTTCGAAACTGCTCCCATTTTCCTTCTGGTTCTTTGACCCCAGAGTTTTGTGCATTTCCTGCTCTCCTGGCTCCAGTTCGCTCGTCTGCAGCGCGGTATGTGCAGCAGCACAACCCACAGCCTTTACACCATCAGGACTGCTGACCCTTTGGGACATGAAGACGATGAAACAGTTGGTGTGAAGGGGATGATTAGGAGTAATAGACCCGTTCTCACACTGCTACCATGTTGTATTGTCACACTTTCAATGAACACAGTTTAAGTAATTAGCTCTTGCTTTTCCTTTTTACCTCAATCCTCATCCAAACACGGCAGCACCAGTTTGGAGGTTCAACCCTCACGATGGCTTCCAGCTGCGTTGCCTTCAATCACAATGGCACTCTGCTCGCTGCGGGTGGAACGGATGGGGTAACGAGAGTTTTCGGTGAGTGTTGATCCTGGTGAGAGGGATGCGTAAGGTCATGTTCAAAAACAGTGCATCAATCGTGATGAAACGTTGAGGGGTAATAAATATACAATGATAAAATTACCAAAGACATTGCCAACTTGCTGCTTGTCAGATAGAAGTGAAATAATTTGCTTTCGTCATGGATGATGTAAGCTTTGTACCAAAGTTCCAATATTAGGAATATCTGCCTGGGGAACTAATCTCTTGTAATCGTGGGATTGGTTGGCCAAAGTAGTTGAGTGGAGACTGTTCCCCTGTCCTTCGAAATGGTGAACTTTGGAGCCGTATTTCACGATGGAAGCAAACGAGCAACAGCATCTTGTGCAAACGAATAATTTATTACACGTGTACAAAAGCAAACCAAATGAAGCAATAATAAATAACGTACAATAATCACAAACTATAATGAAATGGCGGAGCATCTGAAGGTAAATATAAGAAGAGATGAAATAAAACGGGGAGGAAAGATGAAATATGTATGTATATGTTTCTCTTTGAGGTTTATCTTTAATACACACACACACACACACACACACACACACACACACACACACACACACACACACACACACACACACACACACACACACACACACACACACACACACACACACACACACACACACACACACACACACACACACACACACACACACACACAGTCTCGGCATGTAAAACGGTGGCCATTATAAAACTTGCAGTGTTGGTGTAAAGCATTTCTGAGGATATCCCGAGGACTCGATAGTCCAGTGGGCTGTCACCGCATAGGTGATTAGGTGCTTGAGTTCGAGTCTCAGGTTGAGTTAGAATTTTTCACACTTGCCCCATATAGTAATTTATCCTGTTTCATATATATATATATATATATATATATATATATATATATATATATATATATATATATATATATATATATATATATATATATATATATATATATATATGTTAGTCATGGGCATGGCGGTTAGGTTTAATCCCCCCAACCCAATTGTAGTGGACGGGCGGTTAACCCCGACTGGACCTGATCGCCAAGCGGTTTTCCTTAGGAGGTGCACACGTGATCCTCGGAGATTATGGCGCACGTGGGAGGGGCAGGGCGGCATTGGCGGAGCCACAGATGGATGCATAGCACAAGGGGTTTATACTTGAACCCACAAATATGCGGACACCATCAATTTAAAATAAACATGGGAATTTAATTTAAATCGATAAATATTTACAAGGGATAATAATTCAGAATGTAATAATACATGAGGTAAAGTCGAGGTGCCTCCACACACGGACTTTAATACAGACAAGGGTAAAACGAAAGAAAAGCAAATCCTCCCTTTTTTTCTGGCACTTTGCTTGCTCCAGAGATGGTCTCTATTCAACTTTGCGATCGAGCTGCTTCGTCCTGCTTTGGAAGATGCACCCCAAAATGGCACCGAGCCACGCTCTGGGCGGGAAACATACGTGAGGTAATTCCTGAGGCGGTATTCAACGCCAGGCTCAGAAACAGCCGTGCAGCCTCTTCATCGATTGAATATGCTGAATGTTCCTCTCTCACACGAGGTCTGCTCACAACGATCTCCCACCTTCCTCTTTGAGCACACAACGGGATAACGACGAGTTCGCCGAGAGGTGCACCCTCCTCTCTTTCTCATAATCGTACAACTTCGCAACTCAGCCGAACAGTCAATTCTAGCGTCTTGCCCAGCACACTGCAAATTCACCAGCACAAACACGAGAATCTCGCAGCCATTTTGTCATGCTGAGAGGAGAGCAAAGCGAGATCCTCCGTGCCAGCCACGTTCCTCTCACAACTACCGTCTCCTCTTCGATCTTCACCCTTCTTTCACCTCCTGGCTTGGCTTGTTCACACGAAAACCGGGAAGGTGGGGCTTCTGCCTGCTCGGCACGTTTGGCTTACTTGTTTTAAAAATGCACTTCTTTCATGGCTGGCTTGTAAATACCAAAACGTTGGGAAAAGTCATGGGGGAAATTACATACTGGGGAAAATTGGTCTTGATCCCTATCTAATTAACACAGCACCAACCCCACCGTGTGGTAACACATAACACTTAAGCTCACAGTTCCCCCACTTAATTTACATTGAGATGTCTCCTACACGTCCACGGACCAAGCAACTCGAAACAATCCTAACTTTCGGATGAAATTCTCCACCTACCCCCACAACCGTAACAACATAATACCCCTGAACTGTATAGTGAGGACAAGACAAATTGTTGCATGATTTATGACCAAGAAGCGTCATCTTCCACACGAGCACATTGTTTATTGCCTTAAGGCAGCACCGTTAGGAGGACATCGTTTTGCTTTTGTGGGAAAAAAGATGATTATAATCATCCAAGTTAGAGCAACACCGTGAGTTCACCATCACATGCTATACTGTAACCGCAAGGGGCATCTCTGCCATATTTTTTTGTCTAAAGTCGAAACCGATGGTTTAATTGATAGAAAGACAATGGAATACTTTTACAGAAGCTTTGAACAAATTTATTGTTGGTGCATTTTCCTGCTTTTTCAATTATTTTTAAAATATACTTTGTTATTTATATTCCATCTTTGTCCATGTGACGTGAGTCAAGCAGTTACAGCAAATTGTGTGTGTGTGTGTGTGTGTGTGTGTGTGTGTGTGTGTGTGTGTGTGTGTGTGTGTGTGTGTGTGTGTGTGTGTGTGTGTGTGTGTGTGTAGATGTTGCTCGTGGTGAGTGCCTCCTCAAGTGGCCTGCGCATCAGGGCAGCGTTTGGGCACTCGAGTTCAGTGGAGATGAAACTAGTATTTATACCATGGGGGAAGACAACAGGGTGAGAGTAAACAATTATTTGGAGAAGCCTGCCTTTTTATTTTTCTTTCTCTATTTTCTGATTTGATTTATTACCTCCGCCACCGAAGGTGAAGGAGGTTATGTTTTCACCCCCTCTCGATCTATTTGTTTCTTTATCTGTTTGTCTGTGTGCTGGATATCTCAAAAAAGTTGCACACGGATCCGGATGAAATTTTGCAGACAGGTTCAGTGTGTGACACGGACGAACTTATTCGATTTTGGTGAAGATCCGGATTCGGATCCGGCGACTAGAATTTTTAAAGTGATTCATCACCATTTGAGAGATCGGGCCAAAAACAATATAGTACTGTATAGCATGATATTTCAAAAATGTATTGGGCCTGATATGTTCTCGTGGATCAGGCATTTCATGGTGGAGGTGTGCGCTCGACCGAGTTCCCTTCTAGTCGTCTTGTAAAATATATTTGCTCTCAAGAGTCGGTGAATGTATTACCCCCTAGCTACTCTGTATTGTGAGGACAAGACAAATTGTGTTCCATTGCAGCCATTGTTGCACGAGTTGTGACCAACAAGTGTCATCTTCCACATGAATGTATTGTTTATTTCCTCAACAGTGCAGCTGCCCTTACCAAATTCCAAATTGCTGCCCTAATTGACAGGGTGCACTGCATCGATGTAGTCGCACCCCCTAGAAATTATCCTACCCGCAGGCCGAACTCGTAAGCGACTCCTGGCACAATATGCATATGATACAATCCGATCAATATGTTGTGAATTATGCTTTTTCAACTGTTATTTGCAAATTATCGACCTCATTTTTGGCGAATTCTCGAATCATCAACTTGTGAAAAGGTTTCAAAAGTTAATCAAATGAAACTAACCTTCCCATAAATTTTGCTTTCAAGTATTGTTTTTAAAATGTTGAAAAAGGTTGTTAAACTTGTATCTGCAAAATGATATTTGGTGGAGAGAAAGCTGTTCTGTGTAATTTTATGCCACATGTTGTACCAAACCACCAAAAAAAAAAAAAATAAACTTTATGCTTTTCCTTCATTCTTCTGAACTACGAACCAGGCAGGAAAAACATTTTTGATGCACGTTCTGATGTGTGCTGCTGACAAAAGAATAAATACATTTCCAGTGAACGAAGTGAACAAATTAAAATATAAAATTCGAACCACTGGACCTGTAGCTTATCTGGGCCCTGGCCGAATGTTGTGACCCAAATTTGGTGGCATTCTGATTGTTGGGTCTGGAGAAGAAGATTTTTTTGAAGGACTTTACTTGAGTCTGCCATTTTGACCAACTTAAAGTCACGTGACCGGAACGAGCTTTGCAATCCCGTTACCAATCAGGAGTGGAACCTTTCTGCCAAAAGTACCTAAACCTTTTATTTCATTTGCAAAATTATCCATTGATCTTGGAGTAGGGAGGGGAAGGGTGGTTTAGTTGAGTTTTCCAGGTTTTGAAATTTATCAGAAATATTGTTTCCTCGTCACTTAGACTGACTCATCTGACATAAGACCAACAAAATAATGTATGCCAATGAAGGATAAAAGGGCAAAATCGGGCCAATAAAAATGGAAGATTTGGAAGTAGGATAGGGAGATCCTATCCTACTGCATTAAATAAGGTGTCTCCTTTTGGAAAACGTATTAGATTTAATTAATGGTAGAAATATTGGTCTTTAGGAACTGAGATTTTGTACAATGGATCCGTTCACGATATAACGGGAAGTCGGCTGGCACATGCGCAGAAACCTGTTTTGTTGGCAAAAGTACAGCAAGGTTATGGTGCTGTGTGTCGGATGTACAACCCAATGGCAAAGGGAAACGCCTAAGGTTTTCCGCTTCCCATGTTAAAATCATCAACATATGGCATGAGTATGAGTAATCGACCTAAAATATTGGGAGCCATCTCAATTATACGAGGATTTGAAGCGCGTACTTCATTAACAGTGAGGCTTTGCACAACAACGGTCAATAAATTTACTCGGACACATTCCTCTTGTTGAAGATTTTAAGCTGGGAAGCGAAAAATCTTCAGGCTTCTTTCATTTTGCCACATGCTTGTAGTTTATATGCCAGACAACACACCACCACACCATCTTGACCTCTTTTTGCCTGCCAAACAGGTTTCTGTGCTCATGCCATCCGACTTCCCACCGTATTGTGAACTGCTCGATAGCAACAATTAATGCAAAGGGCACCGCAGGATTTTGAAGTAAAAAGCAAACAAACTTCTGCAATAAACAACTCGAAGGTGCATAGGTTAGGCAGAGCCATGCTAAAATAGTAAAGTCGGAGGTGTGAGGAAGCAGCGGAGGGGAGAGTTGGTAAATTTTTGAGCAGGAACAGAAAGCATGCTGAACGAGTCATTGCCTAATCTGCTATGATCTTTGCAGTCATCTGACTATCACATGTGCTTCTTATTCATTCGTATGCAGCACATGGATGCTGGGTAGCAACATTGGCTGTGGGTGCGGCTGTGCCGCTGATGCAATTCCCCCTGCTGGTTATGGCAGGAACTTGTAATTTGTTCATGGTGCCAGTGATTTGCTTGCGTACTCTTCATGGAGGACACCGTGGGATATTTGATGGCCACCAACTTATGGTGGCAGATGTGATGTCTGCTTAAGTCCATCCGAGGGACGGCACACACATTGATGAATCGCCCTGCCTGGGAAACACCGGGATGAGAGTTTACAGCGGAGTCGGGATTCGCGCCCAGGTTAGACAACTTGGCAGTCCATATGCACACCTATAGGTTATTGGGTCCATCAAAGCCTGTACAATCGTTGCCAACATATTACTGTTTGTCCATGCTCTGTCCTTTTTAAATGCTGACCATCAAGCAAGGAAGCAGCATGTACCATTTTTAAAGTCTTTCATATGACTTGTCTGCAGTGCGAACCACCAACCTTCCAGACTCGGAGTGGACGCTCTAACTGATACACCACCAAATCTGATGCTTTGCCTAACAAATCAAAAATGGTGAAATTAGTGACGATTTTTCTAATTAATCTCTGAATCTGTTTTGGTTGAGCATTTTGTTGGCTGTCATTGCCCTGCCTTTGACCCCTATATCCCCCAGTTTGTACAGTGGTCTCTCCACTCTCCGAGTTCTTGCTTGGTGGACCTTTCCTTGGGGGGAAGCCACGATGAAGCAACAGGGGGTTTGGCTTGGCGGCCACCCCCAGCTTCGTTGGCGCTCTCGCCATGGGGACGACCTTTTGCACTCGATTCAGGGAGTCAGGGGGGCTTGCAATACCTGGTGGCTTGCAATGGCTTGCAAGCAACAATTTATGAGGTAAATGTGTGAATATGCTTTTTAATCTGACATATCTATTCTGTGGTGTATTTTAAAACTCGTTGGTTAAAAATAAATCCACAATATTTTTGTTATTTACAATATGTATGCTTTTGGTGATCTAGAATTGCCAAAAGAGATGGTAAAAGCTAGAAACATCAAAGTTGGCACACAGGTGTACGTTACCTGGACTACATATTCGAATTATTTTTGAAGGTAAATTCTATGTTCCAAAAACTCTAAAACTCGATTTGTATTTCAATATTTCAGTTAAGGGAGGTCTCCCAGCTTTGTGACATCACCAAGGAAGATGATGATGTCATTTAGTACCAAGAGTAGGTCAGTCTCATCTTTGACACAGTAAAGTTTACATACCAAATGTAGGCATGTGGAAGAGCGAAGTCGCAGAGGAAGTAAAAAAAAGGCGACATGCTGAATTTAACATCCCTATATCCCGGGGCAGTGGGGCCACAGTTGGACACAGTCAAGAGAATCAACAGCCAGGAAAAGGGGAGATAGGTGAGGAAGAAACACAGCGATCTGCAAGTTAGACATTTCAGTTCGCTCGGCTAAATGTGGACAGATTATGGAAACGGATTTGAAGATTATTGGGAATAATTATGGAAACGGAGGAAGAACTGGGTATAAAATGCAAAGAGCATGTGATAGAATCGCATCTCGTGTGTAAAAATGAAATGCTCCATCGTGCAGTCATGTGTTGATAGAGAACACTGTGAGTGGTTATTGTGCAAACAATCAGGAAATGCCACACTCGCAGATGGCCTATATACGTACAGGCAGTGATATTGTCATGTGGTGAATACGATGTCTTCCTGGGAGGAGATATCACATGATAAGCAATATAAATGAAAGACTTAGCTTGGCTGGTGAAAGTTATGCCATGCGGCATCTTGTGGCTTCGACTTCATGTGTAAGCAAGTTCTCAATTTGAAAGATTGCACTGTCTGCACTTGATATGCATGGAGATGCAATCTCTTTTGTACAACTTTGTTACCCTGCACACACGAAGCGAAAAACGGGGTTAAGCAATTGGTTCATGTCCGTCCATCCATCTTATCAGTTTATGAATGTCAGTTTGCGATCGAGGAACAACTTATTTGAATCGAATGTTACACAATACATGGCCAAAAATATGTGGACACCCCTTATAATTCATGGATTTTGGCTATTTTAGCCACACCCAATGCTGACAGGTGTATAAAATCAAGCACACAGCCATGCAATCAATCCCCATAGACAAACATTGGCAGGAGAATGGGCCGCACTGAAGAGCTCAGTGACTTTCAACGTGGCACCGTCATTGGATGCTACCTTTCCAACTAGTCAGTTCATCAAATTTCTGCCCTGCTCGAGCTGCCTCAATCAACTGTAACTGCTGTTCTTGTGAAGTGGAAACATCTCTGAGCAATAACAGCTCAGCCATGAAGTGATACGCCACACAAGCTCACAGAATGGGACTGTCGAGTGCTGAAGCACGTAGCATGGAGAAATCTTCTGTCATTGGTTTCAACACTCACTACCGACTTCCAAAATGACTCTGGAAGCAACGTCAGCACAAGAACTGTTCATCAAGAGCTTCATGAAATGGGTTTCCATGGCCGAGCAGCCACACACAAGCCTAATATCACCATGCGCAATGCCAAGTGTCAGCTGGAGTCCCCACCATTGGACTCTAGAGCAGTGGAAACGCGTTCTCTGGAGTGATTAATCACGTTTCACCATCTGGCAGTCCGACGGACGAACCTGGGTTTGGCGGATGCCAGGAGAACGCTACCTGTCCAAATGCATAGTGCCAACTGTAAAGTTTGGTGGAGGAGGAATAATGGTCTGAGGCTGTTTTCCATGGTTCGGGCTAGGCCCCTTAGTTCCAGTGAAGGGAAATCTTAATGCTACAGCATGCAATGGCATTCTAGACGATTCTGTGCTTCCAACTTTGTGGCAACTGTTTGGGGAAGGCCCTTTCCTATTTCAGCATGACATTGTCCCCATGCACAAAGTGAGGTCCACACAAATGGTTTGTCGAGATCGGTGTGGAAGAACGTGACCGGCCTGCACAGAGCCCTGACCTCAACCCCATCGAACACCTTTGGGACGAATTGGAACTCAGACTGCGAGCCACACCTAATCACCCAACATCAGTGCCTGACCTCACTAATGCTCTTGTGGCTCAATGGAAGCAAATCTCCGCAGCAATGTTCCAACATCTAATTATTCTAATGGAAAGCCTTCCCAGAAGAGTGGAGGCTGTTATAGCAGCAAAGGGGAGGGAACCAACTCCAACAAACCAACAAAGGGGGGGAATTATAAAGGACATAACAACAGGCATAAATAACTCATGTAATATGGTAGATCAGGTGGTGTAATCGACGCTGGGTAAAATTGCAGTAAAATCCATAATTTATTGATTTATATGCCTCTAAACTTTTATTTAAATTGAATCATATACTTGAACACTATAACACAAATCACCTTCATAATACTTTGAAGAACTTCCCGTTTTGCAAGAGTTTTGTGCTCAGTTACCGAGTTTCTTGTTGAGAGCTCGCCAAGTGGCTTAAGCACTCGAGCAAGCACTCCATTCAAAACCATCGAAAAGGAATGGCTGGTTTGGCAAGCGCTAGGTAGCTGCTTGGCAACAGAACACACCAAAATACTTGGACAGAATTAATTTATTATACAACTTTTACAATCATCTTTATTTTATTTAAATTTAATTGTGCAATTGAACACTGTAGTGCAGTACACAAATTGTCTTTCAAAATACTTCCAACAATGTCCAGTTTTGCAGTACTGTACAGTACTTCAATTTAAATAGAGGTTCAATGGGGGTGGTGTATAAGGAAGCTGGTTGGGAGTGTTTCTGGACTATTTCAACAGCACTAAACTTTTGGATTTTTTTTTTTGTAACAATAATTAAAACAAGTCTGGAGACGGCGATGGTTCACGAGCAATGTACACGGTTCGCGTTATTTTATTTTTTGACCTTAGAGGGGACACATCGGGCAAACTGGCGGGAATCAGGAAAAAACGTAAATGATGAAAGTTGTAGTACTCGAAGAGCACTACTTGCATACCAACTTTCATTCAAAACGGTTGAAAACCCTAGGAGCTCGATGCCCAATTTATTGATTTATTTTTTTTGACATTTTCTAAGTTCGTGACCTTGTGACGAAAATGAAAAATCGAGCTCCGTGGGGCTATGCAGGTGCTATTGGGCTAACCAAATACCTAAACCCCTGCCAGATTCGACAAACCCCCTTGGAGAAGATGTAACTTGAAACCGGCTGCCCCCTAAAAACACGTTTTTTGGGCGTGGCTCCGCCCATAATGGGCGCACCATGCCCATTCTCAGGAAAACACAACTAGATCATGATACAAACCTCCCACCCAAATTTTATCAGGATCGGATCAAAACCCACGGAGCTATGCTCGGGACAGACAGACAGACAGACAGACAGACAGACAGACAGACAGACAGACAGACAGACAGACAGACAGACAGACAGACAGACAGACAGACAGACAGACAGACACCCATAACGAATATAGTGGTCACTTGCTGACTCGTGAACCAATCATTGTTTTATTAAAAATTTAAGGAACACTGTGTGGGGGGTATCATCCTCTCTGAATGCCCTTGTTTTTTTTTTTGTTTTTTTTAATATTATTATTATTTTATAGGATTGGATTAATTTAAAGCAACTTTTACTTTTAAAAATAAATCCTCTTCAAGGAGCGTTTCAATGTTTTAGGGTTGAACAGACAGACAGACAGACGGCATTAACCTCTTATATAGTATGTAAAGATTACTAAGGTAGGTAGGTTTTGCTCTTTTATTTTCGTATTACCAAATGGATGCATCGATAATGTTACAAAACGATTGTGATGTGTCTCCCATTCAGTTGACATCGCAGTCCCTCAAGCCATGCCTGTCTCTGGGTTCACATGCTTCTCCTGTGACTGCAGTGGACTGGTCTCCTGGTTGTGACTGCAGCTCAGTTATCTCAGCCTCACGGGATGGGCGAGTCCAACTGTCCACCCTATTGTACCACTGACCGACTGCTGTGTCACTTACTTTACTTTTGGCTGTGTTATTCACAATCGCTAATTCCTTTGCTTTTACAAAAGGAATTAAAAACGAAGACCATACTACAGTCTGACTGTGACCTTTTCTGCCTCTTCTTCGGCGACCCTCTACTTTTTACCTCCACAACCAAAGGTGGACCGAGGTTATGTTTTCACCCCTGTCTGCTTGTCTTTCTGTGAGCAGCATATCTCAAAACGTTTTTGATTGATTTGGACGAAATTTGGCAGACTGGTGTGAGAGAAGGACAAATTGACTAGATTTTCGTAAAGATCTGTATCCAAGAATTTAAGTGTTTTTTTTTTCTGCAAACATTTTTGAGGCTCATATGAGAGGTAACACACAACACACAACAAAGGGGCAGGAGACAAAAGGGGTGGGAGAAGGAAGGACAAAACGGTGGGGAACAGATATGTGGAGGCGTTCTATCACCATTTCTGTCCATGCTCACATTTCACAAGATGGAATTAATTATTTTACTTCCACACATCCCAAATCTCGTATATCCAATACATCCTACTCTGTCCCCATCTTACACCATACCCATTTTCAATCAGAGTTTGTTATAACAGCAACCTGTTTTCTCCCACTTGGCTCTCTCACTTGCCTGTTGCCTCCTGTAGTGCTGCAATGTCGTCAGTAGTCAGCGCCCTTTCCTCATTTTTCTTTTTGGTGAGCATATTTGCTATTTGCTGTGATTTTGCTGCTTTTTCGCTGCTAAATCATCTAAAGCATTTCCTTTTGAGACCATATCTCTTTGCTTTGTATGTACTCGACATTTCACTATGGCTATTTGTTTTGGTAAGTGAATCGCTTCTAACAGTTCTGCGATCAATTTATCATTTTTGACTGGCATACCTTGCGATGTTATATACCCCCTTATTTTCCAAAGTGCCCCTACATCGTTTGCCATCCTGTACGCATATCGGGAATCCGTATATGTTGTTATGCTCCTATCCTTAGTGAGATTGCATGCTGCAATTTGCGGACATAGTTCTGCGTGTTGTGCGGAATAATGTCGAGGTAGCTTACCACTTTCCAAGATGTCACTTTCAGAGCACACTGCATATCCTGTTGATCGGATCACTGTGGTCTCATCGCCAGTGATCACAGTGTTGAAGAAGTTGGGATCGCTGTTCACAGTCTCCAGCATGTCCTGTGCGATCTCCAAACGGAGTTGCTTCTGCTCGATCGTTAGCAGCTTTGGCACAAACTTCGCTGAGATTCTCCTTAATCTCTTAATTCTCCCTCAGCCCAAATCCTCAGTCACAATGGAAAGAACGTATCCAATGCTGACACCCGCCTCGTCTGCAAGTTCTCTGATCGTGATTTGACGATCCTGCATCAGCAGGGTCCTCACTTGGTCAATGACGATCTCATTTCGGGATGTTGAGGTCCTACCAGAACGTGCTTCACTTTCCACTGATGTGCGACCATCTTTGAAGCGGTTGTACCACTCTTTTATCTGTGTGGTGCCCATTGCTTCGTTCCCGAAGGCCTGTTGAATCTTACGGATCGTTTCCACTTGGGAATCGCCAAGCTTTACACAAAATTTGATGCAGTAGCCTTGTTCAAATTTTTCTGTCATTTTGTCAAAAACGAAAATCCGACAGAGCTCACTTACACTTCCTCACTCATCGGCGGTCTGTCGGCGACTGACAGCTTCTGCAGGCGGGAATATATTCACGCATACGGATTAGGATCGCCTACATACGTGTACCAAACCACGTCTCCCTAGCTTCATTTGTTTACGCACGAAAAATTAATTTTTGAACACACCTCGTACATATGCACATCATTTAGTTTCGCGATGCGATCAAAGATGGCCGACTGGTGGCCATTTTAGTTGTAATAAATCAAACAACCCAGTGTGAACATGTCGTCAACCATTTCATGGACACGTATTTATCGATCTTATTCAAACTTGGCACACAGATAATAATGAATGATGGCTTACATAAGCACTTCTTGTTTTTATTTTTTTCAAAAACAGACCCAAGATGGCTGACTGCCAGGCATTTTGTTACTTTAGAAAGGATCCAGGAGAAGAATTGGGGAATGATAGACCTGTTTGTTTGACCATGTGTGGGGAAAGTGTTTGAGACTAATTATGGACCAAATGAGAAACTATTTAAATAAATACAAACTAATTAAAGGTAGTCGGCATGGGTTTACACCAAAGGTAGTTCCTGTCTCACAAATCTTTTAGAGTTCTGTGAAGCAGTTTCTGATTGGGTGGATGAGGGAAATGCAGTAGGCATAGTATATCTGGACTTTAAGAAGGTATTTGATAAGGTTCCAAATCGGAGGTTGTGAGCCAAGGTGAGGGCTTGTGGAGTGGCTGGTCAGGTAACTAATTGGATTGCAAACTGGCTTTGTGGTCAGAAGCAAAGTGGCTGTGAGTGGGAGGATGTAAGTAGTGGGGATACCTCAGGGATCAGACCTTTACTATTTATAATTTACTTCAATGATTTGGATTGTGGGGTGAAGAGTGAGCTTTCCAAATTTGCAGATGACACAAAGCTTGGAGGTGAGGTAGATTGCAGAGGGGGTGGTGATCAGAGTCAGGAAAGTATTGTTATGGTTGTGGAAATTCGCATTACACCATAAAGGGCCCTCAGGTGAGATATCTCCATAGGTACATGTGTAGTTAGCCCAAACCGGTTTTCGAGGGAATTTATGTGATCCATCCGGGCTGCGACGCTTTGAGTTAGCCACTTTTCTGTTCTATCATTTATTTCAAACAAACAGCATCTCAACAACCACGCCATCCCCACCACAGC
This sequence comes from Eptatretus burgeri, assembly GCF_056783735.1. Lineage (NCBI taxonomy): Eukaryota > Metazoa > Chordata > Myxini > Myxiniformes > Myxinidae > Eptatretus > Eptatretus burgeri. Next base: position 30,794,081 of record NC_140977.1, on the reverse strand, counting down.
GCCAACCACACTACAACGACGCCACCTCCACCACCTACGCTACCACATCATCGCTTCTACAACCATTCGCAAACACTAGCACCTTCGCCTTTACCTTCACAACTTCATCCCACATCATCGCTTCTACAGCCATTCCCAAACACCACCAGTCAACACCAAACGTTCCCGGAGCCGTTTGGCCTTGGAGGCCGAACACGTCGATCCGCGGATCAGGAATGCTTCACGCCAACTTCTCCTCCATCCAATGGGCAAGCGTGAGGCGGCTTGGCCCCGCCTCCAGGCGTGTGTAGGTGAATTCCGTCTATGTCCGTCTATGCAAATTTTAGGATCAGGGGAGGTTCACGCCCATTTTTGCCTGACCAGTGGCTGACCGGGGGGGGGGGGGCGGTGTGGCCCCGCCTCCAATCGCGTTCTGATCCGGAAATTTGCATATCGGCACCTCCTGAGAGCTATAAAGAGACGAGCGCAAGGCGACTCGCAAAGGAGAGTGTGGAACTGGTGGAGCTAAGCGTGAGTTGGAGCGTTGAGCGTTGGAGAGCGTCGTTGAGAGTTGAGCCGGAAGAGGTGGAGTGCGTACGGTGGAGCTGCAGGCGGCGGGTCGGGGCAAGGAAGCTCGGGTCCGAGGCAAGGAGGACAGCGGTCGGCAACGAGGTTGCGGTGTGGGGGATCGCTCGTCTCGTCGTGGAACCCAAGCCTGCCAGCCACTCCCTCCCCCAGGGCATCAACAATCTCCCCTTCCCCCACGCTGAGATAGTGCAAAGGGGGCCCCGTTCCTCCCCCACCCCAAACGTGGTGCCAACGAGCACGCAGGGGCACGGAGTCGGGGCACAGCGGCGCGGACATTTTGCGGCTTGCCCGCCAACGCGTCACGAGGACACGGGTAAGACCTCACCGGTCTCGCGGACCTGGCCGCTCCTCTAGGTCCCACGCACATTTGGCCTACGGGCCTGTCTGCCTCCTTGTCTGTGAGGGTGGCTTCCTTCTTTTGCTTTTGTGTAAATGTGTGTTGGCGTCATCTGTGAAGTAAAACTGTGTAAGTGTTTCCGTGTGTTCGCATTAGGTCGGTGTCAACTGTTTTCTTCTTGTCTTTGCTTTTTGTGTGTGACTGTAAATACGTGCCTTCCGTGCGTGTGTGTGCGTGTGTGTGTGCGTGTGTGTGCGTGCGTGCGTGCGTGCGTGCGTGCGTGTGTGTGTGTGTGTGTGAATAAACGTGCTTGTGTGAACTTGTTCCCCGTTTTGCTGCGTCCTTTCTCCATTTGAATCTCCATCTTGCATCAAGTAAGGCGTTCGTAGTGGGTGTAACATCCCGGTAATTAATCTGAACCGTCCAGGTCGACGATAACACCGCTCGGTTATCCCGATAGTACGGAACGGGCCGCCCAAGCGGCTCGTGTCCGGAGTCGACCTGCGGCGTGGTACGATCGCCTGGTTTATCATCCGCGTGGGTACTTAGGTAGGTCGAGTTTGGCGAACAACCCTATCCCACGCGGGTGGCCGATTGGCACGATTGTGGTGAGGTCGAAAGGCCCACCCGTGACTAGCTCCCAGCGTTGGTCCGAGAGGGTCACGACAGAATTGTCCGTCCGGTGGGCGACGTGCCGCGATTCGAGTTACGTTGCCGTTCGCACGCCGGCGGGCGCGAATTCGCAACAGTATTGATACTTGCATAGATTGGGCAAAATATTGGCAGATGGAATTTAACCTGAGCAAGTGTAAGGTGTTGGGGATGGTTAAGAGGTAAGCAGGCAGCACAGTGCCAGACAGCTATAGGCAAAGCAAATCAGGTTTTAGGTTGTATTCAAAGCGGGATCATTTATAAATCAAAACAGGTGGTTTTAACATTGTATCGGAATTTAGTGAGTCCGCATCCAGAATATTATGTGCAGTTTTAGTCATCACAACTTTGGAAGGACATAGCTGCCATAGAGAGGTTTCAGCGCAGGGCGACTCAATTGATTCCGGACCTAGATAGACTCAGCTATGAGGAGCGGCTGAAGAAGAAGGGGCTCTATACTCGAGAAAGGAGGCGGTTACGATGGGATATGATGGAGATCTTTAAGATACCAAGAGGTAGATACAAAATAGGTGCAGAATAATTATTCAGCAGAGTAGACAGTGATAGGACCAGGAGCCACAGCTTGAGAGTAAGGAACAGGAGAGTTAAGACTGAAATAAGGCAGGGGTCTTTTGCAATCAGTCGTTGATGCATGGAATTCTCTCCCTGGAAAGATAGTGGCTGTGGCAGCAGAAACAGTCGATAAGTTTAAATGGGAATTAGATTGGTACCCAGAAGTATTGGAGATAGAGGGGTCTAGGGATGTCAGTAGAACTTTTAGGTAGCTTGGGCATTGATGGGTGATTGTATACATTTGTGTCGAGTGTTGTTTGTGGGGTCTCGTTAAGGGGTGTTGTGTGGTTGATGTGTGTGTTTTTCCCAAGTACTGTCTTCGCCCATGCCCCCTCCCCTGGAAAGAAAAAAAACTACACAAAAAAAAGAAGAAAAATACAATTTGCATTTTGTTATTTTGATCTGGTGTTGATGTGGCGCAGGTATAATGGGCCGAGTTGCCTCAGTCTGTCTAATTTCCCTGTATATCTTTACAACTCGCGGCACCTCCCCTCACTTCACCCCAATCCCTCCTCCTTCCAAATGTCCAGTTTTCCCTCCATGGAGTTTCATTCTGCATGTCCACCACATGCTTCCTCTCCTGCCCCTCATTCCTCCCCACACCTATTGTTTGTCCAAGTCTCCCTCTATCTTGGCCTTTAACTCTGATGTTGGTGTTTCCCCCCTCTCTCAACTGTTCCTTTGTCCTGTTGAGTACTGATCCGTTCAGTGTACTGATTCTAACTTTTCCACGTGCCTCGACTATGTATACCAAAAAAAAAAAAAATTATTGAGGCCCTAAATATCCAACAAGAAGTCAAGACTGTCTCCTGAATATACCTCACTGATTCAACAGGGTTTGGCATCCTGCTCTGCTCATGGCATAGGAGACTACCTTAATCCTTGTATTTTTGACTTTCTCCACTCACACCATCAATGTGTTGCTATTAATAGAACCCTCTCCTACTCTAGAACCTTTATTGTCAGGCCAGATTAGATCTGTGACTTACTGCATGTTCCATGTAAACCTGAACTAACCTGTTTCTTGGTCAGGTTGGCGGTGACCCAACAGTCTCCCCCACCACGTTTCCTGGTGTCATTTCCTTGGTCGCTGTGGATGCTTCGACTGAGGTGAGTGACCTCACCGTGAAGGACACATTCTATGCCATGCTCGAGTCTGTGGTTGATCAATGCCCCAGTCGAGATACTCTTCTAGTCTTGGGGATTTCAATGCATTGATGAGAACTGATATGGATGGTTATGAGACATTTGTTGGTCCCCAGGGGTCTGGAATTGTTAACCAGAATAGCACTAAGTTCCTCGACTTTGCAAGAAGTCATGGATTTAGGGTGGCTGGTTCTTGGTTTTAGCGGCCACATGCTCATCGCTGGACTTGATATTCCAATGCTGGTGGTGTGGCAAAAGAGGTTGACCATGTGCTCGTTGATGGTCGCTGGAGGATGATCCAGAACTGCAGGGTCTGCTGGAGTGCTCAGTTCCTCAATACCGACCACAGGATTGTGGTAGCAACTCTGAAGTTTCAGCTTAAATCCAGGAGAATGGTACCATCCCAGCCTAGGCAGGATATTGGCAAGCTCAAGGATGAGAAGGTAGCTGCGGAGTTTGTGAACAGGCTGAGTGGGGATTTGGGGGGTCTAGGTGCTTTGGGAAATCCTGAAGAGTTGTGGAGTGCCTTCAAGACCACCATCCTTGATGTTGCCGGGGAATGTCTTGGAACTCTTGGGAGGGCGAAGAAAAATTTTGTCTTCCAAGGGACACTGGAGACCATTGACCAGAGTCGCAGGACCAGGCTTAATGGTAGAGCTGAGCTGTTCAGGGAGTTGAGGCGTAAAACTATCCGTGCACTTAGGGTGGACAAGGTGGCCTATGTGTGAGGAATCTGTGAAGGAGTAGAGCATCCTCTGTGGTCAAGTGATTCTCGTCCTGCTTACAGGGGAATTCGCACATTTTGTTCCTCCAAGCCCGTCCATCGGTGTACTGCAGTTCGAGCGGAGGGTGGTGGGCTCTTGACAGAGGAGTCTGAAGTGAAGGCCCATTTGGCCGGTTACTTTGAGCAGCTGGACCAGGCTGATCCACGAGCTGTTGAGATGCATTTCAGGGGTGTGTACTGGCCCCCACACTTTTCATCGGTTGTATGGACTGGATTCTGAGGAGGATGGTGGAGAGATCAAGCTGCGGTGCATCGTTTGGACTGTTAAGCTCTCTGACCTTGATTTCGTAGATGATGCAGGCATCTTTGTGGAGACTCTGGATATCATTTTGGGGGGCCATCATGGTGTTGATTGAGGAGTCTGAGCCGCTGGGATTACAGGTTTCCTGGGTCAAAACTAAGATCCAGGCTTTCAATGACATCTTTGATGCTGCTTTCTTCTCTGTACCTGTTTGTGGTGAGGATGTTGAGGTCACAGAGAGATTCACTTACCTTGGCAATGATATTCACGTGTCTTCTGGCTGTGAGCCAGAGGTCAATAGACATCTGGATCGGACTTGGGGAGTCATGGATTCAGTGGATCATGGGGTGTGGTGTTGTCGGTACCTGTGCAGGACGAAAGTCTTAGTCTTCTGCTCCTTGGTGCTTCCAGACTTGCTCTCCAGATGTGAGACTTGAACTCTGACCAGGGATCTGAGATGGAGACTTAATTACTTGGGTACCAGTTCTCTTCGGAGAATCCTTGGCTTTCACTGGTTGAACTTTGTGTCTAATGAGCGGTTGCTGAGAAAGACTCAAATAAGATTTGTTACCTGAATTGTCCTTGAGCATCAGCTGTGGCTGTGTGGACATGTGGCTCATTTTCCTGATGCTGATCCTGCTCACCAGATTTGCTCAGTGAGGGAGCCTCTTGAGTGGAGTAAGCCAATGGGCCAACCACGTGCCTTGTGGTTGTAGCAGGTTGATCAATATCTCAAGGAGATGGGGATGGGCCAGGCATTGGCCTGGGGGATGGCCAGATGGAGGCCCCTGGAGTACCAGTGGAAATTGGATGCAGCGTCGAGCTTCTCTGGCGCCTGCTCCCATAACTGACCTGACCTAACCTCCTACCCTCTCTCAGTCATCGCAGTGTGGAGCCCAGTCTTGTTCCGTAGCTACATCAAGGACCTTCTCCCATGCTCAGCCAAATTACCTTCCTTTTAAATCAGACAACTCCACACTGTCTTGTATTACAGTTCCCCCATCACACTGATGGGCAAACATCAGCTGTGTTTCTCTGATGTGGATATGAGTAGTAACATCTGTCTCACTGTCACTCTGGAAAGGTCATCAAACAGACACAACTATGTAATCACATGGTTAGGCCCTGGAAGAGGTTCAGTCCCCTGAACTCCTCAGCCTCACCATCAGCCATTACCTCTCCTGGGCTGCTCATTTGGAAAATCTGGTGTCCAAAGTTAGCTGAGGATTGGGCATCCTCCACCGTTCCAAGTATTTCCTTGCAAATACATAACTCCACAGTCTGTTAAGGCCTTTGTCCTTCGTTCAATGGAGTATTTCTCACCCCTGTGATACCCAAGCATCACATCTGTATCCTAAGCCTTGTATTAGTGTGGCTTGCTTAAGATCTTTGGGTCTTGAGTTCAAGCCCCTGTTTCCACCATTGAATTAACACGAGGCTGGTTGACTCAGCCTGCCATCCTTCTGAGGTCGGTGAAATGAGGACTATCATGCTGGTACCAGGGAATTGCATCAGCGGCATAGCTATGCCCCCAGAAAATGATGCAATGAACCGGCCTGTGACTGCATATGAAAAAAATATAAAAAAAATAAACATCTCTGCTGGTGTTTGGAATCTAAGGCTTTCAGTATTATTTGAATCTCCTGCAACAAGGCCAAAGGACAACGTCTGCTGATCTCAGCTCACAGGCTGGTCCATGGCCTTTTTTACTCCCTCTCTTCTGATTTGTGAGCCTCTGCTCTCAACCATCTGACCTGACCAAATGCCTCCAGTATGCATATCCAGGTATCCTTTCCAGGTTAAACTTCCAAAGTCCAGGTTGATTGCACACCTCAACTCCATTATCACTTGCTTCACCTATAATATGTGGAACTGCCTTCCAGAGACTGTGTGATCCCACTCCTCTCTCCAGAGCTTAAAGCAAGAGTTGCATTGCAATCTCATGTCACTCTCATACTTACTTACAATATTATCTCCATTAACCTTTCATAACTTTCCCCTCTTCTTGCAGATTGCAATGTTACACCCCCCCCACCCTCTGCCACCCTTTCATATGTCTTGAAGTTCTGCTCCTTGCTGTCCATTATCATCAAGCCACTCAACAAGAGAAAATACTTGATGAGGAATCTTCATAATATGTCATCTCTTGTTCGATGACGATTCATTCTTAAATTTAGTGCATGTTGGTATGATTACAATTAACGGTGCACGATAAACAAGAGAAGGCTCGTAAGGAGAGATAATTGTACATGCAGACGCAAACAATGACTCGTGTCATCTCAAAAACTGTGATCGGCCAAAATTAAATCCCACGATAATGAAATCGGAACACAATAGTTTGCCCGCGATTGGTGGAAACCTGTGATAATTGGAACCCGTGATAATTGAGGGTTTCCTGTATTTGTATCAATTTTTATGTGTTTCTGTTTTTGTTGGTCTACCTTGTATGAATGTGCATTTGGCACACTTAGCTCGGCCAAATTCCATTTGAATGTCGTCAGAGTAGCGTTCCACTAATTTGAGTTGTTCTGCAAAATCATCCAAATGTAAAGGAGAAGTTGCCTTTCTGTCTCTGGACGTTATCTTCTTTGATGTCAGAATATATCCATGTCCTTGCTCATTAATGACGTTGTTCAGTGGGTCTAGGGCCAGGCAAAACATGAGGGGGTGAAAAGCCGTCTCCCTGGAATATCCCTTGACGTACCCTCACCCGTGGAATTTCAATCTTTCTTTCCGAGTGCTGTAATATCAGTGGTGTTCCGAAGTTCCATTGCTTTCTCTATCAATTTGATTATTTGGGTGTTGATCTTGTACAATTGCATGCATTTCATCATCCATGAATGTGGGACAACATCAAAAGCTTTTTTGTACTCTATCCATGCTGTGGATAATTTGGTTCTTCTTATATTGCAATTTTTGAGTACGGCCTTGTTTAGTAGTAGGTGGTCCATTGTTCCGTAGCAACCTCTCTTGCATCCCTTCTGTTCTGCCCCGAGACCTCTTTCTTGTGTTAGGTTATGGTATATCATTCCTGTGAAGATTCCCGTGAGAAGTTTGTACATTGTTGGTAGACAGGTTATTGGTCCATACTTGCGAGGTAGTTTGGTATTTTCAGATTTTGGGATGAGAAAGATGTTACCTTCTGTGAACCACTGATCCATGGTCTCTTCCCCTTGGATAAGTTTGTTGAATGCTTGAGCGTAGTGATTGTGTGGAGCATCTAGTTGCTTTGAACAGAAGTTGGAATTCTATCCAGGCCTGGGCTTTTAAATTTAACATTTTTGTGGATTGTTGTTATTTAAGTTTTTGTTCATTAAATATAATTGGAAGCATTTCCTTTGGATGTTTTTTTCCCCTCCAAGTTTTGGATCCAATCCACCTCTGTTGTGTTATTTTGGGTCTTCATAGAATCCTTTCCAGAAAGTATCTTTCCGGCTAAAGGCCCGGTCACACCTTGACGTTTTAGCCAACGTATGCCGATTTTTGAAATTTTTTTCTAAAACGCTGGCACACGTTGAATACGTTATGGGTAAGTTTTGATAACATTGAGAGCACGCTGAAAAACACTGCCATACGTCGTTGTACGTTGGCTTTAAACGTTGTACTTTTCGGTTGTCCTCAAATTTTTTCATGCTTGAAATTTCACGACGTATGCCGGCGTATGACTCACACGTTCCGCTATGCTGGCCACAAGTTGTATGCACGGTCTGCGATCGTTGACAGACGTCAACACATGCTACTTGTAAGTTAATCATAAGTTGAGACACGCCGAGGTAGTGTTTAGCGTACCCGAAACTTATTTCTAACCTATGATTAACGTGTTGTTGGCACGTTACGCGATCATTACCACACATCGACAGACGTTACTTTTAAGTTACTCATAGGCTGAAAGACGTCAGTATAATGGATCGTCCTTGCGTCAGCGTCCACGGCCACGGCCAGGACACTTATTTGCAGCATTCTTCAAACTTTTCTTCGGCATGACGAGGATGTTCACACTTCGATGTCTAGCTTGGCTATGATTCCAATTGTCCATCGGCAGCGTCTATTTAAAATAGTCGAGTTTGAGCGTTTTAACACGTTCAGAAGAAACGCTTCAAATTTCAAAACCCCAGCATCAAAAAACAAAGGCGAGTGACAGCAATTTAAATCGTTCATTGTAAACAATGAAACTAGCTGAGTGGTTCCGTTTAAAAGTCGTTGAGTGTAAAAAAAAATCCAATTGTTGAGCGCAAGCGTCTACTTTCAATAGTGGAGATGCAGCCATTTAAATCGTTGAGTTTATCATTTAAATCGTTAAATTGTTAAACGCAAGGACGATCCATCATAACCCACACCCTCCCCCTCACACTCACCTACTACTGCCAACATGAACAAACTACTACTAATACTGATACTGATACTGATACTGTTACTGCTGACATGGACATCGACTCAAAAAGGACTCGAAAACACTGTTGGGTTCCCCTTTTATGAGCAGCATTTTTAAATACCAATTCCCAAAACCGCTGGGAACACGTCTTGATATGGCAGTTGTAAGCTAGAAACACGTTCATTTTTTTTTTTGTCGACCGGAAGACGTCATTGGAATACGTCTACATACGGCGATGTGTGTTGGGACTACGTAAAGAATTGGTTCAAAGCACGTCAAACATAAGTTAGAAATAAGTTTCGCGTAAAAAAGACATTACCGCGACGTGTTTTGACTTATGAGTAGCTTATAAGTAGCGTTTGTGGACGTGTGTAAGCGTCCACATATCGTGTGTAAAACTTATCCCCATCGCATGCGGAACGTGTGTCATACGCCGAGTATGTCGTAAAATTTTTGAACATGTTTAAAATTTCTTGACGTACTCTACTTACTACGACGTATGATAGCGTACTTTAGCGTTCTACTCACGTATACCAAACTTACTCATACCGTATTTGACGTGCCCCAACGTTTTAGACACATTTTTCTTAGGTCGGCATACGCTGGCAAGATCGCCAAGGTGTGACCGCGATGTTGTCACTTCCATTTCTACGGCAGTTATGATTCGAATCGTTGTGCGTCAGCCTTTTAATAGGCTACGTCACGACATCGTCGGCGATGCGTGCAACGCGCTATGCATAAGTTAGACTATCGTTGGGCATCGGTTGTGTAGGCCGACTACAGGTTCAGCATTCGTTGGTATAAGTTATCTATAACACAACGAAACATTCTGTGTCCGTTACCAATGCGTTCTACATTAGACCAAGTCGCTATGAATACGTCCGAATCTTTAAAAAAAATCATCAAAAGTTCAACGTAAGCCAGCGTTTTAGATACATTTTAATACGTTGCCATCGCTGGCTAAAACGTCAAGGTGTGACCGGGCCTTAACCTCCGCTTTAGCAGGGAAAATGGCCTTAAAATGCTTGTTGTTTTTGTGTATCTGTCCGGGCCACAACTTTTTTTTTTTTTTTTTACCATTTGAGCTTTTGTCATCAACGTTTCAACAAAGATTTATTATGAGAAAAAAAAAAGACGAATTAATAATTTGGTCAAAAGATCAAGCTGTTAGGGTTACGTCACTGACAAAGGTCACTTCGGTCACTGATCACTGACAAAGGTCAGTGTGACATAAGTGTCAATTTTCATCCAATTGACCTGAAATTTTAATGATCATTTGAGCTTTTGTCATCAAATTTTCAACAAAGCTTCATTATGATAATATGGAGAAAACAAATAAAAAATTTGGACAAAAGGCTGGAGGTACCGTTTCGTATACGGAAGAAGAAGTCTGAACACAAAGACGGGCTTTGCATCTTCAGATGCTTTCCAGTTTATTATTGTCATGTTTTGGTTACGATTATCAAAATTGTGTTAAAACCTGATGCCTGGAAACACCTACTTTTCCACCACTGGGACAGTTTAGACAAAGGAATTAAACAGTGCAGGGAAAAATCGCCCTCTTGCGGACAAAATTGGCCAATCACTGCATGGTTGTTTCGGGATAAGAGCTAAAGCTCAAAACGTCAGCCACAACCACACCTCTCTTCTCACGGTGGGTAACGTACTCGAACCACCATTGTTAAAATCCATTCTAGATGTTAACCTCTACTCCTTTGTTCCCTTTTTTTGTCTGCTTGCATAATTAATTTCCTGCATGTACAATCGCTGTTTTTGTTAAGTTTAGAAAACATTCAAAATCAAACTAAGAAAATATAAGTAATGTACATATGTTTCTGTGATGAAGAGGTTGATGAAATAAACATGAATTTTTTTTTTTTTTTACATAATTATTGAGCATGAACAAGATATTGCTTGTAATATGCACAGCGGTGCACTCGCATGCGATAACACATTTAAATCACAGCTCATTCTTCAAATTGAAGGCGTACTCTCTCCACAATGTTAACTCGAAGTACAGATCACATTCTGAGCAGGAAAGGCTGCTTGGTGGTCAGTCACATGTCCTACTTGGCAGAAAAGCAGCATTTCAGTGTTTGTTCCATCCAGATTGATGTAGCCACTTGGGAGGCATTGGTCAGTTTCTGATATGATGCTTACAGAAGTGAATGCACCTTCCACGTCTTGTTTTTGAGGCCGTTTGGTATTTATGTTGCCCTCATTTCCAGTACGAATCTGAAACAAAATGCCAGAAGTACAACATCCTGTAAAGTATGAGCAGGCACTCACTGGAATTCTGTGGAATTGCCACTCTCAAGTGATTGTGAGTGGAACAATAATTTTTTGAGTCACATTTTCGGATTATCTTGGAACAATAGCAGAGACAAATAGATACCTGAATCATCAGATGGGGGTGATTTTTAAGACTCGATGTCTGTGTAGCATGAAGTCTTTTTTTCTTTACACATCAAAATTGAAAACCAATGTAGGTAGATATCCACTGCTTACATCTATCTGTATTGCATTTCATTCAGAACTGCACAGAGAAGGAAAGTTATTAATAAGGTTTCAAAGTCACCCCCGTATTGACAGCAAGATACGGTGCCCCTACATGGAAATTTTCGACCGTGGGTTTTGAGTTGTTGTGCAATGAACTTGTTGAAATGTTTGTCGATGGTCATCGTCACACCAATAATTATAATCCGGTCCAATTCACTTGGATGAGGTAACACGAACCTGCATACTTCCCTTGTAGGCAGAAAACAGGTGCTGAAATGAATGTTTGGGATCAGGAATTGGTGGCAAAACACGGGATGCGATCCTGCAAGTCAACACATCGGTCGAAATGATTGTCTTCATCAAATGAAATGTAAGGTGTCCAGAAGAACAATAATGCTTTGTGCTGGCAATTAATTTTTTTTTTCATGGCAACGTTGAACTGTATAAATCGCTTGGAAAAATGATGAGGTTTAACCGGCATGCCGGATGTTTCATTACCTCCTTCTGTTGTAGACAACGATGGAAAGGGCAATGCAAAGAGCAGAAGCAAACGTCAACACGATCGTTCCTTTGGTGGATAAAAAATCCTCGGGGCGATTGTGCTGGGTCGACACTGCACAGAAAAGGGCATTGTTTAATTAAACCCAAGATTTTGCACACAAAGTGAGCAACGACTTGCACATGCGAGTTGGGCAATGAATGGTTAACGTAACGCGACAGTCAACTCACAACCACACCGGGCCTCTCCACTCCAGGCGCTCCAGTCCCCTTGACGTATAAGCTTGGCTCGTGTTCGAAACACGTATTCTCGCCTTTTATCCAATCCCTCGATCTGCAATTCTGGCTTCTTGCTTTCCCATTCCTGCAAAGTTCAAATTAACTATAGTCATTTTGGGAAATAAAATCAAAGAAAAACAGAACTACTTGATGCCATAATACATTTTTGCATTATTCGTGCAATTGTGATGAGCTGTAAATGGTATCGTTGAGTTTGTTTATTGGTGCACTGTTATACTGTTATATTTTTGTGAGGAACAGTGAGTGGTGGTGAGGTCTGAGAGCTTGGGGGCAGAGGTGGTGCAATTCCCTCTAAAATGTCTCGTCGGGGTTTGATCGCTGACCCGACCCCCAAACTAGGTATTTGCTTTCTCCTCCGAAACAACACACACAATTTCCATGAAACTTGACTCCAACCTTCATCACCCAAGATGTAGCAGAGATTGTTCACTGCATTAAAAAAAATTCAATGTCTGTGTCTGCGGTGGGGTGGAGGGTTTCAGTGACTGTTGCTCCTGATCCAGGTGAGTGCTTGAGGACACACGTTCCTGTTTTTATAAATAGTCGATGAGTTTTCGCTGGCACTCTGAAAAAAATGACATTCCTGCCCATATCATCTCCAATCGAATCTCAGGCCTGGCCAGCCAGTTTATGAAACACTTCGGCCAAACATTCCCCAGGTCCTACCCCACAACAAGTTGAATGTAGTTGTAGACTGTGGCAGAGAAACCATGTGAAGAGCAGTTTATAATTGGGGAAACATTTACAAAGGTTACCAAGATCCTCAGTGTAGAAAATGCTAACTGTACTCCTTAACCCAAACACAACCAACTCAAGAAGCCCCTCAAGACATCAAACTAGAGGGGAAGCACTCGGTCGAGTGCAAAACCTCCGCCGCCAATACTGCTGGGTCACTCAAGTGAACCTGATATCCTATTCATTCAATTTGATGTCAACAGTGCTCACAGAGTTATAGTTTGCAACTTTCCCTTTTACTTTTACATACTCAATTCATTCGTCATAACTCGATTCCTTGAGACAGAAATTGATTTTACGTGGGTATATCCACCTGAAGTTCCAAAATCATCCGCAATTATAATTTTGGCACGTTTTTTGTTGGAAATGAACTTATAACATGTAGAAATGCAAAAAAAAAATCGAAATTTTGTTGAAAAAAAAGTTGCAAAATTTTCTAAGTTTTTTTTTTCCTTTGTTTTCTCTAACAATTTTTTAATTTTTTTGGTTGGAAATCACTTACAACATGTAGAAATGCAAAAAAAAAAAAAAATCAAATGTTTTTTCAAAATGGCCACCATAGTGGCCATATTGGACTTTGGACCAAGTCCATAATCTAATGGCATGGTCCTTGGACCATACCTAATCCCCCCACCAAGTCACGAACGAGTGATATCATATCAGCCATGAGTAGATAAACCCATATCACCGATTTACCATGTGATGATTTGTTTATCATATACTTGACCATACATAATTCAAATTTAAAAAATAAAAGTATAATTTTTGAAAAAAGTATATTTGAAAAAAGTTTTATTTTTGAAAAAAAGATATTTAAAAAAAAACAAGTCAAATTTAAATGAAAAAAAAAATTGAAAAAGTTCTATTTTTAATAAAAAAAACTAAAAATTTTGAGAAAAAGTTATATTTAAAAAACAAGTTAAATAAACTAAACTAGATCGACACGCATGTAGAAATGCCCCAAAAAAAAAAATCGAAATTTTGGAGGGGGGGGGTTGGAAATCACTTAAAACATGTAAAAATGCAAAAACAAAAATTCAAATATTTTTTCAAAATGGCCACCATAGCGGCCATATTGGACTTTGGACCAAGTCCAAAATCTAATGGTATGATCCTTGGACCATACCTAATCCCCCCACCAAGTTTCGTCGAAATCCGTCGAGGAGTTTTTCCGTAATACTGTTCACAAACAAACAAACAAACAGAAAGGGGTGAAAACAATAACCTCCATCCATCTTCGATGGCGGAGGTTAACAAAAAATTCCCAGTTATAAAAGACATTTGAATTGCAAACGATTGCATTAAAATCTTTAGTGTCCATGACCCAGCACACGTCAAGCGATAAGCGGAGTTTAAGCAATTTGATTCCCCTCCATCTGTCTGTCTGCCTCATCAGTTTATGAACGAGGAAGAAATTATTTAAATTGATGTCATATTTTGACCATGAATTGGAGCATGAATAGAAAGAGGAGTTTGCTGTTTTACCCTACTTTGGCTCTGAATTTGATCGAACCACACGTGCACAGAGAGGAGTGAGTAACTTTTTTAGCCTGGTAGTGAAACAAAATTTTAAATCATTCCAAACAGGAAACCTACTGTTTTTCAGGATGTAATAATGGACACAAACAACAGGCACGAATAACTAATGTAACATGTTGGAGTGGGTGATTTAAGAGACACTGGGTAAAATAGTAGTAAAACCCAGAATCAATTTATTTTAGACCTTTAAACCTCTTTGACCATTTATATAAATTGAATTATATACCTGAACATTGGAGAACACAAATCGCCTTCATGATACTTCCAGGAACCTCCAGTTTTACAGTACGTGGACAAGTTCTAGAGGGCAGTGTATGTAATAAGAGCTGTCAAGCACAACACCTGGGAAGTGGGCATGGCACGTGAGAGGTGCGGTATCTGGTGGAGAAGTGGCCGTTTATATGGCATAGCTCGATGCTGATTGACTCTTTTTCTATGGTGATCAATAACGCCTCTGTCTCCTAAACTATGATTTAATGTCGTCTTGTTACAGTGTATAATGATGATGGACTGTGTAAGACTGCATAAGTGGTGCAAAACTTCTGGATTGTTTTTATTTTAACGATCTTAAAAGAACACTCCAGTTACCTCCACCACCGAAGGTGGAAGGAGGTTATATTTTCACCCCTGTCTGTTTGTGTGCAGGATAGCTCAAAAAGTTGTGGACGGATTCGGATGAAATTTGATGGACAGGTTGGGTGTGTGACAAGGACGAACTGATGAGTTTTTGGTGAAGATCCGGATCTTAATGAATCCTTAGTGTCATAATACGCTCGTTGACCGGTGTTACCTCAATTATCATTGGAGTCAGCTTATTGGACACAGCTACAGCAACTCCTTGGGCATGGTAACCATCAGAGTGACCAGACCAAGAGTCGGTGTAACCACCCACCATGATCTCGCTGCAATCCGGTCTCCGAACCTCAGAGAGAGCTGCAATACCGATGTCCAAACGCTTGAGCTCAGACAACAGAGACAGGTGATCATCCTCTCAGGGATAGGACATTCCAGGCACCCACCCGAAGGGACCGCTTCAGTTTAACCCAAGGAGACCGCCATCTGGTGAATGACACCTCAGCACTACTCCGACATACACAACCGCAATCTGACCCGGGAAGGTTACCCAGTGATTTCCCTTCTTCATCAAAGATTGGGGGTCCCGAAGGCTTTGGCCCAATCCCATCATCCGGTGTGCTGCCCTGCGAAGGGAAGCTGCACAGGAGGTACTCCCACGGAGTGGGTTTTCAGATTATTATTTTTTCTTCTTTCAGAATGTTTTGCAGAATGAAGGGTTTTACGATGGCCAGAGTGCAAATCCTGCCATCAACCTCATAAAAGTAACCCAACTGCAGGAGGACGTCCGCAGACACAGTTGGGCACGAGATATGGATGGCCATTCGCTCACAAGGAGCTCCTCCGCCCTTTGACAGGTTTTGTTTTTACTCCTGCTGGGTGTGCATGTCATACACCCTCCTCACCAAGAAACTTGGTGGGGGAGACGGTTTAGTCGCCGACAACCCGACCATGGAACAGGTTAGTCTAGGTTTACATGGTACCTGAAGCAAGTCACACATCTAATCTGACCTGACCTCGGCCAGCCACCCAACCATTATCTTGTAAAAATTTTTTTTAATGTAACCAGGGGAAGCAAGAGAAATGTATTTGAGGGAGGGAGGAGGGTAGAAAGCGAGAGAGGGGAATTAAGAGTGGGATTGAATAGAGTGCGACATTCAACAGTGCAGCCGGGCTATGCGTCCTACGGTATTGCCTGAACATGAATAACAAAAGCAGATATGTAAAATGTGCAGGACTTGTACAAGTACAGTAATGGGTGCATGTGAACCTTTTAACAAATGACGTTATGATCATAAACAACAAGTGGGCACAACAGATCCGATGGGCAGAACTCAGGTAATTAGGAATGGAGCAGCGATTTGAAGGTTGCGTCTCCACTTCAGCTCAAGCCGGGGAAGGGATCAGGAGCAACAGAATCGAGGGCTCGAGGACATTTTCACATCGTAATGGAGTCTGAAATTGCTTATTCTTCAAGTATGACTAATATGATGGGGAAAACCACACAATGTCCTAACTGGGTGTGCATGCAATGTGGTGCATGTGGCACTGAACCCGCGGTAGGGAAACGATGGTCGCCAGTTCAACTCCAGCTTTCGTGGACACAGAGAGATAGGTTTGCCTTATTGCAAGTTTGTGTCACACCCATCCCTCCTTGAGGGTATTTAAGATTTGGGCACGCATGGATTAATTGGTACTAGTGACTTTTCCACACTGTGGATTTTGTGATTTGGAAATACTGTTAATTCAGCTGAATCGGCGTGGTGGGTTTCCCTCCGTCAAGTTGTGGTGGACTAAATAAATCTTGCTTTGCCTCTGGAAATCCTCAAAATCATTTGATTACGAGTCACGGCTCATTTTTTGTCAAGTACTCACAGTCCAGTTTTCATGCTTCGCTTGCCTCATCTCGAGCATGTACTGCAGTTGATCCATTTTGTTTGCCCAGAAATCACCGGGGGGCGCGTGCCATGATGTCAATGCCACTCCATCGGTACATGTCACTGTCAAGTTCTCCGGAGCATAAGGTTTCACTGCAAAGCAGATGAGAAAAAAAAAATACATCAGTGGACCTAAGACTTCACCTTGACATCTACAGAACTGTTTAAATCACACATTCGCAGTTGGATAAGTAACTAAGTTAGGTAAGTGAGGTTGACGGTGTGCAGATAAATTGAAAATAATAATTTAAATAAGGATTTTTTTGGATACATAGTCAAGGCTCATGGAAGAGCTTGTGCAATGAACGGATCAGGATGTAACAGGACAGGACAAAAGGAACAGTAGAGAGAGGGGGGGACACCAACAGCAGAGTTGAAGGCCAAGATGAAGGGAGACTTGTCCACCCCCATGCGTCCTCTCTTGCCCCCCCCCCCCATTGGTTGTCAAGATGAATGCAGAAGGAAATTCTCAGGAAGGCAAGACTGGAAATTTGGAATGATGCGGATTTGGAGGAGGGTTAATGGGGGTAGAAAAGATCATTGTTTTGGATGGAGGGATGATCTGAAATGGTGAACAGCTGTCTTGAAGACATGGAAGGAAGAATGAGATTGAACAGAATGTGGAAGTTGGTTCCGCAGGTGGGGAAAAAAAAAGAGGAACGATTCGATGCGTACCCAAATCTTAAATACCCATAAAGAGGCGTGGATGTAACTCCATCCTTTCCCTCTCTTCAAATGGCACCACAGCCGACTCCGCTCATAAGAAGGCCGAATGCCTCAATTCTGTGTTCACTTCCAAATCTTGTACCAAACCCCTCACTCCCTGATTGCCCAATCGCCACCGCAATGCTCCTGGATTGTGTCCTTTTTCACCTGAGAAGGTGGAGAATTTTCTGGCAAAACTCAATTCTGAGCCTGAAATTGGTACAGATGACATCAGCTCACATGACCTAAAAACCTGCTCTGCTGTTCTTGCATTTCCTCTTTGTACTCTTTTGGTCATATCAATTACCCTAGAGCCTAGATCATCTTTCATCTCCTTGGAAATCCACAAACATCACTGCTTTACATAAATATGGTGCAAAAACAGACCCTCTTCCCTAAAGACCAATTAACTTTCTTCCAATTATCGCGAAGATCATGGAATCCATCAACATAGTTGACATAAAATCCTTCCTTTTCTCCAATGGCCTAATCTCAGACCTTCAGTTCAAATTCAAATCCAGTCACTCTACCTTGGACATTATGCTTCTGCGCTTCCAACAATGAATGGAGGTCCTCAATGTCAAACATGAGATCAGAGCCATCTCTCCAGACATACCTTGAGCATTTCAGAATGTCTGGCACCTGCCTTGCTCTCTGTAACCACTGTCTACACTCGACAGCATCCTCGGCCAACTCTACATATGGCGACTGACTTTCTTTTATCTCGTAGCCACCATGTGGCTCTTAACGGTAACCTCTCATCTCTGCACCCTGTCAAGGCTGGAATGCTCCATGGCAGTGTTCTGGGCCCCAGTCCTATTCCTAATCTTCATCAATGATGTCTAACTGTGGAAAATCCTCCTCCTCCCCCTCCTCCCCCACCACAAGGTTTATATAGGACATAAATGGTTCACCAGTAACCCCCTTCTGGTGAAACTCCCAATATCCAGAATCACTGCTCACATTCACTCGTTTGTTCATCTCTATTTTTTCACTGATATAACGAAGTTCCTCAGTCTCTTCAATCTCATTCTTCCCCTCTGCTACTTCAAGAGAGCTGTTCAACACCATTAGAGGCCATCCCCCTTCCATAACCATGATCTTTTCTCCTCCCATGAACCTTACCGAAGCCCACCTCTTTCTGGGTTTCCAGATTTTTCTTCCACTTCTGTGATCGAGAGTTTGCGGCTGTATCCATCTTGTTCACCCTCTGTGTCCTACCTTTACTCTCATTCATCCGCACATCCCTTATCCTTCCAGGTTTCCCTCTATTTTGACGTTCAACCCTGCTGTTGTGTTATACCCTCCACCCCCTCTCTTTCTTCTGTTATTTTAGTTCTGTTACATCCTGGTCCATTAAGTGTTCTATCTCCTCCATGAGCCTTGATGGTGTATTAAAAAAACAAAGTCTCCTTCTTTCATACGCAGCACATAGCTGTGGGTAGCATCATTTGCTCGGGTGCAGCTGTGGTGCCAAGGAGGCTACAATCCATCTGACTACAGTAGAAACCTAAAGATTTTGACACCAAAAATGCATCATCCACAGGAAGCAACCCTGTATTCTCAACAATGACTAGATTTTGGTGAAAAAAGCTGTTCAAAACAAAAACCTGCGACACGATTCCACATTGGCTGGTTTGGGAAATAATTAAAGATTTGGGCAAATAGTGTTCTCATGACACTTTGAAAGTCTCAAATAGTGCTGATGGTAACGGTGGCTACTACATGATTGCTGGATTGCCTCTGAATTGTCGAATAATTTCTAGGTGTGGCGTCGCATCCTTCAGAAGAAGTCGTGAAACAAATGGCTTTGGCTAATATGTTGGGAACTTTTAAGCTTCTTTTTTAAAATCTGTAACCTGTTTCAACATCGCTGGCAAGTCGGAAACTTTTTCCTCTGGTCCGAGCTTCCTCTGCTCTCCCAGTTCTCCGATCCTCACCAGCAATTCCAGGATGCACGCGTTCCTCCAGTAATTGTCTCCTGGTTAAACTTCCAAAATCTAGACCGAGTACACACCTCAACTCTTATTCCTCACTTCTCCCTTCGATGGGACTGCCTTCTCTTGAAGCAGGCGATGCACGACCACCTCTCGTCCCCATCACCTCAAATCACTTTGCCATGATCTTTTTTTTTTTAACCTACATTGACCCTGACCAGCCCAACCCTGTTAATTGTAGGTTACTGTATTTCATCCTCTTTCCCTCTTGTCATCCTGTTCAACCCCTTGTTTATTCTGCCCGCCTGTTGCTCCACCGTCAGTTCATATTCTCCATCATCTTGTTCTTCCCTGAGCACCGACCTCATAGATAAAATAAAATAAAATAAAGAAACCGTGATAATGGATATACATCTGTATCCTGCTGCTTGTAACTACAGTCAGGTTACATGGCTCTGTCTTAGTTGCATGTACAGAAAAAGTGTGTTTCAATGTCCAAAACTTTTGTACTTTTACTTTATGTGGCACCATCCCCAATTCCCTCTTGCCCCACCACCCTCACCACCCCCCTCTTTGCACCCCATTAATCTCCATTATAAGGACACAATCCTCACCTGAAGGCAGAACTGTGCACAGAGAAGCAGTGGCTAATTTTTTTTATTTTACTTTCACCAATCAGACATAACAATAATTAAGAATTAATATTGTATAATATACGGCAGTGCGTTTTGCCGATTGAGACAACGACATGGTTTGGTTTGCCTTCGGACATCATGGTTGCTTCCTTGCAAAAATTCTCCATAGCATGTGCACATGATTCACCCTTTTGTCTTCAATTTGTGTCCTGATTATTTATTTTCTCGATACCTGTACATACATTCTTGCTTGTTTGTGTCAGTATTTTGCAATTTACCATGACAAGAATGCAGGAAACAATTTCTGTGTATTCCATTGTCATTTTAATTCCCTCTGCCACCAAAGGTGAAGAAGGTTAGGTTTTCACCCCTTTCTGTCTGTTTGTTTGTTTGTTTGTGTGCAGGATATCTTAAAAAAGTTGTGGATGTATTCGGATGAAACTTGGTGGACATGTTGGGTGTGTGTGACAAGGAAGAACTGATTCAATTTTGGTGAAGATCTGGATCCAGTTTAAGGGATTCTTCACTGTTGAGAGATCGGGCCAAAAACGATTTCTTTCTGTATAGCATGATATTTCAAAAATGTAATGGGCCCGATATGTTCTCATGGATCAGGCATTGCGTGGCGGAGGTATGCACTCCACCGAGTACCCTTTTAGTTTGTTATTCTTTGAAATAGATATCCATGTACTGGTGTAATAATGTGTGTATATATATATATGTATATATATATATATATATATATATATATATATATATATATATATATATATATATATATATATATATATATATTGTTACGAATCTACGCCCGCCCGGCGTGCGAGTGACGGCTTTAGCCAATGGTGGCCGTCTCGCCCACTGGACGGACAATTCAGTCGTGACTTTCTGGAACAACGCCAGAAACCAGTCACGGGTGGGTTTTTAATCCTACCACGGGCCAGTCCGTATTCTACCCGCGCGAAATAGGGTCAATCGCCGAATATCGATATACCTAAGTACCCGTGCGGGTAACCTACCGAGGGACCGTACCTCGGCGAAGGCCTGCTTGGACACGAACCGCTTAAGTGGTCCGTTCCATTCTGGGATAACCGAGCGGGTATTATCGCCAGATCTCGCCGGACCCGATTCTATTTATCGTTTATTTAAAAACCAACTAATATTCCACAATACAAGATGGCATTTCAATGGGGGAAAAATGACGTGACGAACGGGTTAACATTCACACAAGCACATTTATTATTTACACACATGCACATATACAGCCATGCAATCAATGCAGGTATTCAAAAACACGTATACAGTCAACAAAAGCAAAACACGCATGCAGTTGTTTTACGAAGACTGCGGGACGGGGACAAAGACATGGGCAAGGCGAAGCACTACAACCGACTATACGCAATTATCAATGTACAGTCACTTACACAGTTTTTACTTACAAGACACGGCGCCACAACATGCATTCAAAAGCAAAACCCCAGGAAAAAGACCACCCCCATAGACAGGGGAGTCAGCTTGGGCCCGTGGGCCTTTTTAACGTGGAGCCATGTAGACCGCAGAGGCTCCGCGAGGCCGCGCAGGTTACCTTCCTTGCTGGGTGACCCACGACGCTCCTTCCCCACAGCAGCTAGCGTAACTGCAGCCGGCTCAAGCCTGGTGGTACGGGCCCCGGCCGGCAACGCCTGAGAGTAACGAACGGGTCTTTGCTCTCTTAAAGTTGATGCTCTGTAAGAACCCGTCTGTTCCTCAGCGATGCTCGGACCGTCCCAAAGCCCGATCACCTCGGACCGTCTGGCGCTGGGGGGCGAGCTGTCTCCGGCTCGTACACGTTCCGCAGCTCTGCACGGCACAGCAGGCTTAGCCGCGCTCCCCGTTCGCGCTTCCTCCGTTCTCAGCTTCTCCAGCTACTGCAGGCTTCAGACTTCCACACGGCTCCTCGACCTCTCCAGACCCGACTCGACTCGTTGAACTGGCACTCTGCGCGGCCTTTTATAGGGCTGGTGAGACGAGATCTGATCTCCACCCTCTCACCTCTGACCTCTGCTCGGAAAGCGGATGTTGTAGAAATCACCGGCCCTCTGGATCTGATTCTCCGAGAGCGAGCCGACGTATTTGAAATCATCACCCTTCGACCCCCACAGGCCCGGCCCCTTTCCCTCCTGTGATCCGTTTTCCGAGGCGAAGCCTCCACAGAGCGGACGTGGTAGAAATCACCAGACTTGCTCGATGAGCGAACGCCCGCGTGTGCCTGCAGCGATGCTGTTCGTTGGGAACTCACCGTGGCTGGTGCAAAGATGGCGGCGTTTGGAGACGAAGGTGAGGCGATGTTTGTGGTGTGGAGATGTTGACGGAGTGGTGAGGATGGTGTGGTTGTTGAGAGGCAGGGGTGGTTGTGGTTGTTGTGAAGCAGTTGATGAGAGTGATGTTGGTGCTTGGTCCAAAACAACGATAGTAAAGAAAAACGGCTATCTCAAAGATCACAGCCCTGTGACACGAATAATTCCCATTAAACAATGGTGGGGAAATCTAACTGAACACAGACTTATCGGCATAACTAACTAAGGACCTTCATGGTGTTCTGCGAATTTCCACAGGCGTAACAATATATATATATATATATATATATATATATATATATATATATATATATATATATATATATATATATATATATATATATATATATATATATACATACACACACACACAGATGAAAGATGAAGTGGGGCTATTGGCCATACAAAGCCTTACCGTTGATGATGGGCTGGCTGAACGTGGGCTTCACTTTAGCATTTGTCCCATTGATGACGAGGGTGAAATCTGCATGTAATGGAATTTCTCCTTGTTCAAAACGACAAGCTTGTTCGGTGCCATCTTTCCAAAAGTAGTTCTGACACTCCTCTGGGTAAGGCTTGTTATTGTGCCTGTATACAAGACACCGTTAGAATATTATGAGGTTTACCAAAAACCTTTACAGTCTGTAGTTGTCTTTTTTTTCATGTACTTTGTATCATGGAGGAGCTTCTACATGCAGAAGCATTTGACAACACCGGATTTGACTTCACACAAACAGCCGGTGACGTTTTGAGGGAAGCAATGTAACTTCCTGATGCATTCTGTGTGTTGGCACTGCCATCTTGTGATGTTTTTCTGCAGTCAATAGGGTAATTACATCGAAATTACTCCTCCCACACCCCTACCCCTTCTCCTCCCCCCCATGGGATGTAAACAGGGACAGAATCAAACCGCAGACATCCCAGACACAGAGTGGATGCTCCCACCACAAACCACTGAGTGCGGTAAATTAGTAATGATTTCCTCAAAGCACTTACAAAAGCGATGTATGCAGCGATTCATAGGTATGTAGATGAGGCATTCGATGATACGAGTGAAGAAAGTGAAAAAAAACATTTTGAGCACTTTATCATGAATAAACCATTGCGGCCTGTTCCAACTCAAAGCGTTGTTGAGCAGGCCAAACAAAATGGCGAATTAAGCCCCAGCGAGATTACCGAGGATGCGCCTTAAGAACCCATCGATGGAGAGCGAGGTGTCCGAGGATGTGCACGATGAAGGATATAATTAAATAAGGCCGTTAATTATCTTCAAAAGGGGCGTTTTAATTAACCCAAACACCTAATCTTCACTCGTGCACTTCCTTGGAGTTCCCGTAGAGTGCATGCAAAGCTTGGGGCCACTGCGTTTCATGGATTTGGAGTTATGGAGGAGATACAGACACGCACACACACACACACACACACACACACACACACACACACACACACACACACACACACTCTGACATTTATTAGTATAGATTACAGAAATTTGCCAAATTCCCTAATACAAGGGCTATTACCCTCTGAACCTAAACCAGGAAATCTCAAATGCTCGTTGACTTGAGGACCTCAATTTGAAGACTGAAAAGCTCAACTTTCTGACTCCACTTCTCAAGTTATGCTTTTATCACATGGTGTTGTGTATGTTGTTAAGCAGAATAATATTTTCTTTTCTGAATTTCATTAAAGTTATCTTTTAACCCATATTGCTCACATTACTCTTTGCAATTCCAATTCCTGAAATACACGGTGGAATGATGACTTGTTACTCTTACCAGTAATACAGTCTGTACTGGGTGTCGTTTAGTACAGCCAAGCCTCGTTTCCATGAACACTCCATAAAAAGCCCGTTGTGTAAAATACAGGTGATGTCATGCGCTACGGTGCCAGTTTCACCTGGAAAACAGATAAAAGTGCAAACCGATAGGCAAAGAGTGATTCAACTACTTACAGGAAGAGAAGTTTAGCAATCCACACACAAACCTGGGGGTGCTCGGATACCAATCGGCTTGCTTTCACTTGCCGAGTCAGCTGTTCATTAACCTCCGCCATCGAAGATCGGAGGTTACTGTTTTCATCGTTTGTTTGTTTGTTTGTTTGTGAACAGTATTACGGAAAAAACTCCGACGGATTTCGACGAAACTTGGTGGGGGGATTAGGTATGGTCCAAGGATCATACCTTTAGATTTTGGACTTGGTCCAAAGTCCAATATGGCCACTATGGCGGCCATTTTGAAAAAATATTTGAACATTTTTTTTTTGCATTTCTCCATGTTTTAAGAGATTTCCAACCCCCCTGCCCCCCACCCCCAAAAAAAATTTGTTAGAGAAAAAAAAATTTGCAACTTTTTTTTCAACAAAATTTCGATTTTTTTTTTTTGCATTTCTACATGTTATAAGTGATTTCCAACAAAAACATGACGAAATTATAATTGCGGCTGATTTTGGAACTTCAGGTGGATATACCCACGTATAATCAATTTCTGTCTCAAGGAATCTAGTTATGACGAATGAATTGAGTATGTAAAAGGGAAAGTTGCAAACTATAACTCTGTGAGCACTGTTTACGTCACATTGAATGAATAGGATATCAGGTTCACTTGAGTGACCGAGCAGTATTGGCGGTGGAGGTTTTGCACTCTACCGAGTGCTCCCCCTCTAGTTTTCAACTGTTTTGGTGGAGTACTTGCTTGAGTGCTTAATCCACCTGGCGAGCGCTCTGCAAGTTTATTACCTCCACCACCGAAGGTGGATGGAATTTGTTTTCACCCCTATCTGTTTGTCTGTTTACCTATGAGCAGGATATCTCAAAAAGTAATGGATGGATTCAGACAAAACTTGGTGGGCAGGTTGGGTGTGTGACAAGGAAGAATTTCTCAGATTTTTGGTGAAGATCCAGATCCATATATAAAAAGTTATTAATTTTTGTTTTTGTGTGTTTGTCTGTGAACACGATATCTCAAAACGTTATGGACAAATTTAGACGAAATTTGGTGGACGTGTTGCATGTGTAACGAGTAATATATTTTTTTGATTTTTTGGTGAAGATCCGGATCCATAAACAAAAAATTATTAATTTTTGTTTGTGTGTTTGTCTGCTTGTGAGCACAATATCTCAAAAAAGTTGTGTACGGATTATGCCAAAACTTGGTGGACGAGTTGGGTAGTTGCGCTCAACCAAGCGCCATTCTGGTTGTCAACGGAACAAGTCGATGATGTCCATTTGATCTTTCTCGTCAATTCATTCGTCATTTGATTGAAAGATGCCCGAGAAATAAAATTCCTCCGGCTGATTTGGAATATCTTTTTAAATAAATGGTAGTTTACAAAACGTGACTCGTGAACATTTACAACATTCAAGCCACAGTTCTAAGGTAGCGTGACGTCATTATCTTGTTACCATATCATTCTGAAGAGTTACGTCCAGCGCATGTGATCTTATCGATGACGAATGGCTCGCACATTGTCGTGGAAAATGATTCTATTCCTTGGAAATTGATGAGTCAAGTACAAATCAAATAACAAGCCCCTTGATATTGAGGGTGACAATGAAAAATGTAAATATACTGAAGTCATAACGTCTTATCGATCTCATTTGCAAACATTTTTTGACCGGTACTTGAGTTTATGATCCGAATATCTCAGAATTTCCTGCTGCAGCTGTTAAACACTCAAGCAAAGAGTGACCACAATAAAAAAAAAGAAAATAACCAAACTTGAAATCAGATCAGGAAGGTATTATCCACTAACCTGAAATGTCATGGTGCTGAACACACCAATTTCAAGTGCCAGATGGAGAGTGTCATGCCAATAATGGGTGACACCATTATACAGTTCCAGGAAGCATTGGAAAAAGCCATTTTAGCCCATCTTATTTATCGTATATATATATATATATATATATATATATATATATATATATATATATATATATATATATATATATATATATATATATATGTTTCTACATATCACAGGCAGCATATAAAATATTAAGTAATATGCCCATAAAATGGAAGTTTCTTATTCAAACTTTCCTTACAACTTGATTGTTGCACATTCTCATTGCCCTGTGATCAGAGAAACACATTTTCTATTTCCTAATCGAACACCAAGGCCCATGGATCGAGCTTTATAAACATCAGTTCGATATACACCGATTATAAACCTCGTGTACACTTGCAGACAACCCAATTGTTCGACCATATAATATGGTATTTATTCGCACCTCTTGTTCAACCTACCGTGGGGTGGTAATTTGGTAACTGTCGGGCTCCACTTTGAATGCACTCGTTTCAGGCATTCAAATTTTGTTCGAACTCGTACGTCAAGCTGCATATTTCCATCAAAGTGACTTTCAAAACACGTATCCTTTTGGTACGTTTTCTGTGTAAAGAGCAACGGATCAGCAGTGAGAATGCAAAACTCTTATGTTTACAGAATGACACTCCATTATAATATTGAATCGTTCACATTTGAATCCATTAAATTGAATAGTTATTTCATACATTGATTGACTCCATTGGTGGGTTCATTTCGGTTCATGCTAGTCCGACGACATATCCTTTCCCTGGATCTTACTCTTACTCCACAAACTCATTTGGAGTTATAAAATCCGGCGTGGAAGGCTGCTTTGGTCGACAGTTGCAGTTGGCCCACCTGCGTAGTGTCACACCGTTAACACACCAATCGCCATCACGTTGTTCGCTCGGTCGTCCTCATTTGCACTCTTCCATCCATCTTGTGGTCAGTTAATAGTTCAACAATGAGAACAGCAAGACGTCCATATTGTCCATCATTGCACCCTTGCAGAAGGTGCAACAATACATCACGCTTTGCCCCCACGGGCCCCATATTGTACCCCGCCATCGAGAATCACATAATGACGTCACTGAGTGCAGGCAAATGATAATCGAGATAACATGGCTGGAACTTAAACATTGGAACTGGCATGAACCGTTTAAAACCCGTGAATGTAGACAAGGTATTGAGGAACAGCAAAACCTGTATTACATACTCACTTCATCTGACAAAATGAATGCATAAGTCAGATTGCCATCTGATGAAGTTTTTATCATTACACATTGATGTTAAAAAAAAGATTTAGATCAAATATAATTCACAAGGTCCCCTTGTATTTTCAATCTTCCATGCTGTAACAAATGGATCCAGAAAAATCAGTATTTGGATTGCCCAAGAGAATGGAATTGAAGGAAAATGCCTATCTATTGTAATTGGAGCGAACGCCTAAAAAGGTCCAGGGAGCCTCATAGGGGGTCTGAGAAGCCTCATATGGAGGTCCGGGAAGACTCGCAGTGGGGTCCAGGGAGTCTCGAGGGTCACGAAGGGCCTCCTCAGGGGTCCCAGGGAACCACGTAGGGGTGGGGGTGGGGTGGAGCCTTGTGGACTCTTCCCAAGAAAATTCCAATTTATTCTTGGCCAGAGAAGTTTTTTTTCTTTTCCAGAAGAAGAATGTAAAGTTAAAAATTTATCAAAATGTAAATAAAAACATTTCACATTTATCGTACGTTCACTTTGATGTTGATTGAATGTTGACATATTGTAGAAGATGCAGGAAACACCATTGAAATCAACAGTGTGCAGCACAGCAATATGTCTCTTCCATCCATCCATCAGTACCATACTCTGTGCGGAGCGTTGGTGCTGCCTAAGCAGTCTCCTGGGCTATTGGGCACAATCCTGGACGGGTCACCACTCCGACACAGTATACCAGCAAGCTGGTACCCATTTTGCTGACCTCAGAAGGATAACAGGCTCAATCAACCCCAGCTGGTATTAATTCAACAGCCAAGCAGGATTTGAACTCAGGACCCTAGGATCCAAAGCCCATGACTCTAGCCAATAAGTCAACACCAGGCATGTACAGTATGTCTCTTGCTGCAATAATAATAATAATAATTATTATTATTAATTAAAAAAAAGTGTCACTTGGTGCATTCATTACCCATTAAAGTGTTTATAGCTCCATAAGAAGGGCCGGATTCGAATATGACACCAGTGATTTTATTTGGACTACATTAAAATTTATGTTGTGAGAACGCATCGATAGTAGTAATTCCATTAACAACTCGAGGGGGAGCACTCGGGAGAGTGCAAAACCTCCGCCGCTAATACTGCTGGGTAACTCAAGTGAACCTTATATCTTATTCATTAAATATGATGTCAACAGTGCTGACAGTTCTAGTTCTTTTCTCCAACAATTTTTTTTTGGGGGGGGGGGTCGTTAACATGTAGAAATCACTTAAAACATGTAGAAATGCAAAAAAATATATATTTTGGGGGGGGTAACAATTTTTTTTGGGGGGGGGGGTAGGCAATCACTTAAAACATGTAGAAATGCAAAAAAATATATATTTTTTTTCTAAATTTTTGGGGGGGGGGGTTGGAAATCACTAAAACATGTAGAAATGCAAAAAAAAATTCTCCAACAATTTTTTTTGGGGGGGGGACCAAGTCCAAAATTTAATGGCATGATCCTTGGACCATACCTAACCCCCCCCCCCCAAGTTTCGTCGAAATCCGTCGAGGAGTTTTTCCGTAATACTGTTCACAAACAAACAAATAAACAAACAAACAGAAAGGGGTGAAAACAGTAACCTCCATCCATCTTCGAAGATGGCGGAGGTTAATTACACCAGCACTAAGCTGTTCACAATAACTGGAAACACTTCAGTGTCTCACTCTGACTTTTCAAAAATCATTTCGGTGATGGCAAGATGACACCCCCCACACCCCCCCCCCCCCGAGGTTAGGAAAAGCGAGTCTGGCCCGAGTACTGAGAGACCACAAAAATTA
The DNA here is from genome assembly GCF_056783735.1 of Eptatretus burgeri. Lineage (NCBI taxonomy): Eukaryota > Metazoa > Chordata > Myxini > Myxiniformes > Myxinidae > Eptatretus > Eptatretus burgeri. The sequence goes on along the minus strand of NC_140977.1, from coordinate 30,764,897 downwards.
ACAAAATTACACTGATTGTTTTTTTTCATCACCAAAGGTGTTTTACAGTCTTCTGGAGAACCACCAACTTGCAAGCCAATCAGTACAAACAACTAACAGTCAATGCCTGGGATGCTTTCTGGCAAATATTTTACGTGTGTGGGGTACGGGGTGGTTAGGGTGGACCCTAACACTAACAGCATGGACCGTGTGCTCGTGTAGGATATATCATTTTTACATGGAACAAGGACTTTATGTTAAGGTTAAGTTGTCCTGTTTTTGTACGCCTTTGGTGGAGCACTGCGTGATTTGTCCTTCCTGTCTGAACCAGTGAGGAAAAGTAAGTGGACCCCGAGAGGGTCATTGATATGTCGTCCTAGCATGCGGCATGAAGTAGCGCTTCAGTCTCCCCCTTCCTTCCCACCCCCTCCCTCTGGTGTCTGTGCAGGCTAGAGGGCATAACATCACCACTGCCATCAATGTCGTCACCCTAAGAAGACCCTCTTACTGCGGCAGCAAAGTGGTTGTTGTTGGTGTTGGCTTAGCGGTTTGGGTGGTGGCTTGGGATCCTAGCATCCTGAGTTCAAGCCCCATTGGCCACTGAATTAACACCAGGAGGTTGACTCAGCCTGTTATCCTTCTGAGGCCGGCGAAATGAGCACCAGTGTAGCAGCCAAAAGGCTGCACACAAAGGGAAGAGGTATTGATAGATTTATTAAACCATCACGAGAAGCAAGAGGAGGTGGGATGGGGAAGCATTCACTCACTTTCACTGGGATGGTTCCACAGCGTTGGAGCTTCACTTTTTGCTGGGGACGCTCTTGGTGTTGGATCACTGTGCCACGATCTCTGCCTGGTATGGGCATACTCTGCTCTCAATGCTGTTCCTTTGAGGACATTTAAACTTTAAAAACCCTTTCCTGGTTCTGTGTAATTGATTGCAAGTGTGTCCATGCCCTAAGAGTGGTTATTGTTTATTGTAATACTGTACTGTATAAGGGTTTATTTGGACTGGAAAGATTTCCACGACTAGAGATATGCAAACTCACCTCTAAGCTGTCTCGCGTGGGTTCAAATCCTGACCCAACTATAAACTGTCATGCCGGAGTTTCACAGGCAGGGTGATTCATCAATGTGTGAGCCGTCTCTCGGATGGATGTTAAACTGATGTCCCGTCTGCCAGCATTTGTTGGTGGACATTAAAGATCCCATTGGTGTCCTTCGAAAGAGTAAGTGAGATATCACCAGCACCCTGAACAAATTACAAATTTCTGCCCTAACTAGTCGAACATCTGGTCTGGCCAGCCAGCTCATGAAACCCTGGGCAAATCTTCACCTGGTCGACCCCACAATGAATGGTGGGTTAACAATGGCTGATAAAAGAAGGTTCAGATGATAATGGTTTATTTTTTTATTATTATTATTATTATCTTCGTTGCTCATCTGTTGCCAATCAGCTGGCTCTGTCCGTTTTGTGCCTACAGAGTCTTTATGATATCAATGTTCATCGAATAATGCACATGAAGCAAAGCCAGATCATTCGTCCTGTCTTTTTCCCTTTAATTGCTCCAATGTATGGTGTTAACATGCCCAGTTTGCTGTTCCTGAAGCAATCATATTTGGAGGATGTGACACCAAGTGAACATCTGTTTGTAAGATATTGTTACGGATCTGGAAACCATTTGCATTCAACATACAGGTCCCAAAAGTCAGTTATCCCATTAAGTAAATGTGTAGTCAGATCCCTTTCCTTTTGTCTCGTGGGAGAATCAAAAAACGTGCGTTACGATTTCTTTTAGTTAGGTTATTAAATCTTTACATATAACAATCAACAAGCCATCTGCATGACCCCTTGGCCCGTCACGATCCACCACCAACCGGCTGCACCACCAATGTACCTTTGCAGCGTTATACTGTTATTCATCAAGTTTGACCCCGCGTGGAAAGAGCGGTTGGGGTTTCCTGGCAGGGGCCAAGGCCCCGCCCCGGAAAGGTGGGCCGTAGGACCCTGTCCAACGAGGGGCGGACAGCGAGGCGTTTTTCGCCAAGCGCCCACTCCTCATGGTGGGAGGAGATATATCTCCGAGACTCTCTGAGTAAGGGGGAGTTCACACGGTGGTTGGGTCGGGAGTTTTCTCGGTGGCTGTGAGCAGTCTGGTTCATTCTTCACGGTGGCTGTTACGGGGAGAGGAGTTATGTGGACCCCGACTATTCGCCACGCGAGCTCTGCTACGAGCCACGAGTCCCTCACGTGCGACTAGGACCAAACCGACGACCTTTGGCAGGTGCCGCACTACAGAGCACGCTTTCCCTCCTTACGACCAGGTACCCACCAAACCCTGACCCCCAGCTTGTCTCTCTTCACGGCTGCGAGGGTCAAATAAAGACTCTGGGGTTTCTTTTCTTTTTGTGTGTGTGTCTGTGTGTGTGGGCCTGTCTTTAAGTAGAACTGAGTAAGTGTTTTTGCTTATTGTAAATATTTCCCTGCTTGCATATTCGCGCCAAGTCTTGCCTTTGTCTTTATTTTACTGTTAATAAATTTATTAGAAATGTTCCCAGTCTGTTTCTGTCCCTTCTTACATTGGTCCAGCATGGTCCAGGTCCTATAACTGGAGTTTCATCCCCGGTAATCAGTCTATCATAGCCGGGATGTCCTGGGCAGGCCCCGCTCGACTGTAACGAGCCGGAAAGGTAGGTGGCAAAGCGGTCGTTGGGAGTGTGAATCTACCGCTGTCAGTAGAGTAAATCCGGTTCGACCAGGCGTTCCGAGGGCGTGGCTTCCCCGGGAGTTAAAATCGCGTCGCTACTTAGGTAAATTGGTTTTAGACAAACAGACCCTACGCTACGCCATTGAGATATTGGCATCCACGGTCGGTTAGACGACCCGCCGGCTCGCCGAGTGATCCGAGCGATGACCTACAATTCCGGAGAGTCTGGTGGGAGACGGCGTAACCTCCCCCACCTAGCGGTCGCTCTCGCCACCGACCCCCGGCCTAAAACAATGTTGTGGAAAGATACTGAACTGAGCTGCAACAGAGCAAGGAAGCTGATAGAGCGGTATGTTTCTTCTTTTCAAGAACATTGTTCCTTATATTTCACCACAAAACGATTTCAACCGGAACGACTGGTAATCCCGTCCAAGCCATCTCCATACAATGGCAAAAAACAAACAAAACATTAACACTGTCACGTCGAGCACATTTTGCACGAAATAAAAATGCTTCACAACACCGTGAACCGTTGCATCGAATCACTCGTCAACCTGAGATGCTAAGTCATCCGGGTATGGATTTGCGACATCGTACAACGTGTCCCCATCATATCCCTCCATCTTGCCAATCTTTTCCAGGGCTCCGACCTTGGCTGGATACAACAGGATGAAGACCTCCAGTGCATCACACCTCTCTACTCGATAAAATGTGTGCTGCACAGATCAACCAATTTAGGTTTGATCAAATTTAAACAGTTTGGCCTATTTGTCAAGTTCTGACTTCCTTTTGCACTCATTTATAAACAAACTATCTATAGATTAACACCGGCACGCCTAAGTGAAGTTGAAGGCTGTAAAATTATAAAGTGAGAGAATAATGTAAACATATCGGAAGCCTGAGAGCAAATCCAGTTCTGATATCCAACATCCTCTTCGAACTTCGACAAGTTGCCAACGTCTTCCAACGCTGTACACTCTAGTTTTCCGACGACTGGTCTAACTAACGAGGTAACGTTCCAGCACAGCAACCAACAAACAAAATGAGTGATCATTTTAATGTTTTGAGGAAATCACTGAAGCAGTTGGCTCTACATGGACTAGTATGACGGTAAACAAATTTGGAAAATGCCAGAAAAGTATCCTCAGAAATCAGTGGAGTGGGTAGGGGGGGGCAGGGGGGATAATATTCTAACACCAGACCACACACTAAATGTGCACCTGGCTGCCTCCACAATAGTTATAGACCAAGGAGGACACGATAGGATCTGATGAACTAATGTTCAACCGATGTAGGAACCCCACAATGTTGGCTGGGTACCGGTGCACACGTTTCCCTTTTGAGATGAGGTTTGTGATTTAAGCTTATGATGGGAAGTCGAAGTACTTTGGAGTGCGACATAATATGGTAGTATATTGTTATCCCCTTTTCAAAAAAACGTGAGGGTGGTATTATAATCACCTCCGTCTGTCTGTCTGTCTGGCCGTCCGTCACGCCATCGCATTCTAAACGATTGTGCATAAATTCACCAAACTTAGTTATGATCAACACATGGCAAGAAGGTGTGAAAGCAGTATCATTGTTGGTCCCACTCCTTGGGGCCATGGGGTGGGGGTCAAAATTTCAAATACCAAAAAAATGCAATTATGGCCACATTTTAAAAACATTTTTCAATGAAACATTTTATAAGCAATCAACAGTGGGAGAGGAGAGGAGATTGGGACCATACTCTGTTCAGAGCGTTGGTGCTGCTTAATCAGTCTCCTCGCTTTTGGGCACAATCCTGGACGGGTCGCCACTCCGACACAGTGTAGCAGCAAGCTGGCACTCATTTTGCCAATCTCGGAAGGATGACAAGCCGAGTTAACCCCACCTGGGGATTTGAACTCAAGACCCGAGGATCCAAAGCTCACCACCCTAACCATTAAACCAACACCGCAGGCATAAGGCAACATTGGGGGACGCATGAAATATGTAACAATTTTTTTTGTATTTGACCCCCCGGTTCATGCCCCAGGGCATGGGTACTTAGGTATGGGTACAGGGATTAAAAAAGAAGATTGTTTTTTTTAACTCAAAATATGTTACTTGGTCACTCCTGGTGGAACATTTTGTCGACTTTAAATTTGCTTGGGGTGGGAGGCGTGGGGGACTTCCGATGGTGCGCCATGGACTTCACTCCAGTTTGTAATGCATTTATAAATACACTATATTTTCTCCACTGTAGAGCTGATCTCACATCCAAAAGATTAATGTGTCAGGTTTTAAGAATCATCTCGATTTGGAGTGTTTCCCAACTGTCATGGTATGGATACATTCGTACAAGTTGATGTTTTACTCCGACAATGAACATCGAGGAAATAGTATTGCTCTTAAACAACATATTTATTTTACAACCAAAGACCTTCAAATGAATTCTTCCTCCTTCGTATACAACACAAGGCTGCACAGCTGGGGGCACAGCTGTTCCGCTGATGCAATGCCCTATTACCAGTAGACTGGTGCTCATTTCACCAACCTCAGAAGGATGACAGATTGAGTAAACCTCACCTGGTGTTTATTCAAAGGCTGACAGGGGCTCAAACTCAGGACCCTAATATCCAAGGCAGCCACCCAAACCACAAAGCCAACACCAGGCTTCTTCAAGTGAACTTTTATGATGTAACAGAACACCGGGGTGAAGCTTACCCTGTACTGGCTCACGATTCCAAGGGGATTACATATTCTACTCAATCACCGAAATCGCTTCACAAAATCTAATCTCTGCTGAGCTTTACAGTATCTCTGGAGATATCTCCTTTTCCCCCAGAGTAACCTCAGCCGGTTGAGACAACACCTGTAACTTTTGGTTGGTCTCGATGGTGCCGACTCCCATCTTGCAGGAGATTCCACCGATGGAGTCTGTTGAACTTCACAGCTAAGTCCAGTATCACACATTTCGTCCACATTGTGTTCCCAATCAGCTGACCCAAGTTCAATATCATAACCGAAACAACCTCATCCGTACCAGTTACACACTTCCGATTCTAAAGATAGTCACACACCGGTGGAGGTTGTCCACTCAGGAACTCGCACATGATGCCATTCTGTTTGTTAATGGCAAGTTATAAAAGTTTGCCATTCACGCGTGACATTTCCTGATGTCAGCCTTTCGAGATTAGAATTTGGCCAAGGGTACTGATGACAACTTGAGAGACAGTGTGGGATCCTCAACATGTACCAGCTCTTGCTAGTGTGCTGCCTTGCTGGTAATATATTGGCAGTCTTGAGCCCTGTACTAGTTCCTTATGACCATTCAGTAACTTTCTGATATTCATGATATTTATCATTACAGACTATTCAAATGAAACGTCAACTACGCAACGGCAGGTCGGTGGGCTGTCTGCGGTGTGGTCATTCAATGAGGATTGTATTTTCCATGTGATATTGTTGACGTGCGCGCTGCCTTTGGTACTCACTTGCCAGGCGTTGCTGTGTTTTGGGTTATGACCGTAATCCATTTGGAACTCGACGCAGCTGTCGACGTTGAGCATCTCGGAAGATCTCCAATGAACACGTAACTTCGTCAGGTTCCCAGCAGCAGAAATGCCCAGGTTTTGGGGGACGGCTGTTTTGGCTGCAAAAGTCCTTTCGTTAGCTTACACGTTGACATGCCGCACAGGAGGCACGTCCATTTGATTTTCACGCAAACAACCCAACAATTTGATCGTACCTGAAAATGACCCGGAGCTCCAGTTGCCGTAAGTGCTTGCATCTCCGCGTACGCCAACCGCACGGACACGGAACTTAGTCATCCGTTTGACGTGACTTCCTGCAAGTACCATTCGGGTGGTCCTGGTGGTGACGTTCTGCGGTCAAGATGGGTCAGATGTTGGTTCGAGCATTGAAATGAATAGATTAATTAAATGGACTCAAATTCATGGAATGAAGATGAAATTGCAGACGCTCGTTCGACACGACACGCACGATTACCTTCCATGACCTTGGCATTTCGCCGAATTTGTACTCGATTTGAAAATCTGTGAAGTTTGGGCCTACTGGGCCTGGCCATCGCCATTGCAGAGAAATCTCCCCGTTTGGCTGTACAACCACCTGAAGGTTGTTAACTTGCGGAAGGGTTTCTACGAGGTCGTTGGTGAAACAAAAAACAATCTTTCACTGCACCCAAATCTCAAAAAAAAACCCCAAAGAAACTCCTAATTAAAGTTGTCAGTAACAAAAAAACCTCCAAAAACAAAGGTGAGGGGGGAAAGAAAGCATATTTACCTGAAACGATGTACGTCGAGGCAAAACAAATGATGAATATCATCTTCAGGTACAGAAGCCATTGGATGTAATGAATCAAAGAATCCATTTAACGGCCCAAAGTTCTGTGAAATTGAACAGAAAAGATTTTTCGGTGATCAATATTACCTCGTTATGCGAGTCAATAACACAGTGGAAGCAGCATTCCGGGCAGGGCTTGGGTTGGGCACCGGTAATTGTACCTCAGGAGCCACCACAAGATGGTGACCGGTTCGGGCGTCACGGCTGGTTCGGGCAGGTGTTGGAATTTGGACAGGGTGCCGTCGCACGATGGTCTAATCTTGCAATATTCAGGGAAGATCTTCAACGTCCTCCGGCAAATGTTGGCAAACAGGAACCTGGCTTGTCATCCCCTTTGATATATCCGGAATACTCATTCATGCCCTGCATGCGAAACGCCAAGGAGACAGTTCATAGTCGGGTTGGGAATCAAACCTAGATTAGACAGCAAGGTGAGTTCACCATCTCTGAGCTGCCACGCGCCAAGGAGACAGTTCATAGTCGGGATGGGAATCAAACCTAGATTAGACAGCAAGGTGAGCTCACCATCTCTGAGCTGCCACGCGCCAAGGAGACAGTTCATAGTCGGGTTGGGAATCAAACCTAGATTAGACAGCAAGGTGAGCTCACCATCTCTGAGCTGCCACGCGCCAAGGAGACAGTTCATAGTCGGGATGGGAATCAAACCTAGATTAGACAGCAAGGTGAGCTCACCATCTCTGAGCTGCCACGCGCCAAGGAGACAGTTCATAGTCGGGATGGGAATCAAACCTAGATTAGACAGCAAGGTGAGTTCACCATCTCTGAGCTGCCACCCCAGGTCGAAAAACCAGTTAAAACCAGTACACATTTTCAACTGGTCTCTATTGGTTCTAATTGGTCTTTAACTGGTCTCTATTGGTTTCAACTGGTACCAGTTAAATTCCAATTTCCCAGTTGAAAAAAACAGTAGCTCATATTTGTACCAGTTAAAGTCTTACTGGTTCCAGTTGATACCAGTTGCAATGTACTGGTCCCAGTTGATACCAGTTACAATGTACTGGTCCCAGTTGATACCAGTTAGTTAAATACAATTGTATTTCAACTGGTAATATATCACTCTATTCCAATTTCCATATTAAAACCAGTAAGAAACCAACTGGCTTTACTGGTACCAGTTGGCTACTGGTTTTCAACTGGTACCAGTTGACCAGTAGGCTACTGGTCTTTACTGGTTTTTTGACCTGGGACGGCAGCCCTATTAACGTAGGCTGCCCATTGGTGTATAGTTTTAGTGTACCGTATATCTATCGACACATCCGACAAGTCCGAGGTGAATTATAATCTGCGGTCCAAACGTTGGACCTGAACATTTGTCCGTGTGACAAGTTAATTGCTTGGATGTACCATGCGTTCCCTTAATAGATATCTTATCCAAAGCTACATCAGATTTTCTTTTTTTCAGTGTATATTATTTGTTCGTGCATTGCTCATCGTTCGTTTGTATCCGGTGCAAGACTGTGGGGGTAACATCACTGGCTGACAGCACAGCTGTGCCGCTTATGCAATGCCCTTTGCTGGATTGAACAGCAATTTGTGATGTGTTCATGGTGCCGACGATAGCTGACTGACTCTTCGTGAAGGACACCATGGAATCTGTAATCCATCCAACCACTGGGACCATGGTCTATGCAGAGCGTTGGTGCTGCCTAAGCAGTCTCCTTGGCGATTGGGTTCAATCCTGGACGGGTCACCACTCCGACACAAGGTACCAGCAAGCTGGCACTCATTTTGCTGACCTCGGAAGGATAACAGGCAGAGTCAACCCCACCTGGTATTAATTCAACATCCAAGTGGGATTTGACCTGAGGATCCTAGGATCCCAAGCCCACCACCCCTAACCATTAAGCCAACACCAGGCATAATCTTTAATGTACGCCAACTAACGCTGGCAGGCGGGACACCCAGTTTACCCTTGATCCGAGGGAAGGCGCACGCATTGATGAATCACCCTGCCTGTAAAATACCTCTTGGCCATCCTATCAACCACTCCTCGTTTTCGAGGATTGTTTGTACATTTTGGATCTTGTCCTCAAGACTAGTTTTCATGGCCAAAAAAAAGTGTCTGTTGTGGTCATGGCACGTTTCACTATCACTGTGGATATAATACGCATTCAGTTCCCTTTCAGACTCCAACCTGAAAATAAAGTTTCATTTTTCGTTTTGTCCATTCCATCCACCTGATACTTGTTTGAACTCACGAGCTCTTTGACATGAAAAAATAACAAGAGTTGCGTCTTCTCATAGCTAAGGACATAAAGTCAAAATAAACTTTGGTTATTTACCAATAATGTAAATATAGTTGGACAGCCCTTCCTTCCCCTGCCTCGCCTGATGAGTGGAGGTTGGCTTTGGAGCTTCCCCCTCTCTGGGGACGTGTCCAGTCAAATCGTCGACCTTCCCTCCCAAACACCCGCGACTACAGATGAAACTAAGTAGCCCTTGTTTACCACGAGGTCGAATTTGGTCCACATACCAAGTTTGGGGGCAATGGGCCCAGTAGTTTTGGTGTGATTGGTGTCACACACACACACACACACACACACACACACACACACACACACACACACACACACACACACACACACACACACACACACACACACACACACACACACACACACACACACACACACGAACAGAAAATTACATGTATTCATTGGAAGATTATTAGAGAACAGTGAAAGTAGTCAACAAAATACAAGCAATGAAAATATTTTCATCCGTTTCATCAAACTTCCTTTTCTTTGCTTCAGTAGTTCTACTTTTTGCGACCACAACACACAAAAATATGCTCTCCTGAACATAATCCAAGGTCAACACAAAAATGACATGAAGCACAAATTCATTGGACACAAATTCAAACATCAAATTTATCAATAATAGTGAATGCGGGATGTTCCCCTATTCCATATCGATATGCTGTACCTTCCTTGGTCCTGGCTATCGGTTCAGTATCCTGAATGTCCGTGCCAGAGTGCTCTCTGATGGTGTCGTGGGCAATTTAAAATGAACAAGGAGCTGATAGTCTCGGTCCCCTGCCTTTTGGATGGTAGGAGGAATAGATCTGCAAGACACGAAAACCAAATATTGAACGGTTTTTAAAATATCACGTACACAAGCCAAGTTACGGAGACGGTTGCCATGGCAACAGAACTCAGCCAATCTCAGTCGTGATCTAATCATGTTGAGATCATGTCATGAGGAACAGATAGCTGCAATACAAAAGATAAATGTTCAACAGTTTTTGAAATATGGTGCGTACAAAAGTACACGGACGGACGATCAGTCGGTCGGACGGAGCTCAGTTTAATGTCCCCCCCCCCTCCCACGTCTCCCACCTTGTCGGAGGGGAAGGGGTACAAAAATATATTGAAAACGTTCGGGATACTGAACAAAAGGACTGATAAGGATTCAGAACAACCAATTAGAGCCACAAATCGCACCTTAAGACAAGAGAGAGAGAGAGAGTACTCGGATGAACGATGGACCACCGAGTACATATTGGGACAGTGAAGGTGTGACGGACATTTCTTCTCCATTCCTAAAAAAATAAATAAATAAATTAAGGTGCATTTAAAATTGATGGAAATGATAGAAATTGTTAGGACAGGAAACACTTACCTGAAAATGTGTATTCGCATCACCTTGTCCAATCGTGTTATCCACCGCTGTCCCTGTTAAGGCTTGCAATCCGATTGTTTCCAAAGACACATTTCCAACTGAGAGTTCCTGTTTTCTTATACAGGTTTGAGATGGAAAAATGCTTTCACGCTGTGTTTCCCCTCTTAGTTGAATGTAACCACATCCTGCTGACATTATGTTTTGTATCAACCCACAGGCTGAAAAACAGACCTGTTCGTCTTGATAAACTGCTTGGCCACACACCTCTGGCCACTCTCCGACAGTGACTTCTTGTATTCTAATATCATGAATCGCCTGCAGTAATTTCGCTTCTCTACGGAATGTGCAAACCTAGTATCCTTAAAGCTTCTGATTTGACCAAAATTGTTTGTACACCTGTGTTAATGTCAGAGACCGAGTCATTCATTTCCAAGAACTTTGTGGTTATCTGGCAAGTCTCTGCCTCAATCACACGTTTCCCTCAATAAAAAAGGTTTGCCTTTGTGAGGTCACAGTGGTCTTTGAAAAGTTTGGAGTTGCTTGGATTGTTGAATCGAAACAATGAACAAGTCAACCACATTTATGGCATTTTCAACCACATGATCTATAACCATATTCTTGTACCAAGCATGCTCTATATAGAGCATCAGTTCGACTGAAGCAGTTTCTTAGCTGAGGTTTACAATCCCGGAGGGGTCGCCGCTCCGACACAGGACGTCAGGGCAGGAGTTTGGAATTTGTTGAGGGTGCCGGCGATGGCTCGCATACACTTTGCGAAGGACACCACATCGGATCTTTGACGTCCACCGACTAATACTGCTAGACGGGATGCCCAGTTTAACGGCCATCCGAGGGACGGCGCACACGTTGATGCGTGACCCTGCCCGTGAAACATCAGGATGACCGTTTTATAGCTGGTCGAGCTTCAAACCCAGACTCGACAGCTCGGAGGTGAGTTGCCTTTAGGTCATCCTGCCAGCCAGATGTCCATCGGTTATATCTTAATTGTAGCTTCGCAAATGACACCATGATGGATGAATCTCCAGAGCGACAAAGAATCATGAGGCCCGTTTGTATTAACGCCAAGACTTCTCTTTTATTGATCACTCCAAAGATTCCTTCAAGTCGACGAGACTTCTATAAATCGTTGCCAAGATTTCCATTAAAAGGTGCAAACCACCTGTCATTGATTCCAATGTAAAAGTGGACCTTCTGGACCATGACCATTGCTAACAAACTTTTTCAAAACTCTTATTTTCTTTTCCTCTCCTTTTTCGTTTTTCGCTCATCTCTCCGATGAAGTGGATAAGAAACCGAGCTGTTAAAGCTATAACGATGTCCTTCAGTCAGTCTGTCAGTCGGTTCGTGGATCCATTGACATTTTTTCCCCTATTCTTCCGAAGCGGCTCAGTGGATCATTGTGAAACTCGGCCTGATGATTCTTCATGACGTTGATGCGCAAAAAATAATGGAGCCCTTTTAAAATTCACATCCAGGTAGTGAGATTATCTTTGCTCATCCAGGTGGATGAATTGGCAAAATTAATTCAAAATCTAATCCATGTTTGGAAGTACATCACATATTGCCAGATTACATCATCTCACGAGATGTTTGTTTCGTTGTTGAATTTAAACCTCTTAATTTAATTTGAGCTTAATCACAATTTAATTTAATCTTTTTTTTTTATTAAACTTTAACCTCTTTATGTCATGAATACCCTCGAGCTTTGAAGAACAAGGAAGCCCATTGAACCTTTCAACCCCATACACCCTTTCGACGATTAGACCCCTTAAGATCATCAAGACCCCTTTCGATACCTGAGACCCCTTCAACATTTGAGACCATTTGGACCCGCTGTACTGCTTAAACCCCTTGACCCTTTTTACTTTTCGACCTTTGAAACCCCTTAGACGTTTTAAGACCTTTCTAAAAACCCTTTTGGCATTTACATCCTTTAGATCCGTTTACACCCTTCAGACTTTTAGCCTTTTAAACCTTTTAAAACCTTATACCTTTTAAGACCCTTTATATGACTTTCGACATTTATATATTTTAGACACGATTAGACCCGTTACACCCCAACTACTTTTGTAACGTGCCCTTTCGATGCCACAGACATTTAGACCCCTTATGACCCTTTAAACCCCTATACACCCTTTTGACCTTCAGACTGTTTAGACTATTTAGACCTTTTAAGACCCTTTCAATCCTATGAACCCTTTCGACCCAAACTCCTATTGGAATGTACCATTTAGATCCCTTATATTCCATAGACCCTTTAGACCTTCAGGCCCCTTATGACCCTTTAAACCCCCATATACACCATTTAGGTCTTTACACCCTTGAGACTCCTTAGACTATTTATACCCCCTTTGGGCCTTTTCAACACTTTGGACCCTTAACCCTTTAGACCTGGGTTTCTCAACCGGGGGTCCGATAGTCCCAAGGGGAGTGCCGCCAGGGAGACGGCAGGGGAAAATTATTGACTCAGTTGAGTGTTTACCATCTAGGATTCTAGGTCTTCTGTTGGTTAATTTTTAGTAGAAGACATCCCGAATACGAAATGGTATGGATGTTTTATACTAAAAAATTAACCATTCTATATTTCATATCTTGTCCACACACCGTATGGCATATTCATATCATTACGACTGATATTAATAGTTAGATTCTCATTAAATGTAGTTATAAGAAGATTTGTTTGCTTTATATTTGATATATAACGTATACTGTATACATTTTTTCTTTCTGCTCCAGGGTGTGTCAAAATCGGAACCAAGGTTTTCTTTTCTGGCCGGCACCGAAGAAAATGGATAAATTTATTACTTGTGCATCCTTATCAAAACAAGAGCCTGTAAAACGAAACCCACATTAACGAGTCAGAATGTTCAGATGATGAGTCCGAGGTCTCATCCGCTGTGAGTCAGAGGAAGAAAAGCTAAGCTGATGCTCGGCCGGCAAAAATTCGGAAATATGAAGACATTTACATTAACCATGACTTCGTAGTATTCCCCACGAGTGGAGGTGCTCCCCAACCACAGTGTGTGCTTTGCTCTCAAGTGATGTCCAATGAGAGTGTGATGTCCAATGAAACCCTCCAAGTTAAGACATTTGCAGACAAAACATGGCCAGTACAAGGATAAGCCAAGAGTATTTTTTTTGAGCATAATCAAAAAGAAATGAGTGATATACAAGCAAGAATGAAGGCCACTACTGCTGTGAATAAAAACTTCGTTAAAATTTCATATATTGTGGCTGAGAAAATTAGTCAACAGAAGAAGCTTCTTTCCTTGTACAACCGGGATCGTCAGGGGAATGTATGGAGAGGAGAAAGCCAAGGCACTGGTAAAAATATTGAATGACACTGTAAAACATCATCCATGTTTGAGGACATATGGATACAGTGCACCGCACGTCTCCGTGACAATGGCTTCGCCATCCAATTGGATGAGTCGAAAGATGTGTCCAAAATGTCACATCCACTGGTATGTGTGTGCTATGAGTGAGAGAATGAGAAAAGAGGAATTTTTGTTTTGCAAAGATTTGAGGACAACGACGACGGCCACGGAAGTTTTTGAAAGCCTGGATAGTTTTTTTATGAGGAATAATGGCTTAAGCTGGTGATACACTCATGCAGTATCTCCAGATGGCGCCGCGGCAATGACTGGCAGGCACAAAGGAGTCATGCACAGAATAGAAGAAGTTGCAGCCCGTGCTGTTTCAACTCGTTTTCTGCACAGAGAAATGTTTGCGGCAAAAGACATTGAACCAGGACTTCATGAGATTATGAACACTGCCATAATCATCGTGAACTTTGTGAAAGCAAGAGCCAAAAACTCCACTTTGTTCACTGCACTCTGAGTAAGTAGGTTCTGAACACCATTCTCTGCTCAGAATTACAGATGGGAGAAGATCATCCCATGGGCAGATGCTTATTCTCTCATCTTATTCAAGATGAGAGTAGCTGTGTACATTCCTCTTGGAGAAGAAGCCTGATCGAGCAGAATTAGAGGGATGACAAATGGCTTCCTCAACTGAGCGATCTTGCAGACATCTACAATGAAGTAAACAAGCTCATCAAAAAGAATACAGGGTGGAAGCGCAAATAGCATTGGCCAGCACGAACGAGTTGACACATTCAAAAGAAAACTAAAATTGTGGAAAATTAGTGCCTCGTCAGGAACCACCGATGTGGTCGAACAGATGCATGCATTCATTTAGGAGAGAAACACGAAATTCAGTTTCACCAAGTGTCAGGTAATAGTGCATTTGTCCGGGAAGTTGGACAAATTCAACCGTTATCTTCCCGAACTAAAAGAGGAACACGCTGTTTTTACCAGTGGATTGAAAACCCCTTTTACTGAGACCATTGAGGAAAAGCTTCCATCCACCTCACCATCCAAACTCTTGGAAGAGCTCATTGACTTGTCCTCTGATGGCACCTGCCGAAACATTTTATCATGATGGGTTTGCGGGTGATAAAATAAATAAATTGCTAATGATTAAAACCTGATATTAAAATAAAATATATGAACCCTGAAATAAATGTACTCAAATATGATCTGATGTTTTAAGTATGTATCCATTTGGAATTAACAGAATTATATTTCTCCTCTGTATGGAAAGATCACCTGTATATTAATTGTGTAAACAGGTTGAACTTTGCCAGTAAGTTGAATATAAAGAAGAATTGCCTGTCATGCACAACTATCTTGAGAATTTTGTGTGGAAGACACGAACGAGTTGGAATGTGGACTTAAGAAAATGTGCAGGCGCTCTGGTCGCTTGAAGATAACATATCTTCCCAATTTTGGGAGAAGCAGACTGACTTTTAACCTGCATAAGATGGAAACTTGTTTTAATGGCCATTGGAGTTGGCGTTTGACGTCATTCTAGCATTCTGTGCAATTAATATGTCTGGGTTTGAATATGTGTTCTAACCATTTAAGCAGGAGCTGTCAAAGAAGACTGAAGATAAGGTTCACCTAGAACTTGTCAAGACCTGGCAAACTGGCATCAGCATCAGAAAATTATAAAAACTGTCTTACTGGAAACTATATAAAGACGAAGATTCTCCGGTTATGTGGAGAGATCTGGAGTAAATTTGTCTGTCCAGGATTTCCTGTGCTGGCACATATAATCTGTTTGTTTGTTCAATAAATGTTTTAAAATTGTATTGACGTTGTGTGTCTGTATCTACAATTGGCGAGGCATGCAGGAGCAGTAAAACCTGGAAGAGCCTGGTTCAGAGTGAGCCGGTGGTAGGCACGAGCACACGGATCAGAAAAGGTGAGAGAAAGTGATCTTTGTGGGTGAGTGTGTTGCTGCCGGCTTGTTGTGTGCCTTGTTCAAGGTCAACATGCTTCGAACGAAATTTGAGTTGGATAGATTTGAGGTTTATATGGTTCAGTGATTGATGTTGATGTTAAAGAATAAGTGTCGTTTTCAAAAGGTATTGCTGGAGTCCCAAAAAGTCCTGATCAGGCCGACCATCTGTGTGTGTATATGTACGTGTCCGTGTCTGTGTCCATTTTTTAAATGTCTGCACCGGCACTGTTTCGGTATATGCCTGGTTAGTTCCATAATTTGCATTGGCACTTTCGATGCAGACTTGAATCGAGCATTGTCCAACAGAGGTTGGAAGTTGAGAGATAGTTGAGGTGAGGACAGGGTGTTTCACAGATAGTTGTGAATAGGGCATTGTCCAACAGAGGTTGGAAATTGAGAAATAATGGGGTTTTTTTTGGTTGGAATTGTGCTTCCAGCTTGGTATTGAGGTTCAAGCTGAGGAAAACTTGTGTATTGTTTGTCTTAGAGTTCTTGTACGATTAGTTGTATCCTGCATCTGTATAAGTTGTATTGTATTGCAAATGAGAAGCGAGACGGGAAATGCCCTTAGGGTAGTGGAATTGAAATGAATTCAAAATATCACAAGAAAATATAAAATGAATAAAAAAAATACGATTCAAAGATATAAAGTGTTCAAGCTGGAGATATTATTTGACCGTGTTTGCTCTTGTGTGCACGCAAGACTGACATGGGATGATAACTTTTCAGCCGTCAAAAGTAAAAAGAATTAATAATAATGTAAGAATGATAAGGTAGGTTAACGGAATAAAAGGTATTCCTGGGTTTATGAAATGAAATCAAATGGAACACACAATTCCATTTAATTTTTAAATCTCAGTTACAGCTTGAAGGCAGAATTGACCTTCGATTCAGGATTCGAACCACGTACAAGAGGTCGTGAGTGAGTTTAAAGTCTATTCTTTAGACTAATTTTTCAGCATAAAGAACAGGATTTTTCTTTAAACTGCGGAGAAATGTCATGTAAATGATGTCGTTTTATAAAACTAACAGAGTGATTTAATTAGCCACCAGTCAAACGTTATGTGGTCGCCATGGTAACGCCGAGATTGATGATGCTGTGACATTGGTTTAAAAGTCCAATAAAATAAAATAAATTTTTATGTCTACATAATACGTATACAATTGGTAAGTTTACAGAAGTGGGATGGATTGTGGAGTTATTGATGACGTCATGATTTTGGGAAGGTAAAAGGAGCCGACATGGTATGTGCGGTGTTACGAGATGGGACACCAGGCAGTCTGTGCGAAAGGGATGAAAATGTCCCAAAAATGATATGAATTATATAATAAAAGGTTCAGCAAATATGACGTCATATAGAGTATACTGCACTGCATTGTGGTGTAGTGCGGCGAGTTGATGCCCAATCATGAACTCGTTATGTAAATGTGTCGTTCGATGACCGAAAATGGTAAATTAAATAAATCGGGAACGATTTTCTCAACATTTAGAAGATTCACCTTGATCACACACACCGAGGAACATTCTTCGTCCACCGATTTGTTGTGTAACCGGTTTGTGTTGTGTATGTTGTCTGGGAGGATGTTGTGGTTAAGAAATGTTAAAATCACTTTTGGCAGGTGAGGCTAACTCAACCTGTTATGACTACGGAGTTCGATGTTTTGGTAGATAATCTCAAACTCGCGAGATGAGGCGAATTTAACGACTGCCTGCTCAATGCCACGTGATCACGTGATCTGCCAGCTCGCGATCTCGTGATGAGGTCACGTGATCCGCCGGCTGACGATTGGTGGAATGTCTCAACAACCATTTCAAAATGTCCGTTTTTCGTCGAAATTCTTTTGGAGACGTGTGGAGCACATGACCAAACCTTCGAAAATATAGGTCAAGATCGAATGGACGCGAGTAATAAGCAGTTCACGAAGGGAGCAGGCTCGGAGGTCGGGCAGGGAATGAAAATCACGTGGTGTTCCTTTTAATACCCAATGGTTATTTGTATTGAACATTTTACTTATGACAAGTCTGAAGACGACGATGGTTCACGAGCGGTATTTAACGATGTAGATTGTTTCAGAAGTCAAGGATGAGACAATTTGATAATGTTTGACCAAGTTATAAAAATTATCAACATGATGTGGTACGAGTGACAGGTTATTAGCTGCAAAATGTCGAAAACCCGGTTTCGTTCAACAACTTTAAAAATTTGACCTTTGCATAACCTTTAAAGGTCCCAAAACAATGCTGTGGACATTAAAATAAGGAAAGAGGATACGTGCTATAGCTTATTGGAGTTAGTTCGTCGAAGAAGGTTGAAAACCCGGTTCGATTCCCACAACTTTGAAAATTTGACCTTTGTGAACTTTAAAAGTCAAAGGTCAAGGATTATGACCTTTGGTGCAAAACTTCCTCCGGAACATTCCAGGAACAATATAACGTCATATAGGCAATATGGCATTTCACACTCTTCGGATTATCTATACTTTAATGAAATCAGCGTAAAAACAAACTTGAAGGGGGCGCCACGGGCAAGGTGTTCGAGATAGAGAAAAATGGTTTCAAGACTTTAGGTGAGGAATGACCTCAAGATTATGCATAAAAAATATTGTCACCCTAGCCCTCAAAGTTTGGGCGGTTGTATGATTTTAATGTCAAAATTCGAAATTTTCTAAGTTCGTGACCTTGTGACCTTGGGACGAAAATGAAAAAAAAAAAATCGAGCTCCGTGGGGTGCTTCTGGTGCTGCTGGTGCTTCCACGACTTGCTGCTGGTGCTTCCACGACCAAACAAGCAAACGACTGAAGAGCAGAAGGGGCTTCAGTACCAGAGAGAGAGAAGCCCAAAACGAAGAGTCCAAACGAAGGGTGGGAGAAGAGAAGCCCAAGGGGTGACCAGCGCCACGAGACCAAGAACGAACGAGCCAGCATGATCCGAGAAGACACCCCGAACGAACGAGCCAGCATGAACCGAGACTCGCGTCTGTTCGCCTTTTGTAAAGCGGGGTCCGCCCTTTGCCCCGCCCCGTTTCTGGCTCCACCTCCCTTCTGGAAGCTTCCCAAAAAAGGGGCGTGCCCTCTCGCTCCCCCCTCCCCGCGCCGTGCGGGGGACAAGGAAAGTCAGTTTTGGCTCGGGCCAGGGAATTATTCCCCCAAAATCAGACCCCTCCTTTACATGACCTTTGACCCCCGCTCGGAATGCACCTCCCCCACACCAAGCGCAGGGAAGAACAGGCGGGAGAATCAGGCGGGAAAAAACCCCACAGGCTTCTCGAGAGCTTTTTGTTCTGCCATTCGGAAGCGGTTGTTGAGAGCGACGTTGGTGGTGGTGGTTCGGTTGTGGTTGATTCAAAATAACGACAGAAAAGCAAAACGGCTATCTCAAAGAGTCGCAGCCCGGTGAATCACACGAAATCCCTTTAAACAACGGTGGGAACCTATCTGCACATAAACTTAGCGTCATCACTGATCTAATGACCCTTTATGGTGTATTGCGAATTTCCACAGCCGTAACAATATATATATATATATATATATATATATATATATATATATATATATATATATACATATATATATACATATATATATACATATATATATATATATATATATATATATATATATATATATATACATATATATATACATATATATATATACATATATATATATACATATATATACACATATATATACATATATACATATATATACATATACACACATATATACATATATACATATATATATATATATATATATATATATATATATATATATATATATATATATATATATATATATATATATTGTTGCGGATTCGCGCCCGCCGGCGTGCTGACGGCCACGCAACTCGAATCGCGGCACGTCGCCCACCGGACGGACAATCCAGTCGTGACCCTCTCGGACTAACGCCGGGAACCAGTCACGGGTGGACCTTTCGGTCTCACCGCGATCGAGCCAATCAGCCCCCGCGTGGGATAGGGTTGCTCGCCAAATTCGACCTACCTAAGTACCCACGCGGAGGGTAGACCGGGCGATCGCACCTCGCCGCAGGTCGACTTCGGACACGGGCCACTTAAGCGACCCGTTCCGTACTATCGGGATAACCGAGCGGTGTTATCGTCGACCTCGACGGTTCGATTAATTATCGGGCGTTTTCAGCCCACTACCAACCCTTTACGTGAAGCAAGATGAGGATTCAATGGGAGAAATGACGAAGCGAAGCGGGAAACAGTTCAACACAAAAGCACATTTATTCGCGGCACACGGGAAGCACACATATACAATTCCACCAAATGCACACAGAAAAGAAAAACACAATGCAATTTACACAAAAAGCAAATGTAAAAGCGAAGACACAATGCAGAGCTAATACCGACTACCGAGCACACGGCAACACTTATACAATTTTACTTCACAGACGGCGCCGACAACACATACCCAAAACCAAGGAAAGAATACCCTCAAGGATGAGGCGGGCCTGAGGCCGAGACCGGGTCGGGCCTACCCGTCTGGTGATGAGACGCGGAGCGGCGATGGTGCCTCAACTCCGCGGGCCTCGCGGGCAGTGTCTGGTAGGGGGTGGGAAAGGGGCCCCCTTGGTCGCACTATCTCAGTGCGGGGGGAAACAGGAGGGGGTTGCTGATGCTCGGGGTATAGAAGATTTTTATTGTCCCGCGACGAGCGTCTCCACCTCGGCCAGGTCGCGATGTCGGCCTCCCTGGGGTGCAGCTCCCTGCACGACGCGAGCACCCCCTCGTCTGCCCTCGCCGCCTCTCCACAGCTCCGTCCCCTCCGCTCCGACTCCAACGCACACGACGACCAGCTCCTTCTTGCCAACTCCACCGCCCGCGAAGTCTTAACTCTCTGTGTCCTCTCGACTCTACTACTCTCTGGACTGACGAACACGGTCGTTTATATCAGCCCCGTGGCTTCGCCCTCTCATCTTTGACCCCCTCCCTTCGACCTTTCACCTCGCTCCCCATTGGCCCGAGAAAAAGTGGGCGTGAATGCTTTTTGATCCATAAATTTGCATATATCGATCGCCCTCCAACGCCCTGGGGGCGGGGCCAATTCGCCCCTCGCTCACCGATTGGACGGCAAAAAGTGGGCGTGTGTCGTTTTTGATCCGTTTTTGAAGCACAAAATCCGTGATTTTGTACACGCTGTTCGGCGCGCGCCCTGCACGAGTCCAACACCGGTACCCCCAAGCGGCGCAAGAACGGTGGCGATGCGACGGTTGCGAGGTGTGACGGGAAGGTCGTGGCGGTTGTGGTGAAGCGGCGTTGTGGTTGGTGGTTGATGTTGTGACTGGTGGTGGTAATCATGGCGGTTGGTCCAAAATAAAGATAGCAAAAGAAAAACGGCTATCCTGAAGAGTCGCAGCACGCATAAATGACATGTATTCCCACTAGACAACGGGTTCGGGCCTAACTACACATGTACTTACCGAGATACCTCACCTAAGGGACCTGAATGGTGGTTTGCGAATTTGGTAACCACAACAATATATATATATATACATACATATACATATACATATACATACCGGGCGTGATGGCTTGCGCCTGTAATCCGGCGATTCGGAGGCTTGGGTTGGAGGATCGCTTGAGGACGGGAGCTCCGCACTGGGCCACGCTATGAGAGGGTGTAGGGCAGCCCGGAATCATGGCGAAACCCAATCCTTATCCCTGTGTCGTAAGAGGCGACCAGGGTTGCGTCAGGAAGGGCATCTGGTGTAAAACCTGTGCCAAATTGGTGTGCGGATCATAACGGATGATCCGCTGTGGCGACCCCCAACGGGAGCAGCCGAAGGAAGAAGAAGAAGATATTTACTTTCTTCCTTGGATCTTGTGTTGATAAGCTCGTTTGGTGTTTGTGCTCGTATGGTGGGCTGAATGGCCTCCACCTGTGTTGGATTTCCTTGTAAATCCTTGTAAGGTGCTAATTTAGGTAAATTAGATCATGGGAGATATGATGCAGAGATAAAAGATGTGAGGTAGAGGTTGGAGGCTGGTAAAACCAAATTAAAATGATTTACTGATGGGTTACTGATCGATATCAAACTGACCAACAAATGTTTAAAAAAAATCAAAAAAAATCGGGGGTATAGATTGTATGCTAATCTGAGTTAATGTTGAGTGTCAAGAGTTCAGTTCAACTGTAACACCAAAAGTAAAAGCAATTGATAGAACTAAAGGTAAACAACATTTGGTTGTGAGGATTCTGGAATTGTTCCGATTGTCAAGTTGGGGGGCAAGACTCTAAAAATAATAGAAATAAATCCAGTATACAAATCCTTCTGAAGGGTTTTGTGAAATAGATTAAATCTACCTGGACTATGCATCAGGAAGTGAATGCCATATGGCTGACAAGATTGTAACAGGAAGGTGTGAAGAACTTGTAGTTGTTTTACTCTCTGTATTAAAATGATTATTGTAAAATGTATGGCTAATTTGCTTGCGATTTGCATGAAGAAGAGCATTACCAAGAAAATGATCACACAAGTTTCATGCATCTCTCATTGAAAGATCATAACGATGATTTTGATGATGCTTTCTGGAAAATATGTAATGTGAAATCAGGATAGATGACTACTATAATGATATTAAGACATGATAATGATGTATGTGTATGTGTGTGTGTGTGTGTGTGTGTGTGTGTATATGTGTGTGTGTGTATGTGTGTGTGTATGTTTATGTGTGTGTACGATCAGCAATATCTGTTGATTTTAAGTAACTAATGAAGTATAGATGAAAAGAAAATAAGATTATGATCAAGGATGAGACAATGTGAAAATGTTTGACCAAGTTATAAAAATTATCAACATGATGTGGTACGAGTGACAGGTTATTAGCTGCAAAATGTCGAAAACCCGGTTTCATTGAACAACTTTAAAAATTTGACCTTTGCATAACCTTTAAAGGTGACAAAACAATGTTGTGGACATTAAAATAAGGAAACAGGATACGTGCTATAGCTTAATGGAGTTAGTTCGTCGAAGAAGGTCAAAAACCCGGTTCGATTCCCACAACTTTGAAAATTTGACCTTCATGAACTTTAAAAGTCAAAGGTCAAGGATTATGACCTTTGGTGCAAAACTTCCTCTGGAACATTGCAGGAACAATATAACGTCATAAACGCTATATGGCATTTCGCACTCCTCGGATTATCCATACTTTGATGAAATCAGAGTAAAAACAAACTTTAAGGGGGCGCCACGGGCAAGGTGTTCGAGATAGAGCAAAATGGTTTGAAGACTTTAGGTGGGGAATGACCTCAAGATTATCCATAAAAAAATATTGTCATCCGAGCTCTCAAAGTTTGGGCGGTCGTATGATTTTTATGTCAAAATTCGAATTTTTTTAAGTTCGTGACCTTGTGACCTTGACCTTGGGACGAAAATGAAAAATCGAGCTCCGTGGGGCTATGCAGGTGCCATTGGGCTAACGAAATACTGAAACTCCTGCCAGATTTGATAAACCCCTCGGAGAAGATGGATTTTTATGTCAAAATCGCAATTTTCTAAGTTCGTGACCTTGTGACCATGACCTTGTCACCTTGACCTTGGGACGAAAATGAAAAATCGAGCTCCGTGGGGCTATGCAGGTGTCATTGTGCTAACCAAATACTGAAACTCCTGCCAGATTCGATAAACCCCTAGGAGAAGATGGATTTTTATGTCAAAATTCGCAATTTTCTAAGTTTGTGACCTCGTGACCTTGACCTTGGGAGGAACATGAAAAATTGAGCTCCATGGGGCTATGCAGGTGCCATTGGGCTAATCAAATACTGAAACCCCTGCCAGATTCGACAAACACCTGAGGAGAAGATGCAAATTGAAATCGGCTACCCCCTAAAAACACAATTCGCAATTTTCTAAGTTCATGACCTTGTGACCTTGACCTTGGGACGAAAATGAAAAATCGAGCTCCATGGGGCTATGCAGGTGACATTGGGCTAACCAAATTCCGAAACTCCTGTCAGATTCGACAAACCCCCTAGGAGAAGATGCAAATTGAAATCGGCTACCCCCTAAAAACACATGTTTTTTGGGCGTGGCTCCGCCCATAAAATGGGGGCACAACTCTCATTTTCAGGAAAACACAACTAGATCATGATATAAACCTCCCACCAAAATTTTATCAGGATTGGATCAAAACCCACTAAGCTATGCTTGGGACAGACAGATAGACATACAGACAGACATACAGACAGACAGACAGACACACAACAATAACGAATATAGTGGTCACTTAATTTCTTCGTGAAAATATTTTTTCGTGAACCAATGATGTCATGCCTATCTGAGACTGAACTCATGAGATTGTTTATGACAAAAAAAATATTGGGAACATGGTCAACATAATGCAGGATTTTGGGATTAATTCGGTGTGCCATAGCAAGGGTAAAATTATCTGACAAATGACAGATTATGCTTGTATATTTTATCGAGAGGAAATAATGAAATAGAAATTTGTTAGTGCTTGACTGAAGAAATATTTGAATTGATGTTCTGCACACCATTTGTGTATTGTAACGATAACATGCACACACATTTCATGTTAGCATTTTAGTAATTCAAGAAATATCACAAATTATTTTCTACTAAAAGTAAATACGAACCTCTGGTAAATTAGAAATATGACTTTCATTAATTTTTAATTAATTTAAATTTCTGGTAATTAAGACCAGAAATACTGGTCAATGTGTCAAAATTAAGGCAGAGAATAACTAATTATATAATTACAAAAGATACAAGTCTGAAGACGACAATGGTTCACGAGTGGAATTTGACGATGTAGATTGTTTCAGAAGTCAAGGATGAGACAATGTGATTATGATTGACCAAGTTATAAAAATGATCAACATGATTTGGTACGAGTGACAGGTTATTAGCTGCCAAATGTTGAAAACCCGGTTTCGTTCAACAACTTAAAAAATTTGACCTTTGCATAACCTTTAAAGGTCACAAAACAATGTTGTGGACATTAAAATAAGGAAACAGGATACGTGCTATAGCTTATTGGAGTGAGTTCGTCGAAGAAGGTCGAAAACCCGGTTCGAGTCCCACAACTTTGAAAATTTGACCTTTGTGAACTTTAAAGGTCAAAGGTCAAGGATTATGACCTTTGGTGCAAAACTTCCTCTGGAACATTCCAGGAACAATATAACGTCAGAAAGTCGATATGGCATTTCGCACTCCTCGGATTATCCATACTTTGATGAAATCAGCGTAAAAACAAACGTGAAGGGGGCGCCATGGGTGAGGCGTTCGAGATAGAGCAAAATGGTTTCAAGACTTTAGGTGGGGAATGACCTCAAGATTATGCATAAAAAATATTGTCATCCTAGCTCTCAAAGATTGGGCGGTCGTATGATTTTTATGTCAAAATTCGAAATTTTCTAAGTTTGTGATCTTGTGACCTTGACCTTGTGACGTTGACCTTGGAACGAAAATGAAAAATCGAGCTCTGTGGGGCTATGCAGGTGCCATTGGGCTAACCAAATACCGAAACCCCTGCCAGATTCGAGAAACCCCCAAGGAGAAGATGCAAATTGAAATCGGCTACCCCCTAAAAACACAATTCGCAATTTTCTAAGTTCGTGACCTTGTGGCCTTGACCTTGGGATGAAAATGAAAAGTCGAGCTCCGTTGGGCAGGTGTCATTGGGCTAACCAAATACCGAAACCCCTGCCAGATTCGACAAACCCCTCGAAGAAGAAAATTTTTTATGTCAAAATTCGCAATTTTCTAAGTTCGTGACCTTGTAGCCTTGACCTTGGGACGAAAATGAAAAATCGAGCTCTGTGGGGCTATGCAGGTGCCATTGGGCTGACCAAATACCGAAACCCCTGTCAGATTCGACAAACCCCCCTCAGAGAAGATGCAAATTGAAATCGGCTACCCCCTAAAAACACATGTTTTATGGGCGTTGCTCTGTCCATAATGGGTGCACCACGCCCATTTTCAGGAAAACACAATTAGATCATGACATAAACCTCCCACCAAAATTTTATCAGGATCGGATCAAAACCCACGGAGCTATGCTCGGGACAGACAGACAGAAAGACAAACAGAAAGACAGACAGACACAGAGACAGACACACAACAATAACGAATAAAGTGGTCACTTATTTTTTTAGTGAAAATATTTTTTCGTGAACCAAAAAGTTGGGCTTTGGCAATAGGAAATACATGGGCAACATTATTACATTGGATTTTGTTGGAATAATAATGCTTGCGATTATTATCGTGCTCTTCAAATGTACTATAAGTGTCTTCTCTTCATTGTTTAGTCGTTGTTTTAAGAGAAGAGCCATAACTACTACAATGGTTGTTCAAGCATCATTCCCATATGAGAATTCCAATACACAGAGAGAATTTAACGATCTGTGCAACATTGAAGTTTGAAAAATACATGGGCAATTTGGAATGAGCATGTTATATGACTATGGGCAGATGTTATCTCTGAGACAATCATCGATCCTGTTGTCCTTTGTCAGTGGTAAATTATTATTATTAAAACAAAAAAAACAAAACAACAACAACAACACGTCCTGGCCTTTTATGGCTGGAATCAAGAAATTAAATTTCTGAATGACGAATTCCTTGTGATTATGACATTGGAATATGCAGAGTGGACAATGTTGGTGGGGGTGCAACGAAGCAGTTTGTGCTCGAGACTTCCTACTCTCTACACTCTTCTCCACCCTGACCACTTCGTGCCAATATGCCTCCAGCTACACTGCATGTGGTGTGAGGGGCTTTGGCAACAGTACTCTGCATGAGATCCTACTCTTCTCCACATATTCTCCCTGCCCACTTTCATCCGCCAAGTTTGATAAAATGTGGTTACCTTTTCAACATGACGGATCGTGAGATGGTGCTGGGAAAGGAGGCTCAGGAGAAATACTATTCTGCAAGCTGGCGTTGGACTTCTGAAAGAAATTTGCTTGTGGTTGCTGTTTCTTCTTGGTTGGAGAAATGCCATAAGTTTCTTAAAACGCCCAAGAAGAAAAACCAAACAAACTCATCCTGATCAAGAAATGTGATATTGCAGTGAGACAACACTGCCCTTCCTGGAGGTACTACATATGCCTCGGTATCAAAGCCATGTATGGAAGACTATCAAGACTGATACCCAGGGCAGCATGAGGTACGCAACATTTGTCTGGCCAGGCTGCACCGGCACCTCTATCCTTGCATCGCTGTTTACCTCCAAAGGGAAATAGCAAGTAATGGAACTTTATTAGCTGGGAGAGTTGGGAAAGATGATTTGTACATAGATTGCTGATGTCTTTGGAATATGAGATGTTCATTCAAAGATTGCCCATGAAGCCTGTTTTAAAAAGCCATAAATGTTATGTTGGTTTTTTTAATTAAAAAAAAAAAACAGTGGAATGTAGAAACATTTTATGATGATGGGTTTGTGGGTGATAAAGTAAATAAATTGATAATGATTAAAACCTGATATTAAAATAAAATATATTAATCCTAAAATAAATGTACTCAAATATGATATGGTGTTTCAAGTATGTATCCATTTGGAATTAACAGAATTATATTTCTCCTCTGTATGGAAGGATCACCTGGATATTAAATGTGTAAACAGGTTGAACTTTGCCAGTAAGTTGAATATAAAGAAGAATTGCCTGTCATGCACAACTATCTTGAGAATTTTGTGTGGAAGACACGAACGAGTTGGAATGTGGACTTAAGAAAATGTGCAGGCGCTCTGGTCGCTTGAAGATAACATATCTTCCCAGTTTTGGGAGAAGCAGACTGACTTTTAACCTACAAAAGATGGAAACTTGTTTTAATGGCCATTGGAGTTGGCGTTTGACGTCATCCTAGCATTCTGTGCAATTAATATGTCTGGGTTTGAATATGTGTTCTAACCATTTAAGCAGGAGTTGTCAAAGAAGACTGAAGATAAGGTTCACCTAGAACTTGTCAAGACCGGGCAAACTGGCGTCAGCGTCAGAAAATTATAAAAAAACTGTCTCACTGGAAACTATAAAAAGACGAAGATTCTCTGGTTATGTGGAGAGATCAAGAGTAAATTTGTCTGTCCAGGATCTCCTGTGCTGGCACATATAATCTGTTTGTTTGTTCAATAAATGTTTTAAAATTGCACTGATGTGTGTCTGTATCTACACACCCAAAGAGCTCGTTTCAATGAAATGCCACGGGAAACATTCTGGGTTCAGTGTGGTGATGAGTTCCAGGTATGTCATGATGCAGCAATGAAGGTGTTAATGCCATTGAGCAGCACCGACCACCGGAACTCGTCCTGCGTTTTGCACATGTGCGAACGACCCCCGAAACTCGTTCGTTCTGCGGATGCGCAAACGACTCCCGAAACTCGTTCGTTCTGCGCATGCGCGAACGAACCACGAAACTCGTTCGTTCTGCGCATGCGCAAACGAACCCCGAAACTCGTTCGTTCTGCGCATGCGCGAACGACCCCCGAAACTCGTTCGTTCTGCGCATGCGCAAACGAACCACGAAACTCGTTCGTTCTGCGCATGCGCAAACGACTCCCGAAACTCGTTCGTTCTGCGCATGCGCGAACGAACCACGAAACTCGTTCGTTCTGCGCATGCGCAAACGAACCCCGAAACTCGTTCGTTCTGCGCATGCGCGAACGACCCCCGAAACTCGTTCGTTCTGCGCAAGCGCGAACCACCCCCGAAACTCGTTCGTTCTGCGCATGCGCGAACGAACCACGAAACTCGTTCGTTCTGCGCATGCGCAAACGAACCCCGAAACTCGTTCGTTCTGCGCATGCGCGAACGACCCCCAAAACTCGTTCGTTCTGCGCATGCGCGAAGGACCCCCAAAACTCGTTCGTTCTGCGCATGCGCGAACGAACCACGAAACTCGTTCGTTCTACGCATGCGCGAACGAACCACGAAACTCGTTCGTTCTGCGCATGCGCGAACGACCCCCGAAACTCGTTCGTTCTGCGCATGCGCGAACGAACCACGAAACTCGTTCGTTCTGCGCATGCGCGAACGAACCCCGAAACGCGTTAGTTCTGCGCATGCGCAAACGACTCCCGAAACGCGTTCGTTCTGCGCATGCGCGAATGACCCCCGAAACGCGTTCGTTCTGCGCATGCGCGAATGACCCCCGAAACTCGTTCGTTCTGCGCATGCGCGAACGACCCCCGAAACTCGTTCGTTCTGCGCATGCGCGAACGAACCACGAAACTCGTTCGTTCTACGCATGCGCGAACGAACCACGAAACTCGTTCGTTCTGCGCATGCGCGAACGACCCCCGAAACTCGTTCGTTCTGCGCATGCGCGAACGAACCACGAAACTCGTTCGTTCTACGCATGCGCGAACGAACCACGAAACTCGTTCGTTCTGCGCATGCGCGAACGAACCCCGAAACGCGTTCGTTCTGCGCATGCGCAAACGACTCCCGAAAACGCGTTCGTTCTGCGCATGCGCGAATGACCCCCGAAACGCGTTCGTTCTGCGCATGCGCAAACGACTCCCGAAACTCGTTCGTTCTGCGCATGCGCGAACGACTCCCGAAACACATTCGTTCTGCGCATGCGCGAATGACCCCCGAAATGCGTTCGTTCTGGCAATGCGCGAACGACCCCCGAAACTCCTGCGTTCTATGCATGCGCGAATGACCCCCGAAATGCGTTCGTTCTGGCAATGCGCGAACGACCCCCGAAACTCCTGCGTTCTGCGCATGCGCAAACGACCCCCGAAACTCGTTCGTTCTGCGCATGCGCGAACGAACCCCGAAACGCGTTTGTTTTGCGCATGCGCGAACGACCCCCAAAACTCGTTCGTTCTGCGCATGCGCGAACGACCCCCGAAACTCGTTCATTCTGCGCATGCGCGAACGACCCCCGAAACTCGTTCTGCGCATGCGCGAATGACCCCCGAAACGCGTTCGTTCTGGCAATGCGCGAACGACCCCCGAAACTCGTTCGTTCTGCGCGTGCGCGAATGACCCCCAAAATGCGTTCGTTCTGGCAATGCGCGAACGACCCCCGAAACTCCTTAACTCCTTCGTTCTGCGCATGCGCAAACGACCCCCGAAACTCGTTCGTTCTGCGCATGCGCGAACGACCCCCGAAACTCGTTCGTTCTGCGCATGCGCGAACGACCCCCGAAACTCGTTCGTTCTGCGCATGCGCGAACGACACCTGTGTGGGGCTGGCTTTTCAGCCATGACAGCACTAAAATCTAAATTCAGGTCAAGATTAAACATTGAAGATGACGTGCGTGTCCGCTTCGCAAAGATCGAAGATCATTGACACAATTATTGCTTGTCACCAGCAGCAGGCCTCACATTAAGTAGAGCTTGTGTTTTGGCTTCAATTCCAAAAGTCCACAGTGATTATGAGTAAAACTTTTATTTTTTTTGGTTTTGAAATGCCATTTGATGTCTCAGGTTGGTCATTGAGCAAGTAAACCTCTGATTCCATTTTTTTTCTATTGTTCTGATGTGCCAATTTAGGCTTACTGCAATCTCAGTAAACTGAGATTAACAAAAGCTGTTAAGTTTATAAAGTAAAATTCTGTTTGTTGGATTACTATTAGCTATCAAGCAGTGTAGTAGTACAAGCAACAGCAACTATTTTTTCGTTTAATAAATATTTTTTTGAAAGCAAGCACTGTTGTTATCATTGTAGCAAAAATGGGGAGGGATAACTTTCCTCGGCCACGGCCTGGGGATCCCTGGAATATTTTATTGAACACGGGGGGGGGGGGGGCACAGAGGCGGAAAGGTTGAGAAACCCTGCCTTAGACCCTGTAGACTCTATTATATGGACCCTTTGCAGCACTTTAGCCCATCATTCTCCATCAAATCAGACTGAAAAACAAATTTATCATCTCATGCATGCCAAACTATGACCACTCTCCATTGGGAGATGAGGGCCTGCCCCACTTGGGACTATTCATTTCATTGAATGTACTGTCACGAGCTGAAGATAGCCCCAGTGTGGTCTCAGAGGTCCAAATGACTTTCTCGAAGGAATGACGTCCCAGAGCTCCAGTGGTCAAAAGACCTTCTCCCTGTGAACCAATCAAAAGGAATAGTTAAGTGTGATCCAGGCCGGGTAACAATTATGAACATTAATTTTCCTTATGCAAGTTTAAACTCACATGTATGGAAACTCTGCTCAGAAAACAAACAAAGCCAACACAGTTTTTTTATTTAATATAAAGATGAGGCTCGTTGAGGAGCAAGAACATAGAATGGATCAGGACTTAACGGAACAAAAGGAACATGAGAAAGATAGGGGGAAATGCACCAACAGCAGGGTTGAGGGACAAAATAGAGGGAGACTTCAATAAATAAGGGATGTGGGAAAGAACTGGGGTTAGGGAAGGACACACAGGGTGGACAAGATGGATACGGAAGCAAACATTCAGGAATAAAAAACTGTTAACTTGGAAAGATGTGGGCTTGTTCACGAGGGGAGAAAATATCATGGTTTTAAATTGGGGAAGATCTGAGATGGTGGTGAACAGCTGTCTTGAAGACCTGGAGGGAAGAATGAGATTGAAGAGGATGTGGAAGTTGATTCCACAGGTGGGAAAAAAGAGGAACAAATGAGTGGAGGTGAGCAGTGATTCTGGATTTAGGTAGTTTAACCAGAAGGGGATTGCTGGCAGACCACGTGTACCCTGTAGATGCCTGGGAGGATGGGCCACCAAAAGAGCAGATTGTGCACGGCCAGAAAGGAGGCTGTAGAAGACAGAGTGACCACCGACCTGTCTGTAATGTTAAAGTGATAGGCCCATAGACTCAGCTTCTTCGTGGGAGATTCTAATATTTTTGAAGACCTTAGTTTCAATGGTATCCATGGAGAGCAAGCTGTGAGGCAGGGCACCAGCCCGGAGGAAGGAGCAGTCCTCCATCAAGCTGCAGATAAAGGCCTTGTAGATGGATAAGAGTTCAGATGTGTCAAGGAAAAACTTTGCACGATGGAGGATGCCAATTCGGCAGCTGGTTTTGGAAGCTAACTTTGATATATGGTGTGCCCAAGAAAGATCATGGTTCATGGTGAGGCCCAAAAGTTTGAGTGACTGAACTTCTTTCAAGAGCTTTGTTTAGGAAGTAGATTGGATGGTTTGTCAGCCATTCCTTTTGGAAAGACAGAGTGAGAGTGAGGTTTGTCAGTGTTGAGAGGCATTCCAAGCGTTGGTTCAGCTCCTGATATATCAAGGTCTGCAGCTGGAGAAGAAGCTACAGTCTGCCTATCCATCTGAAGGACAAGAGATGCTTAGCACAAGGTTGAGTCATGAATAACCTGTTTGGTTATGAAGTAAGTTTCTTTATGAAAGTACCAAGACAATCAACAGGTGAAATAAATGCAAATAATCCTGACGATAATAATTCATGGACCGATGTTTGTTTGTTTGTCGCGATACTACTACAATTGTGGGCCGATTCCATCCAGACTTGCTACATAGGATCAACATGACCCCAATTAATGTATGGGGGTGTTTTATCTTTGCTGGCGGGTCTTGGGAGGGAGGGGGGAAGATGCAAATTCTCAATGTAAATGTGTATCATGTAGTGTCACTTCCAGATATTCCAAGTCTCCACAATTTACAGGACAGTATTCCTTTTTTTTTTCCCACATTTTCCAGTGCTGTGAGGTGTTTTGAATTATAAGCAGTCGATATGTTTTTGCTTAATGCACATAACTTCATTGTTTTTGGGGGAGTTTTCTTGGGCTACACAGAGATGTCAGTTGCCTATACACCACCCAAATAAAAGGTATGCGTCAGAAGAACGTGTTGCATGTTTGGGACAAGATCCCCCGTATGGCGGTTACTCCGCTAATATATAAAATTTGTCGTCTGTCTGTCTGTCTGTCTGACTGAATGTTCATGTTGTTTTGGCAAAGACTGCTGGGCTGACAACCACCACCTTTCGCAAACAGACCAAGTCCGACCTGGGTTTGGTCCTAAGGGTGTTTTCATCCACCAACATAGCCTTTGAAGACCCCTGAAGACCCTTTATACCCCAAAGACCCTTGAAGACCCCAGAGACCCTTTCGACCCCTAGAATCTTTAGACCTTCACACCCCTTATGTCCCTTTTGACACCTTAGACCTGAACATCATTATGACCCCTTAACCCCTTCAGACAGATTAGACAGCTCAGACCTTTGACCATTGAGAGCTTTAGACCACTTGGACCTTTCTAGATGCATGTTACAAGTTGGCGAGATTAGACCCTTTCGACACTAACTACAATTGGAATGTACCCTTGAGACCATCAAGAACCTTTTAAGCGCACACCACACAAACATCTATAGTCCTCTTGCAAAACACAAACGATACTTTATTTTTCAGCAAGTAATGTGCAAACTCAACCCCACTCAAATTGAGGGTTGGTACTCTGCTATTTAATCTTTAAAGAAGGAAATTTGTTTGTTCGTTTATGCATTCGGACCATGCAGGAACCAGTGTGACCAAACTTTGCATGGCCTACTCCTTCACCCAGAGGAAGGTCGAAGGCTATGTTTGGATAAAAAACAAAATTGACACTAGATAAAACCAAATAATTTGCCCTGAGGCCTCGATCGGGTATTGTGCTTATACACTGGTTGCATTTTTTTATCCTGGGAGCGATGGAGTACTGTCAGACCCTGAAATTCGTGTGCGATACTTTCCTGAAAAATCCCGTGAATGTCAAATTCGTAAATGTCGGGGCATTGCTTCAATAAGAAAAAGGGGGATAGGTTCCAGGTGGTTTTGTGATTCATAAAGGGAATTTTTTTTTTAATCCTGTGAAAAACCACGAATATGCCTGCAAAAAAAACCGCGAATATGCAAAGCACAGAGCCGTGAATGTAGAAGCATGTCACATTTTATGAACCGCGAATATGCAGGGTCTGCAGATAGTAGAACCACAAATGTCAGGGTCCGACAATAATATATATATATATATATATATATATATATATATATATATATATATATATATATATATATATATATATATATATATATATATATATATATATTGTGAAGATCATATATTGAGGTTGTCGTGATTTGTTGTCAGCAACACAAATTGAATTATCATAGTGTTTAAACATGCATCTGTTATTAAAAAGATTGCTTTATACAGGTTTATTATAACATCTCCGTGTTCAGGCCTCAAGTGAGTACATTGCTTGTACACTGCCTGTGTTTTCCTCGGAAGCATCAAGTAATATGTTTTCTCAAGATCGTATGTTGAGGTTGTAGTGATTTGTTGTCAACAACACAAATTTTACTACCGGAGTATTTCATTGACTTTCACCGGGCAACGCCGGGTACTTCTGGTACTTCGAAATAATAAGGAGAAGAAATTATAATTATCAATGAAAGTGAATGTTAGTCCTGGTGTTTGAGCATCAAATTATCAAAGAAAGTGAATGAGCATCAACCTTTGGCTTTTCAAGAGATATAGATTCATGTAAAGCACGACGGAAAAATGTTGGTATAATGAGTCCAAGCGACTCCTTGTTTATCTACCTGAATTCAACTGATCATTAGCTACAATCCTAGGATTTTTACCCTTTTCTATCATCTGTGAAACATTCATCCAGCTTCTGTTTAGTCCTCTTCCTCTCTTCAGTCTTTTATCATCAAATAACAAATCTCATTTTTGTTTTTGAACTGTTTTACTCTTCCTTTGTCTGTCCTTCCATCTGGTTGTCATTTCCTTTTTACCGTCAGATTGTGCTCCCTTGCCCTTTGTAGGGTTCAGTGAAAATGCTGAATTGATGGTATTGAAGATTCCGGCAGTGTTCAATGTACTGATTGTGCAAATGATAATGGTGGGAACACACAGTGCATCAGTGGGAAAAAAAGTACATCTCGGAAAACAAACAGGAAGTCTGATTATCTGTATCACCATCAGGCACACAGAGATGGGCAAAGTAGTTCAACATTTTACGGCAGAACCTTGGGCCAACACGTTTTGTGAACGGAGAGTGTAATTCCATCCCTTCATCTTTTTTGCTGTTCTTCTGGATATGCCAGCCAAAGGATTTATAAAAGTGGACAAACAAAGAAGGACATCATGTCTGTTAGGAGCATTGGATTGAACTTGACATGATGCACACAATTGAAGACATTCATCAGGATATTGAGAGGTCCGGGAAGTGCATCGGTCAAAGAATGAGGAGATTGCTCAGCTCTGTAGAAGTGAAGATATTTGACTACTTTTCAACAAGATTATGAGTCGGAAATATTTTCCAAATATCCAGAAGGTCCTTTGCTTGGATGATGCTGCTGATGCTGCTACTAGATGACAACACAGGTCACAAGACAAATATCAACCAATAAGGAATGTCTTTAAGATGTGAAATAGCTTCTTCAGGGACGCATATATTCCTGGAGGGTGCATGACCATTAATGAGCAGCTTGTTACTTTCAAAGTCCAGCATTCAATTTGCCGGTATAAACCAATTAAGCCCGGCACGTATGGATTCAAAATCTGAGCTCAATGTGACAGTGATAACGGTTATGTGTGCAAGATGCAAGATGCAAGTGCATACCGGAAAGGAGGTGGGCCAGGTGAGTGAAGTAAACAAAGTGGAAAGGGTAATCAATCAGTCCACCCGTCTGTCCATCCATCCATCAATACCATACTCTGTGCAGAGCATTGGTGCTGCCGAAGCAGTCTCCTTGGCTATTGGGCACAATCCTGAATGGGTCGCCACTCTAACACAGGATACCAGCAAGCTGGCACTAATTTTGCCGACCTCGGAAGGATGATAGTCAACCCCACCAGGTATTAATTAGACAGCCGAATGGGATTTGAACTGAGGATCTTCAGATCCCAAGCCTACCACCCGAACCATTAAACCAACACGAAGCATAAAGGGAAATGATGGATCGCAAAGTGGAAAGGGTAGTGATGGATCTTGTTTGACAAATTGAAGTCAGGAAGAAAAGTTACTTGCAAAAACGTTTTTCACAAGCCTTTTACTTGCTGAATGCCTGCTGGCCCACAAGTGAGCACTTATTGGGAAAATGTGGAGGAATAAAGGAGGGCTACCTCTGGAAATGACAAACCGAAAAAGAAGATAGTCTAACACCACCTTTGTTGGAATTCAAAATGACTTGATGATTACATCTTATTGCCCAAAGAGGAGCAAGATTGTTACACTCTTTAGCACAAGGTATTCGCAGACTACTGTACAGTTGATTCAAGCAAAAACACAAGGAGGCGAGAGGTTATTTTCTCCGACAATTTTACGAAAGTGAAGTACACCAAATAGTGCACTGCTGGAGTGTCAAGATTATGACTCAAACATGGCGAACAGTTATCTTCTATAATATGATGGAAAGTTTCCACCAATGACAACTTCCAGTTATTAGACTTCACTACAAAGTGACCAACTATGAAAGAGAAGCGTCCGAAAGCATTGCATCACTTCTGATTTGAGCCCAGCTGAGATAGGTTGAAAACTTAATCCAAATGCCAGTTGAAAGCACACCGAGGATAGGAACTGTATTGTGAGCCTTCATCTGGCTAATGCAAATTAGGAGACCAGATGAAGTTCTACAGGGATACCCTGAAGGACAATCTAAAAAGGACAAACATCTGTGTTGGATCCTTGTAGACTGATGCAAATGAAGGTCCTGCATGGCGACACTTGATCAAGAGTGGTGTCAAAAGGAGAGATAACAACACCTGGAGGAAGCACAGCACAGATGACACAATGCTGTACTTGATGACGACTGGTCTTGCCCTCGCTGTGACAGACTGTTTCAGTCTCGCATTGGACAATGGAGCCACTCTGGGATACACAAGCAACTTGTTTGATCGACGACATCATCCTCGACATCGAGGGACAGCGTTAATTCACAATGTGATATATGTGAGTGCTTTTATTGTTTGGATATTACTCGATTCAACATCCTGTGACAGGAAAGGAAAACAAAAGTCACCGTTTCCCCAAAGCATTGAGCAAGGACCGAGCTGGTCTTCACCAACACGAAGCATGTTGAAATGCTACTGGAGAACAAGGAAACAGTGGAAGAGCCATACAGGAAGAAAGGTCGCTGTACAATATACATATATATATATATATATATATATATATATGTTTTTAAAATGGGGAGTTTCCCCATGACAAGGTCTTGAGGCCACTCAAAGGTGGGGGCTACAAAAAAGAAAGTTACACAAGGATCCTTGATTCATACAAAAACAGTCTTGTTTGCTTGATAAAAGCGTTTTTGACACAAAAGGGTGTTCTCAGCACTTTGTGCAAGTTTTTAGTTTCAATTTACTCTTCTAGTGCAGAATTGCATGTGTTTCATGAAATAGTGCGTACTTCAGCATCCACAAGACAAAACTACACATATTACACAAGGGTCCTTGTTGAAAACTTTCAAAAATCCACCTTTGTTGCTCACCTGCCCTCCTTCGTTTCGATTTTCTCCTGCCCGAGGAATCACCACCCCGAGTCAATCCAATCCTAGGACTCCTTTCAGGGTTTCAAAGGGCATATCACCACCGTCTTTTTTTTTGTCCCCCCACCCCTCCGCCAAGGTCGTTTTATCAGCTCTTTCCGACCGATTTTTTGAAGACATTAAAATGAGCTCCATCCGACCGACTGACGGATGACCGATCATCTTTCCGTGTACGTGATATTTCAAAAACCGTTGAACATTCAGCTTTCGTATTGCAGTTATCTCTTCCGCATACCACCGAAGAAGGTGTGGGCTCTAGAATATCAGCTGCTTGTTTCATCTTCCATCACTACCCATAATTATTAATACCTCTTGTTAATCCTCCCCATTGCCATCCCTTCTCTTTACAGGTTTCATGACTCTTAAATCCTCCGTCACCTTGTTCTTCTGCGAGCCAGGATATTGAGCAGAAAACAATTTACATGGTGAATGTGTCCAGAAACATGTCACCAGCCTTACAAGTGATCACTCACAATGAATTAATAATTTGCCATTTTAAAATGGCTTTATTTTTTTTATTATTACAAACCGAATGCCATAATCCCGTGGGCCTATTTTGTTGCACATAAAAAAGAAGATTTCTATTCATTAACATTCTGAAACAATTTAACAAATTTGAAAATACAAATTACAAACAATTTATTGTGAGGGTACAATGTGGAGATCTTATTAGTTGCTGCTTATTCATGCGAGACAATTATGATGTAAATCAAAAAGTTTTATAAGTGATTAAACATCCCGAATGAAATAAAGTTTCCCCCATTGCTGATCTGAGCCGGTTTCAATGTGAGCTGTTACTTTGAATTTCTAACAGAGAATACCTTTGAATATAAGAATAAAGCTTTGATGAGGATGTACAACCTTGCTTTATACACTACTTTCCTTTTCCAAATAGGTATCAGGTTCCCGCAGCATGCTGTCACCGCCGCACAATGCATTACTTGGGGAACTGCTCGATCCGATGTTACGTAATGCCTGTACCCCATCTGGTGCTGGGTCAGAGAGAAGGTTCCTTATCATCCCACCATCTGTCGCGTCGTCTGCCAGTCCCACGGACGACGCTTGCGTTTGATCCTCCTGTCCATTTTCCATCGCCACCTGAGCAACCTCAGACTTCTGCGAACGACGAACAAATGTAGCCATGATGAGATAAAATGTGAGGCCAATAAACCTCAGAGAGGCAGTGAGTGAGAGCAAAGTCACCCTGGAAATAGAAAGTAAGTGATGTTGGGGGTTAGGAGGAAACATGGGAGTAGGAGGTAGCGTTCATGGCACAGGTAAGATAGATGGACATTCATAAAAAGGTGTGCAAGAAAAATCAAAGGAATCAGATGGTTAACAAGCATTTATAAATCCAGAACATAATTTCACACATTTGATGGAAAACCTATTGGATAAAGATTATAGTCGGGCAGCCAACATGGCTTTTCCAGCTTCACGTAAAATTTTGGTCTGTACAATGTTTTTATGAATGATTTTACTTCGTGTGTCTATTATACAAATCAAGTTGATGACATTTTAGCACGTATTTATAAACGTATTTTGTATGATGAGCGTATTAATTACCCCTTTCCCTGAATCTGCAGCATTGGCCTGCCTATTCTAATAATTGGTAAAGTACATACATATGATAGTGGGGCAACTTAGCTAAATATAGCATAACAATTGTGCATTTTGTGAGGAAAGCACCAAATTTGGCACACTAGTAGCCTAACATATT
Source organism: Eptatretus burgeri (assembly GCF_056783735.1). Lineage (NCBI taxonomy): Eukaryota > Metazoa > Chordata > Myxini > Myxiniformes > Myxinidae > Eptatretus > Eptatretus burgeri. The sequence continues at coordinate 30,725,725 of NC_140977.1, read as the reverse complement.
ATGAACAGATTTGGATATTGGGCCATCTCAAAATTTTGATGGCAGTGGAAAATGGCTGCCACAGCCATTAGCGGCTGAATTTGAGATGGCCCAATATCCAAATCTGTTCATAATATGTTAGGCTACTCATGTGCCAAATTTGGTGCTTTCCTCACAAAATGCACAATTGTTATGCTAAGTTGCCCCACTATGATGACTTAAATTGATTTATTGTGAGAACTTCAGAATTTTTTTTAATTGAGTAAAGGCATTTTGACATTGTAACAGTCGTCGGATTTGGACCAGTGTCCTGATCCCAATCGTGACTACAGAGTACAGATGTTACGGTGGACCATGGGTGGACATGTGGTCAAATCTTCCATCGGGACAGTCACCAATTTGGCGACAAATTGACCTCGGAGGCCATATGCCATCCGACAGGAAAGCCGAACAGATCCTTTTTTTCCGTTTCCGACATACAGAAACTCCAACGAGGTTGTGAACCCCGGGGAAACGCACCGCAAATTTTTATGTTGACCAAAAGCTAACATTCCATTTAATTATGCAGTCTCTTGTGACAAATAGGTCAGCCATATATATCAGAGCCAGTTTTAAAATGTTCTAATCTTGTTCCAAATCTCTTGGCTGGTCACGCAGTGTCTTGGTGTGACACTGTCGCGAGCTATTTTGAAATCGGAAAAGGACCAGTTTTGAAGGCGTTGAAATCTGGATATTCTCTACATCATATAGTAAACCATGATGCTCCCTTTGAGAATGTAGTTGGTCAAGCAACTGGTTATAGCTGCATGCTCTGGACTACAAGGCCGTCAGAGCATGTCAGAAGCTCGATATGGAGTCTGGGCTGCAAACCTTGAGAAAGGAGTTTCAGCTGTACCAAAGCTCTCCACCTTCCACCAACAACAGAAGCATTTGTTGAGAAAGTTAAAAAAGCACATCTACAAGCAGCCTGATGAAAAAAAATACCAGGGAATCTGATTTTCCTGCATTAAACTAATGTTGGCTTTGAGATGAAAATTCAAGAGCATTGATGCCAATTATTGTAAGAGAGAATGTCGTACTAGCTTCCACTGGATTACTAAAACTGATTAAATGTTCTTGTGAGGGACAAACACCTTGTGGATCAAAAAGATTTGTATCAATTTTAAAAAAACAACGATGCACAAGAGACTCCTAAATAGGTTCGAGCTGTTGCAGCCAATTCACAGACGGTTTGATGACTGACAATGGTGTTCAAGCACATCGGTGAATTAATGTTGGTTACATAATATTAAGATGAGAAGTGAATTATAATGTTTGTTTGGAATGATTTAATTTATTGGGGTACTTATTTATATGGCCATCATACTAATATTCAACAATTCTCTGTACGTATGAATCGAAAACTGCTTGGCCAATTTCCTCAAATTTTGCACATGTGTTTGGGATACCCACAGTCAGGTCAGGGGCATGAAATCCATCCCCAATCTCCCACCCATCCCCTTTCCTTCCCTCCATGTGGGTGGGGAGACCACTTGCAATTTTCACTTGAACACGAGACATAGTGCAAGTGGTTTAACCACTGACCCCTGCCGGAGTGAAGAGGCATTGAGGGCGAGGAAATGATGACATATGGCATTCATCGTGCATGTGATTCACCGACAACATATTTCACTTCCCGGGGGAGCGGGTTTTACTAGTTGGATTAAATATCACTCATTCTAAAGACGAGTACACCCACTCCATATGGGAGCAGCGGGAAGGGAAATGTTATTATCTTCTGTGGAGT
>NC_140977.1:30716460-30718960 GCF_056783735.1 Eptatretus burgeri | reverse complement strand
AACTCCCGATTGGAAATAATAGTGATTTTTTTCATGATGTCATGGATGGCTTCGTTACGACATCATAATTACATACGTCGAATGCTTTTTCAGATCAGTATGAAAATTTTTCAGGGTCATCTCTCGGGCTAAATTGTATGGGGGGGGATTGATGATGTCATTGGTTACGTAGTTCAGCAGCCATATTGTTTTTAACATTAAAATCTTCAAAAATCCTCTCCGAAATGGCTGAACAGATCAAAGCGAAATTTTACAAGTCTGATTGCCTATCCATGAGGAGCAAAAGTCTCCACCTATGACGTCATCGGTCAAATGGTTTGGTAGCTATGATTTTTTGAAGAATAAACCTTTTAAAATATTCCTTTCCAGAATAGCTTGACAGATCGAGGCGAAACTTCACCAACATGTTCCCCAAGCCTTGGGGATACCAGGGTATTCACCAATAATTATTTCGGTCACATGGTCGAGCAGCCATATTTGATTGAACGAAAATCTTGAGAAAAACGATTTCTCTTGAACCGCTTCATTGATTGAAGTGAAACTTCAGAATTATAATGCAGTCGTGATGTGGAATATATGTTTTGAATTTCAACCTGATCGGACGCATGGTCTGGCAGCCAAAAATATTTAATATTTTGAATCTGGATTCAGGGATTTAAATCAACCTTGGTACAAGTATGTGTAATGATGTAATAATGTGGGCAGAGACATATTCGGTGACGTCGTGACATCGAAGAGTGCCCTTCTCATTGTACATCATATTCGTTTCATTCCTTTTGAGTATGACAGCTCTACCGCTATCACAAGCTTTCTGACTTCTCCCATTGTAGTTGTCTGTCAATACATTCTTATAGCCGTAACAGTGCATTTCATGGCATACTTTAGTCGAGGCTTATAGCGAGTTTGTTGCCCAGCTACATGCTGGGTGGTTGTGTGTGTATTCTGTTTACGTGGAGCATTTTCCCTCGGAATATGCCGTTAAAGTTGAGAGATAATTATAAAGATTACTGAGCATGTGACTAAAAGACCTACTGGCAATTGTGATTCCGACAACCCCTCCACCCTTTTCCTTCTGTGTGATGAGCATATAATGCAACTGCTAGAACCTCCACCAACATCCATCCCTACTACCCTCTCCCAATTTGTAAAAAATTTACACAAATGTCTCCAAAGTTGTTCAATGGGATGACTATAAAACAAGTCGTTTTTTCAGCACAGTAGCAGTTCTAAAGTAATGAATGAGGGAAAGAGAGGTCACGGTTGGATTTTGTCAAGATGGCTCTACATGCAGTAAAAAGTTAAAAAAGTAGTAAATGAAACTTTGAAATCACAGAAAATGATAGCAGCACAGTGGTGCGTACCTTATGAAGATTAGGTAACTTGCAGTGTATCCGAGGCAGCTTATGAATGAGGCAATAACTTCCACAGAGATGTACAATATGAAAGAAGCGGAGCAGTCTCGACGTGGACAATGCCCCAGCACTGCGCTAGAATTACCCAGCATGTTCTCTGCCACACACCGGCAATCTAAGAAAATCTGTACTTGGTTTGACACACACACACACACACACAGCATTATTATATTTCTCATCCCACAAGGGGGGGGGTGGGGTTGGTGCACATCATTCAATCAAACCAATTATTGGGCGGCTGGCCGTTAGGAGAACCTTTAAACTCAAATATCCTTTTCCTGAAATGAAAGGCGAAACTCCAGGTGCTGACAATGTATCAGGTAAATTGGACCGTAAACACAGTCCTTCTGATCCATACATCAGCAGTCTTATCCCTATATGTGTTCCTCCAAGGCCACTGTACTCTTCATCCTTGAATTTTCTGACCATTTCTCCCACAGGGTTGAAAACCCTCTTGATTTATGCTCCCAAGCTTTGGAATCCACTTCCAGCAGACATTCAATCTGGGTCTTTTGACTCTGTATAGAAACCTGAATTTAAAAATTTTTTTCATCTAATATACAAAGCTCATTGTTACCACTCACTCACTCACTCAATCACTCAATTAAATGTTTAGTACTTTCTCGGTGGGCTAAAAGCTGAAATTTTGCAAACTGATGTAACATGAACACCCAATCCCAGGATAAATCACAAAACGACCGGTGTGCAACTTTGAGCTCATAAGAAAACACATAAAAATTTAAAATTAGTGCAGGAGTATATTTACTGACATCGCAACAACGCAACAGTATATGGGTTAGCACCCTATAACAACGCAACAGTATATGCACTCATTGAAAAAACAGCGCGAGTCAGCACCTCCATTAACTGTGATATAGTTCACGGTAGAGATCATGCTTACATTTCAGCAATTCTTGAGATACTGAGGGGTAGAGGTGTGGAAGGTTATAATTTTAAGAAATCTTACGAGATATTTATCTCAGGAATGTGGACACAAAGTGTCCCCAACAACAAAAGGACTGGAAATTTGCTGAGGCTAAATGACCTTGTCCCTGATTTTACCAAAGGAAAGTATAAAACCATGTAAT
>NC_140977.1:30703960-30713960 GCF_056783735.1 Eptatretus burgeri | reverse complement strand
TTCATCACTAGAATGAACTTATTAAACTTAGAGAGCAACACACATCCTCAATGTCTTTAAGTCTGTTTCTTCTTCTTCTTCTTCCATATGCAGTGCACATGGCTGTGAGTAACATCACTTGTTGGGGGGGGGGGGAGTTGTGCTGCTGATGCAACATGCCCTTTAAGTTCAGACAGAAATTTGCAATTTCTTCATGGTGTAGACAATAACTCGCCTATAATCTTCGTGAACGACACCATAGGACTTGTCGTGTCCACCAACTAATGCTGATAGACAGGATGTCCAATTCATTGTAGGGGCGGCACCCAAACTGATGCCTGATGCCTCGCCCTGCCTGTGAAACACCAGGATGATAATTTATAGCTGGGCCGACATTCAAACCCAGGTTGTAAACAGTTAAGGAGCAAGTAGGTCTGAACATCTAGGCTATATCGTGGCAGCCCCACTTCACTAACTGGCATCATACCTCGCAACTTCACTTTTAAAACAAGGGGTAGTCATTACTTGGACCTTAATGGCAAGCATGTTGTTCAAGTTCAAGTGTACAGGGTGGGGCTGAATTTAAAATGGCCACTCGCTTTGCCTCTGCTCTAAGCACTTTCAAATATCTATCTATTCACCCATGATTCTCGCGTTCATATGTGGATGGTACATCGATCTTTTCACACAGAGGTCGAGGCTCATAGAGTAGTTGAACGACAAAGGGCAGCAGGTTCATAAACTGACAAAGGGCCAAAGGAGAACATGGAGATAAAGTAATGTGTGGACATGCTGAAGATGAGTAGGTGAGCAAAATATTGCTGTTGCTCCTTACACCATACAAATGTTCTCTCCATTCCCACTACTTGGTCTTCCTTAGGGTACGGTGGAGTCGAGAGATTCATTATTCAGGCTTTGTGTGGTGGTGTTCCAGTTGGTGCTGGTGGTATTCCTGATGCTACAAAGTTTTGTACTCTTGGGCAAACCTCATCTTCTTTGTGTTCAGTCTGATGGACCTTTATCTCCACTGTGCACAGCATTTTCACACTGAGATGGTTTCCTTTTTAAGCCTTCCCCGATAAGATAGGGGAAGGCTTATTGTTGTTGTAGGTTTGGTTTCAACAATTAGCGCCCCCAATTTTTAATGGTACCCCAGATTTTTTTAGACCTTTTGGAGTACTAAACCACCATTTAGGGGATTTTTTTTTTGTTCTTCTTCTTCCTGCATTTCTAATTTCCGAAATTTCCAAGCTGTATCCTGGAGCCAGCTGAGACTTTCGCAATGAAAATTTGCATCAATAATGCAAATAGAAAGTATATAGAGTTGACCTAATTTTTTGACCTTGACCTTATTTTTAACGTGATGACCTAATTGTAGACATTTTAACATTTTTCATCATAACTTGACTAAGGTTTATCCGATTAGAAATAAATTGTCCTCTCTAGATAGCCCAGAGCAACCCGCATTTACCGAATACCCCTCAGAGTTAAAGGTGAAGGTCAAATGGTGTTCTAAAAATGAAAGCTTTTTTGTTATCACTCAATTTTGCCAATGCGGAATCTCAAAGACTGCTTGGCCTTCCAAGATATTCTTGCATCATAATGGTGGACATGCACTGACATTGTGCATCTGATAATTGATTCATGTTGTTGACCTACCTTTTTTGGATTATGATAAACCAACAAAAAACACCTTGTTGATCATATCCTGAACAAATTTTCCTCCAATTTTCATGATGTTTGAGTTTTATGGATAGATTAGCATGGATCGGCTCACTACACTCGCCTCTCCACACGTCGTTGTGGAGATTGACGTCACAGATTTGTTGTGTCGTCATGATTTACACCAATCATCATACAAACATTTATTTTGTACAAACATTGGTATATTATATTTATTTGAAATTTATTTGTGATACAAAAAGGTTCAAGTGGTCTAAATGGTCAAGGGGCTAAGCTATCTGATGTGTCTGAAGGGTGTAAGGGGTCGAAATGGTGTTCAGGTCTCATGGGTCTTTTGGGTCCTCCAGGACTTTTTGGTCTTCAGGATCTTTTGGAGCCTTGGGAACTTCTGGGCCTTTGGGGTCTTTTTAGGTCCTCAGTGACGTTTGAGTCTTTAGGGTATTTGGGGGCTTTTGGGTCCTCAGGGACTTTTGGGTCATCTGGGTCTTTTGGATCTTTGGGGTCTTTTGATACCTCGGGGTCTTTTAGGTTTTTTTGGATCCTCGGGGATTTTTGGGTTATCTGGGTCATCAGGGTCTTTTGGGTCCTCGTGGTATTTGGGTACTTTTGGGTCCTTGGGGTCATTTGGGTCTTAAGGGTCTGGGGGTGTTAAAGGGTCTTCAACGGTCAAAGGGATCTTAGCAGTCTAAAGCGTCAAAAGGTTCATTCCAATGGTACGTAATTAATAGACATATAGTCACATGGCTTCACAGACTGACTCATGGCTTCACGGATGGACGGACCGTGCTTTTCGTTTTTATCTTGCCTGTTCGAAGAACAGAGAGCTATAGCGATACCCCCGGCGTGAGCGTGAAAATGCTAAAGTTTTTGCTACAAGTTATTTTTTCCTTTCTAATGTTTTTATCTACCACACTATTTTTTATATGCCTGATATCTATATATATATATATATATATATATATATATATATATATATATATATATATATATATATATATATATATATATATCTTCTTCTTCCTCTTTCGGCTTGCTCCCGTTAGGGGTCGCCACAGCGGATCAACAGTCTCCATTTCGCTCTATCCTCCACATCTTCCATTGACACTCCGACCACCCGCATGTCCGCCCTCACCGCATCCATGAACCTCTTCTTTGGCCTTCATCGTCCCAACATTCAGAGTTCCAACTCTCACCTCCACACTTCTACGCTTCCCCCTCTCCCACTGCCTCCGGACTCGCCTTCCCCGTCTCCTTCTCCTCCTTCGCCCAGCAGTAGCACAATTTCCATTGGTACCCTGCTGACCACCGGTACCGGTGGCGGTCGTTGGTAACCCGGGCCTCGACCGATCCGGTATGGAAATTCGTTTTGTTGTCCGAAGAATGATTTGGCATAGGTTTTTACGCCGGGTGCCCTTCCTGACGCAACCCTGGTCGCCTCTTACGACACACAGGGATATGGTACACCTATTCTAACCGGGGCATACACCGGGCCCAGTACAACTGGTACTCATTTCGCCGACCTCGAAAGGATGGCAGGCTGAGTCAACCCCCTGGTGTTTTCGACTTGGTATATATATACATATATATACATATATACCTATATACATATATACATACATACATATATACATACATATATATATATATATACATATACACATATACATATCATATTGTGACGTCCACAGGACTTGAACAGTCCCGCCAACGTAGAATGAGCCGAAACGATGGAGGCGGTTTATTTATTTATAACCCAAACATGGCGGTTCTAATTTGTTTTTACTATAAACCAGAAATAACAAGACTCGGCAAGAAGAGGGATCCGGGGCGATTCGACGGGATGGTGTGGGATCGGGCGTGGGGAAAACACAGACAATTCCAATGAATATACAGATCTCAAACCTCTAAGGCGCCAAGTTCACACACACACACACACACACACACACACACACACACACACACACACACACACACACACACACACACACACACACACACACACACACACACACACACACACACACACACACACACACACACACACACACACACACACAACGTAGCTATTTCTGGTGGTCAGGCTGGACCGTGGTGTGGACGAAACTGTCCCTGGATCGGCGTCGGACGAGCTGGCCTTGCTCTCGTCAGGGCGGCAGGAGAAACCGTGGTGCTGTCGACCTCCTGGTCTTGGCCCAAGTCCGCTCACAGCCGCCAGGGAACCAGTTCTGGCGCCAAGTTGCGAGCAGGAGAGGGAGGCAGGTCCGCCCGCCGTTCGACCCCGTACTCCGAGTCAGCAGAACCCCAGAGCCAACCAAGGTGAGGCACGAGGCTCCGCAAGGCTCCAAGACATGATGAAGAACACGATCGAATCGGCACAACAACAAGGACGCTCTCCGCGCAACAGCCTCCACACCAAAAAAACACGATCGTTTTTGTCCCGATCTTCTTCCTCTTCCTTTTCCTTTTCGACCCCGAACAGAACCTTTTTATCCTCCTGTCCTCGTCACTTCCAATCGAGCCGTTTATTGGCCCACCGCCGTCGCCTTCTGCCAATCGTGATCACGGGGCGGAGCCATCCGCTGCACTGTCCTGTGACGTCACGGCCAGTCTCCAGAGAATACCAAAAGGGGTTTACGCAGACACACTTACCCTATCCCGTGTCCCTATCTAATTACGTGACAATTATCATTTCCCCCCTTGAAAAAATGAACATTTACTAGACAACTTATCACCACTGAATTGCTACTTATTACATCGAGATCCTGGTAAACTCGAACAGCATGGCATACCTAATTAAACATCCTAATTACCCTTTGAATGCATACCCTCCCCTCAAACGTAACAATATATATATATATATATATATATATATATATATATATATATATATATATATATATATATATATATATATATATAAATTCAGTGTCCCAACGAGGCTTGAACCCAGGACCTTTTGGGTCCCAAGCCACTGTGCCAACACCAGGCTCATCTATATCTATATATATATATATATATATATATATATATATATATATATATATATATATATATATATATATATATATATATATATATATATATATATATATATATATATATATATATATATATATATATATATATATATATATATATATATATCGGGGCGTATTATGTGATACCGGTCGTCTGTCCGTCCGTCCGTTCCTGTCCGCAGTCTAACTCCCAAAGTTTTCAACTTTCACGTTTCATATTTGGTACATAGGTACAGACTGTGGAGACGGTGTGTCGTGACATACGTTCGTCATCTAAAGTGGTTGCCATGGCAACCAGGATGCTGTTTTCCATCCGTTCCTGTCCGCACTCTAACTCCCAAAGTTTTCAACTTTCACGTTTCATATTTGGTAAATAGGCACAGAATGTGGAGACGGTGTGTCGTGACATAGGTTCGTCATCTAAAGTGGTTGCCATGGCAACCAGGATGCTGTTTTCCATCCGTTCCTGTCCGCACTCTAACTCCCAAAGTTTTCAACTTTCACATTTCATATTTGGTACATAGGTACAGACTGTGGAGACGGTGTGTCACGACATATGTTCGTCATCTAAAGTTCGTCATCACGACATATGTTCATCAACCAGGATGCTGTTTTCCATGTTGTAGCACAATTCTGTATACACCTTCTTGTTCAGGCGTATATTGTGCTCACTTGGGCTCTTGTTACTGATTACAATATACAAATACATATATTGCTTTAAAATTATTTGGATCAGACTTCACTGCAATGCTTTATAAAAAATATTAATTATTAAACTAGTCTTTTAAAAACGATAAATGTATAAACAGGCGAGCATTGGGTGGCTTTGACACCAACTCTGGTTATATATTGTTGCGGTGCTGGTGGTCCAGGTTAATCCCCCCGACACAATTTGTGGTGAGGGGCCGTTAATTCCGCCAGCCCGGATGGGTGAGCGTTTTTTTCCATCTTAGGAGGTGGACACGTTGATCCTCAGAGATTATCACGCGAGCGGGAAGGGTGGGGCACAATGGCGGAGGGACGGAGGCACAGGGAAGCATATCACTGGGGGGTTTATACTCGAACACCATGACAAATACACCGAAACAGCAACTTAAAATGAACATATTTACTGAAAATAAACAAATATTGACAAAGGACAATAATCAGAATATAACAATATGTGAGGTAAATTAAAGTCCAAGTCGAGGCCCCTCTACACATAGACTCAAATACAGACAAGGGGGAATGAAATAAAAGAAAATCCCTCCTTTATTGTGACACTCAGCTTGGTCCAGAGATGGTCTCTATGGAACATGGAATTGAGGCGCTTTGATTTGCACGTGGAGATGTGTGCAAAATGGTGCCAAGCTGCCCTCTCATAGCGGGAACGTTCGTCAGGCAATTTGTGAGCAGTATTCAGCCCCAAGGCTCACCGACCGTCATGCAGCTTCTTCGTCTATCGCACCTACCGATACGCTTCTTTCAGGATGGCGGCGTCCCCTTCAGTGACACACACAAGGCCTCGAGGCCCGTCCCACATGACCAGCCAAGAGTCGATGGTCAGCGTCTTGCTCAGTACGTGAGCCAAATCGCCTCAGCACGAATATGAGAATCGTGCCGTCTTCTTCGTGTGTCCAAGGAAAGCCAGCCATAAAGCCCTGTTCTTACAGGCTATCTCCGAGCAACGTTCTCTCTCGACTGTGTGCGCCCCTCACTCCGCACTCGTGCGTTCCTTCTCTCCCTCCGACCTCGTGCATGTGCTCCCAATCTCTCAACTATGACTGACGTCACACCCCGAGCCACTGTTCCCTCCTCCGGGGCGTGGCTTGCCCGCTCAAAACCCGGGAAGGCAGGGCCTCCGCCCGCTCGACACGTTTGGTTAGCTTCTGTCGTCATGCCCATCAATCATCAGCCTCAGGGGCATGACTTCGCTTGCCGTCACCCTTGGAGGCGGCGCTGCGACCCGATTGGCACATTTGGCTCGCTTCTGACGTCACGCCCATCAATCATCAGCCTTGGGGATGTGACTTTGCCCACCATCACCCTTGGAGGCGGGCTTCTTCCCACTTGGTCATGTTATAAAAACGCAATTCTTTCATGGTTTGTAATACAAAAACATAGGGAAAAGTCACAGGGGGCCAATTACATCCTGGAGAACTTATCTTTAATTCCTATCTAATTGACATCGCACCACCCCCCCCCCCCCCGCCCCCCGTATGGTGACATGGAACACTTCAGCTCACAGTCTCCCGACTTAATTACATCAAGATATCTCCTACACGTCCACGGATCAAACAACTCTATTCAATCTTAACTTTCCCATGAAATCCCTCCATTCACCCCCACAACCGTAACAATATATAGGGATAGATTGTAAATGGGGAACACCTTTTCTTAATTTCCACTCTATCCCTAAATGCTGAAGGTTATGGTCATATGGCAGTCCAAAAATAATATTGCCATCATTGGATCACAGGCCAAGGGTAAGCCACAGGCGATCGACAGGCGATCGCCATGGGTAAGCCTTCCCCGGCCGGGGTGATCGCTTTGTGATCACAGATATCCAGTTCTCGTCATGTTGTTTTTTTTTTACTTCTTCCTGTTTAAATATTTGTATCCATTTGCTGCTTCTGAGTTTCACTTTTTTTGCTGCCACAGTAACAACGATTCGAGTTGCTTCAATTTGTTGACTCGGTTGGTTGTGCACGGATTTTACCGTTTTTACTTAGAGAAGATGGTGGTGGGCCTTCTATTTTAACCACTGCATTTCTGTGGCAATAGTTCACCTGCGATAGTACTTGATGTTTCTGGAGGTGCGGCTGTGCCGCTGATGCAGTGCTCTCTATTACCAGTACACTGGTACTCATTTCGCCAACCTCGGAAGGATGACAGGCTGAGTCAACCCCACCTGGTGTTAAATCAACAGGAAAAGGGGCTCAAACCCAAGACCCTAACCTTTTAAGCCAGCCATTTTGACTGTGAAGCTGACACCAAGCTTGAAAGGCTCGCATAAAGACTATATGATGGAGGAAAAGGCTATGATGCGAAAAACTTTATATGATATGCACCCAATTCAGGGTGTGATGCAACTTACAGTAGAACTTGAAGGTGGTGAAGCACAACTTGCATTCTGATTATTTGTTTTTTTTGTAATGGCAGTTCTGGCTGGACTTGCTCATAAGTTTGTCAAGGCTGGATTAATAGCACGGCAGTTTACTTTCTGCAGCGTGAGATAGAAAAACCCATTGGGAAAGAATGGCTGCTCAATGGTTAAAATGCTTCCGCAGAATGGATGTGTACAGAGCATGATGCATTAGAGTATTCTTCAATGCAGTATCACCAGAATCCAGGAACTGAAATTCATATCAAAGGAAAATTAAACAATATTTTGTGTTTTTATAAACAAGTCTAGGCTCAGGAAGGAGGGAAATGACAGTACAGCGGGTTGATGGACTGACAGAGGGCCGCATTTGGGGAACAGTCGGACAAAATAAAAGCACAGACAGATCACAAATGATTTGTTGAGCGTCAAAAAGGGAGGGAAAGAAAAAGAAAAGAGGAGTTTTTATCAATTGTATTTATTAGTTTAACTTGGTTAATTCAAAAGTGCTAAGTCGCTTCATACTTATACCTTTGATTGCTTTTTAACCACAACGTCTGAGATGGCAGCACAGTGTCCTTGCCGCTGAGGTCACAATTATATTATTATTTAATTTTTAATTTTATTTTACAAAATTCATTGTTTCCTTGCTCACCCTTTGTACGCCGTGGTTAGGCCAGGGACACGGATGTTTTCACAGGAAATGAAGAATTGACACAACTCGAGCAGCCAGCCAATCAGGTATGTGATGAAGAGTAATTTTGCACAAGAAGGAAGGGAGAGTTTCAGGCACTTCACTAGAATTCCACCAAGGAATATGCCCAGAGCTATGGCAGGTATACTTGTAGCACCTGTGGATGAAGAAAGCACACAACAATGTCACGCGCTTTAGGAATGGCTCCAACAAACCTGTTTTACTATATTTTTTGTATACAAAGTCGAGGATCGTGTAACAGCTAACACACAGAACATATAACAAAGGAGGAGACAAGAGGGGCGGGAGAGGAAAGCACAAAATAGTGGGGGAAAACAGACAACAGGATATCTGTGGAAGGGAGAGGGATGGGGTGGAGTACACGGGGTAAACAAGATGGTACTACAGGGACTTTCAGGAAGGAAAACAGGGAATTTGAAGGAGGTGAGTTTGGGGTGGATTAACGGGGGTAGAAACGATCAAGATTTTGGTTGGAGGAAGATATGAGATGGTGGTGAACAGCTGTTTTGAAGACCTGGAGGGAAGAATGGGATCGGAGAGCATGTGGGAGTTTGTTCCACAGGCGGGGAAAAATGAGGAATGAAAGAGTGTAGGTGAGAAGTGATTACTGATATTGGTAGTTTCACTCGAAGGGTTTTTTTTGGCGGACCTTGAGCACACTGAGAAAATATAGAGGGGACAGATCACAGACAGAGCAAAGGGGGGGGGGGGTGGCAAGGCCGAAGAGGAGACGGTTCAAGACAGAAAGACTAACGACCTGCATGCGGTGAGAGAATGAGACCCAATGATCCTAGTTGGATACCTAATATGATCCTAAAAGTCTTGGTTTCCACAGCATGAAGCGGAGTTATATGTGAGGCAGGAGCACCAGCCCAGAGGGGAGAGCAGCACTCCATCAGGCTGTGGATGAAAGCTTTGTGGGCATCCTCCATCGTGGAATCCTTCCTTGGCACATCTGAACTCTCCCTCCATGATGAGCCCTCCCTCCCTCTCCCTCCATGATATATAGGAGAGGGTGTGAGCTTTTTCAGGATTGAAAGACATGTTCCATGTGTTGGACCAGTTTGTGATTTTATCCAGATCTACAGAGAGCGAAGAAGCTGCTGCTTGCCGGTCTGAGGGATGACAGTTGGGACGGCAGAGGGTGGAGTCATCAGCAAAGAGACGGCACCTCCTTAAATCTAATATTATTCTGCCCGTTCTCAATAAATTATCAAAAAGACTTTTCCTTCCCTCTTCCTCAGATCTTCCAACGTTTGTAATACAACGCATAACTCTCCCGTTTTAACTTGACTTTATTGGTTAAAGTTTTATTTCTCCTTCCTCTGTCTCTCCATCATAGACGGTTAGCATTGGTGAGAATATTAATGTCAGGATTGACAAATATCTGGAAAGACAAAGATGTGACAAAACAAACCAAGAGGAGGCTGATGAATGCTCTGGTGAACCTCCAGTGGCAATGTATGGATGTGAGTCATGGACGGTGAAAAAGGAAGAAGATTGACAGTTTTGGAACGTGGTGGT
>NC_140977.1:30643960-30696460 GCF_056783735.1 Eptatretus burgeri | reverse complement strand
CTGCACTCCCATACCTTTACCAAAGACACAGCCTTGTCGTGGTTACACACATGTCCAATTTTCCATGACACAACATATGGTAAATGACATGTTGTGGAGGACTTTGTCCCACATCTACGACATAAAGCTCATTCTAACAACTGACTGACCGACTCACTGACTGATACAAAAGATCGGAACCTTCCTGGTGACGTGGAAAGCTGAAATTTTGCTTGCTGATGGACATCGAAGCCGATACACTGGGAAAAAAAAATCACAAAACCATCAGAAAACATCCGTAAATGAAAATATAAATAAATGAAAAAAAAATGAAAAAAATGCAGGTGAGCGATCAGAGACAATGGGGAAGCATGGTCGGTTATTGCTTACAATGTGTAAGTACACCCAGATAGTGCCATAAAAAATTGTTCCCCAAAGCAAAATAAACAGTTAAAATACCTTCCTGAAACAATGGTTTTTGAACCACAAATACGTTTACAATATCAAAAAGAGGGGAGTGGAGATAGAATAGAAGAAAATAGTATGAAATATCATACAGAAAGGTTCAAAGAGAAACATAGGGAAAAACACAAATAATATTATTATGAATTCAGAAGATAAAAATATACAATGAAAAAGCCCTCGTATGGCATTTACATCAATGAATGAAATAACCATGCACATGAAAAGATGAACACTTATTCATGAGAGTCAACACACGGAGCAAAAATAACAATTTATACAAGGAGCAGAGAGCAGCACTATGAACCTTTGGCAATGTCAGAAAGGTTTTGGCTCATTGGTTCAGCTTTGTCTTCAACATTCTTCCCGTTGAACTCCACGTGATCATCCATCTTTGTGGATTCTTCAACCTCGCTTGAGATGGAGCGTGGGAAGAACCAGAAGGGAAGAGCAAGTAGGAGAGAGGTGACGCCAGTAATCAAGAAACCCAACCACCAGGCACCAACCCAACGGTTATCTTTTGGTGTAATGGTCACATCATCTGGCAAAAGGGAGTAAAAACACAATAAAATGGGGGTGTTCGAGAAGAGAACATTGCAAAAACGCAGTCATCATAGGTTTGCAATTTTCTACTTGTATATCAACTGCTTGCCAATACTACATTCATTGTTTGGTGTTAGGAGCTGTCTATATCTTGATTTTTATGGTGGGAGAAGTTCAGGCTAATGCAGGCTGAGAAAGGAGGGTGAAGATAAACACTCGCATATGTATATATTATAGGTAGTGGACAAAAAAGTGGAAACACCAACGTAAAGTCACTTAATAGGGCGTTGGACCACTACGTACGGCCAGCATGGCCTGTATGCACCATAGCATCACGTCTACTAGCGTCTGTAATTCTGCAGGATGGATGTGGCACCATTCTTCCACCACGAGAAAGTCAATCAACTCACACCTATTTGATGGAGGTGGAAAACGCTGTCTCAAGGGTCTTTCCAGAATATCCCATAAATGCTCGATTGGGTTCATATCTGGTGACTGAGAAGGCCATGACATATGGATAACCTGAGTGTCATGCTCATCAAACCATTGGGTGACCAGATGTGCTCTGTGGATGGGGGAATTGTCATCCTGGAAGACACCCCTTCTGGCAGGAAAGAAATGCTGCAACATGGGGTGAAGATGACCACTCAGTACCATTAAGTAGCTGTAGGAAATTTGAAACAATGGCTTCCACCCACTGTTGCCCTTTGATGATGATGTCTTTCCCTTGGAGCTCCATGCTGACCACTTTAGACACCATTGCTCATAAATCATCAGCAAGTTGAGATGTCTGTCACTGAAACTCCTGCCAAACGTGCCCCAACAATCATCCCTCTTCCAAAGTCACTGAGATATCCTCTTACAGCCATGCTGGCCATAATTTAGGCAACCAGGCCTGTGCAGCATTTTTACACATGACCCTAAATATGCAGGGATGTTATTTGATTAATTAACACATGGTGTTAATTAATGGGTCACAACTGTGTGGGTTAATTAATGGGTCACAACACATGGGTCACAACTGTGTGGAAGCCATTCCTTTCAATATACCTTGGTGTACCTCATTTACCCAGGTGTTTCCATTTATTTGTCCACGACCTGTATATATATATATATATATATATATATATATATATATATATATATATATATATATATATATATATATATATATATATATATATATATATATATATATATATATATATATATATATATATATATACATATATCTGTGAATAACAAGACCCAATCACAGCTCACCCATAATTAAAGGAAATAACCAATCAGCTCTCATGAAAAGCTACACAAGGTAAGCCCTTTGTTGCTTCAAACTCCACCCGAGTGCCTCAACAGCTGTTGGTGAAAAGGGAAACCACATGGAAAGATACCATCATCTCATCATCTTGGATTCTAACCTCTCTTATCCTTTGGTAAAACTGGAAGAAATTTGAAACAATCGCTCGATGAACATGATAGAGCAATTAGGCTTGGAAAGGTGACCCAGTCAGCCATTGCACGTCATTGCCAGCAATCTGGCCATAAATTTGACTTTGATGGAACCCGTGTCCTCGACATCTAACAAACGACACAGGTTGATTTTGGAAGCATGGCACATGAAAAGCCGGGAGGGTGGTCTAACTATGGAGATGGTGGACATACCCACACAATACACACCTCTGATGCAAATGGCGAAAACTGGATGGTGCAAACGGCTGGATAAGGTGAACAACAAACACCCAATCCCAAGCACCACATCCACATGTGCACAACACCCAACGAGAACCTCAACACTCGCACAACCAACACCTCATTATGCCCAACCCAGACACGAAACCAGCCGTGTTCATGCTCCGGAAACACAAAAACAACCACAAGCACACACACGTGCTCACCCACACACATACACCATCAGATAACGTGTAAGTAAAAACACAAAAGAGCACAGCACCCCTTCAATGATGTGATTTGACATTTGTTTTTGCTTTTGCAAAAAAAACATAAGCACTCCTCCATTTGATCTCTCTCACGAGCACGTGACTGGAAATGAGTGGTCGTATCGAAATAAAAACCGGACAATAAATAAGTCTGTTGTGCTTGATGAAGCCGGCTGTGAAGCCGGCGAAACGTTGCCTGAGACCGGTTCTGCTCTTGATTTTTTTCTACAATTAGCCGAGTCGATCTAGTTTTTTTTACTTTTGGTTGGAAGCGCTTTCTTTTTCTTCTTAAAAAATTATATATATATATATATATATATATATATATATATATATATATATATATATATATATATATATATATATATATATATATATATATATATATATATCTTAAATTGGTTGTGACTATTTAGCGAGGTGTCTTGTATGCAGATTAGATGTGGTTTGGTTAGAAGATGACTGATAAACTTAATAATTTTAGACCCATGGACAGCTACATTTTTTGCATTCCATTGGATAACTATCATTATTCCACGGAGGAGTGTTAAGACTGTTTAGAGTCTGTCCGTCCCTCTGATTTTATTCCCTGAATGAATGAATATTTTATCGATGTGGATGGAAGAAATGCCCTCTCAACCCAGGTGTTTAATGGCTGAAGAGGAAATATATTTCTTTTGTCCGATCTCCTTTTTGCTTGGGCTGCACAATAAAACTGAGGAACCCCACACCTGGTAATCTTCATATCTACATCAGCGATTGCACTCTCGGTTTGACATTCTTGATCTTTCATATCAATCTGAACTCCCACCGATTTTATCAATATTTTGACCTGGCTATATGTTTTGGTCTTAATGTTGACTTTGTATTTATTGGGGTCTTAGTTTTGGGAACCTTGAGAACAACCTCAACGTAGCACAGCTTCCCTTCAGTTTGTTTAGCACTGGTGCAGCTTCCGCAGTCATGGTTTCCATAACATTTGTTGCAGCATTGTTTTCCCCGATAGGCTGAAGTACTCTGCCCAAATTTTTGGCACTTGAAACATCTTAAGGGGGAAAGGATCTATTCACATACAGTGAAGGCCTGATAACTCAGAAACACTTTGGGAGGGAAGGCAAGATTGCCAAAGGTCAAAACCACCGGTGTGGTGTCGGCCCCATTCCTAACAGTGGTGAGAATCTGGCTGTCAACAACTCCCACATCAGCTAAATGGCTCTTAATGTCATCAATTTGAACAGAGAAAGCAATTCTGTAAATGACTTCTCAGCTTTCCCTCGAAGACCTAGCAATCTGACATGAGATTCGAACACCGCCGAAATGAGAGGCTCTCAAAACTGTTTCCTGTTGTGCAATCGATTTACATTCGATAAGTAGGTCACCCGATAGAAGGTTCTTGGCATTGCATACGTCTCCAAATTATTTTTTTAATCAATGTTGTCATTTTGATTGGTTTGTTCAAACTCAAAGATTTAGAGCCACCAGAGGCCGAAATTCTCACTATGAGTTTGCCATGGTGCTTTTCGAGGTTAGTGAGGGTCTAAACTACTTTGGACAAGTCCGACTCACTGCTACTCTCCCTCCGAGGCCTGCCCCTCTTCTTAGCTTGATTAACGACCGATGGCGGACCCTCGTCGTCATCTTTGCCAGACAAATTCTCCATCATCACTCACTTCTCAACACCTAAGAGGATGATATTTGGCCCAATATGTGGAATTGAATGTGTGAATAAAGAGGAAAGACAGGATAAGGAATGCTTTAAGACAGCCAAAGCACTCTTGAACCTCAAAATCATCGTCTCATGAACGTGCCAACAGCTTAGGAAGCAATAATGATTTAAGTGAGGTTCAAGGGGTTTCATGTAATAAATGCCAGTTTAGTTGTATCTTAATTTCTTCAAATAAATGTAAAAACTTTTCCTAAGTGCCAGAACAGCATGTTCTTGTCTTTTATTTTTATTTTGCTTGAGGTTCCTCAATTACCAACCACTCTCTTCTCACGGAATTTCTCATGGTTGTTGTATGTGAAAAACATCGTCAGTGGCGTGACTCCACCACTTCGTCCCTCGGTGGTTATCTCACAGCCAGTCGCACCAGAGACAGTGGAGAAGAAGGGAAGGCATTTTAACTCAGAACCGGTGGTGGCCAGAGACAGCGGAAAAGAGGAAGCTGCCATTTTTGGCCAGGAGCATCATACTGAGGTACAGGCAAGACCTTATAGAGGAGTTGCATTGTTGAAGACCGAACTACGTCATTTGGAGCTGCATTGCCTTTGATAGAGAAAGGACGAGTGAGGGTGAGTGAGAAGCACTTGAGACAGACCGTGTTGATGTTTCGGAGATGCTTGGCAACAGGACGCGTCCTGAGCCATTTCTCCCTGCCTTTTGCCCTGCTGCTCTGACAGAGTCGTCAGGGGTTCCATCTGAAAAGGCCTAAAATCCTTTCCCTATCTTATCTCTTGTTTTCCTTTGATCACTTGCAATTTTATTCTTTTATTTTGTTGCCCTCCCCTCCCCGGGGTGTGCATCTGTTGGCCATCCGTTGGATTCATTGTGGCCTGCTATGTGTCGATTTGTAAGTTAATTAATTCCGTCACTACGATTGAGTGCCTTCAGGATCTTGTTGCATACTTTGCTTTCAGTGTACCCTGCTGCTTGATTTATTGAGGAAATAAGTGGCATTCAATCACATCGTGCTTGACTTTACACCACCAGTAGGCCCCCTCCCCCTTGATTGGTGGTAAATCTCCTTTGGATAAGTGTACACGTGCTAAGTTTATGTACTGGTTTTAATCTAGCCCTGGCATTAAATTTGATAATTCTGCTCAGTCAATCTGACTGAATGCGTACATGGCATGACCTACATACTGGAAACATATTGACTTCCTGGGTAAGTCAGCTTACATTTTTTCCATCCAGAGTCGAGAGTTAAAGCACCCTGACACTGAGATATAAACACTGGTGCCATTATCGCGTGCCATTATCCAGCAGAAGTTACACCTCAGACTTCACCAGACTTAAACCCTGCCAAGGGATTATAAAACGCCAGATTTCACACAGAAAGCGAGTCAGTCAGTCGGTTCTGGTTCTTGGTGTTCTGGTGGTGACCGGTCAGAGGACAACAGAGCTTTGCAGAGCGAGCAGAATGGAGTCCACAACCAAGCGGAGGAGCCAGATGCCAGATTGGGCGCAGTATTAAACGGCATACGAACAGATCTCTTTACACTTCATTTTAGAACTATATTCTCAAATGTTCTTTGCTTTATTTCGAAACCACCTTGATCCACATCTTTACACCTTCCTCTCTGCACATCACCACACCTCCCCCAACCATGCACCATAGACACCCTCAGTTTTCCTCCCCCCTTCCTCCTCCTGGGCGACTAGGTTTGCGTTGGTCCGTCAACCGCGCCTGGTAAAAAGAGGTCACCAATGCCTCAAACCTTCTCTCACTCTCTCTGGATTTTCTAATTTCCTCGGGGAATGATTGTGATGGTGCCCATTTTATTAGAATAATTAGGATTGTAGAAGTTTTAGGATTGAGGTAACTCTGCACTGTGCCTCTTGTGTTTGTAAATAATTGCAATCCTTTTGCAGCACCACAACAATCCTTGCTTTCCCTGCGACACGTATTTTCTTTTGTACTAAATCCCTTGCTTATTGTGCCACATACCTAACAGCTCACCCTTTCAATAATAAATTGCCTGTATTATAAATGTACCCAGTTCGTTGCATCCTTTCCTTCATTACCAGCATAGTCCACATGTAGTGTTCATCAAGAAGTTCTACCCAATGTGATTTGCTCTTATTAGGCAGCGCATACTCACTGTATTGCTCAGCAGTAATCCGGGTGTGCGTTGAGGGCACGAAACTCACTTGGAATGGCCGTCCAAAGGTAAGGTAACCATGCGAAGTGGTGACACCCTGCCAGGCTTGGCAGTAGGAATCAGCGTTTGTGATTGATTATCAACTCACCAAGCCAGACTGGGTGTTTGGGAGGAGCTCGGGTGCTTCCCCTCATGGCGAACCTCATACCCCAGGCACTAACAATACTGTTCGGGGATACTGTTGCGAGATTGCAATACGAGCATGCGCATACATACGCAAACACATCCGTGTACGCATATGCATACAGATGGTATATGTGCATCAATTAAATTGAAGACTTACTCTGTGGTACAAATCCGATGTCTACAAAGAGTTTGGTTGTCAAGGAACCCAAGAGGAAACCGAAGATTGGTCCAATGATGGAGATGGTGAAAACATAACCTGAGCAAAAATAGATGATAAAATGGTTACGTGCAAGTATAAACAGAAAACAACATCAACAATTTGTCGATTGTAGGATATAATAACCCTATTACAAATAATAATGGTGAAAAGTCTTATTAGATGTGATCAGTCAAAGGAAGCGTAGGAGCACCTGCAAACAGGAAGTCCTAAAGGTATCTCATGCGCAAGTACCTGGTTTCAATGCACGTATATAACGAGAGGAATATTTTCTGTGAATATTTCACATAAGATGTCTTGTTTTGAGGTCAATGTGCCGAGAATGGTGAAGACGGTGATGGACAGGAGGCGGTATGCACCTGCAGAGTCTCATGGAAAGATGAGCGGTACAATGTGAGGTTTGTAACGTTAACTCATGTTGTTTGGGGGATTAAAGCAAATGCATAACAGCACATTAGTGGTGAAAGGTGTTGAGATAATCAGCAGTGCTGAGTGAAAATTGTAATTTTATGACATCATCACTAAAAGGTTGAAGCCACCCCTCGCGTGCAGGTTATTGTAGGGCATCCCCAGTAGATGATTAATGGGGTTTCCAAGGCAGCCATTCAATGAATGGGGAAAAAGAGAAAAACTATCTGAATCAACCCCCCAAAAACCCAAAACAGGAGATTGATTTCCTCCCCTCCCATACAAATGAATGGGAAAAACTCTCTGATTCAAGGCCCAAAAGCCCAAAACAGGAGACTAATTTTCTCCCCCTCTTATACAAGCTAATATTAAATCGAGACTGATTCAAGCCCCAAAAGCCCAAAATAGGAGACCGATCTCTGCCCCATTGAGAAAATGTAAAATTGAGACTTACTGATGAAAGCACTTTTTTCCTTTCATATTTTTCATTCCATTCAAAGAGTGATCCAATGAATATTTACCCATGTTCTACTTTAGGTAATAACTTAATTTTCCTATTACATTCATCACCATCGAGTGTATTCACAAAGATTACTTTGGAACTTCGTTCTTGGTTTAAGTGTTTTTGTTGAGCAGAAATGAAATGATAAACTTCTCTCAATGCTCTTGTTTGACCACCTCCTGAGCCACATATCATTTTGAGATTGTAGTAAATTGTTTTTCCATTGTTCAATTGATAACCATCAAAGTTTTCAGTCCATTCAAGGATTTTTCTTTCTTTACATCCTCCAAATTATTTGTAATAAATTTATTCGTTTATTTGTTTTATCTACTTTTACTGCGGTTATTTCTTCAATAAGACTTATTTGATATTTCTCACATTCTTTATGTTTCCCATTTAAATACCAAAGCTGATTACATCTCCACTCTTTGGTTTGGTTATTGCTTGGTTCTATCATTTATAAATCAGTATAAATCAGTATATATCATTTATAAATCATTTATAAATTTTTATATAAATATAAAAAGACGGCGGTAGCCCGTTAAAATCCCCAACCCAATATTTTAACACTTACACTTATAACCACAAGGGTTCTCTAAAATATATATATATATATATATTTTATCATCAAAAACTCCTAATGCTTTCTTATTTATCTCTTCTGTATATAATTGATGTTTATAACTTCTTATTGTATTCATTTTTCTGTACTCTTCCTTCTTTCAGGTTAAACAGTTGTAATAATGTTTAAAGTTTATTCTTTCTTGATTATATTTTTCTTTATTCCCTTTAGTTTCTTATCACACCTTTCAATGTTATTATTATCAATATACGTAAAAGCATAAGACTTTGATCTCAATCCGATAAATTCACTCATGATCTTCCCACCCAATTCATCTTTAAACTTACCAATAACCTTTTTATTCTTTGATGAAAACAACACATCACCTGACTTATAATTACTTGTATCATATACTGTATATCAATATTATCAATCATATCCTCAGACACATCACTTGTCTTAATTTCTAATATAAAACTATCTGTATCCATATATAACAGACACATTATCCTTATACTTTGATTTTAGATTATTACAGTAATAGTCATACATTAACGACTTTGACAAGTCAAGAATTGATGTTCCCATATAAATAGGTTTTTCATCTCAGTACTCTCTGTTTTCAAATGAATAGCACAAAAGTTCTCTGAAAACACCTCCGCTCACTCAAAACTTGGTCTATTAATTAAATTTGAAGCCTGTTTCCAAGATGTAGCAAGTCTTATGTTTTGTCGATTCCTAACATTTTCCATAGTCTTTCCAAATACAGCATTATTCATTAATTTATAAAAGTCCTTCTCAAAATCTGTTTTTGCTTCTGTTCTCCTTTTTGTATTAAAATCAATATACTTCTTTAACCAATGACTTTGTTTAAATTTCAAATTCCTATGAATTTTCCTCACTCTCAACCCAGCAGATAAATAACGTCTCAAGTTCCTTTGATGCAAAACATAACTTTCTTTATCATTTAATGTAATAAGTAGTTTTTCTGTAGATTTACCTTTTATATTGAATGACTGTTGGTAATCACTTAACCATTCTTTTTGGGTGGTCGCTCGACTACCCTTAGTCTCAGGTTTTCTGTCTGTCTGTATGTCTGTTGGATGGTCGTGAGACTACCCTTTGTCTCAGGCTTTCCATCTGTCTGTATGTCTGTTGGGTGGTCGCTAGACTACCCTTAGTCTCAGGTTTTCCGTCTGTCGGTATGTCTGTCTGTTTGTTTGTATGTAATGGGCAGCTCTGGAGGCCAGAGATGTCAAGCGATTTTGATGAAACTTGACTGGTAGGTTCATACCAGGATCTAGTTGTACGCTTTTGAGCACCGTTGCTATTGACGCCACCGTTGCCTAGCAATGGGACTTTGAAATTTTTGAAAAAAATCCGAAAATATTTATTTTATTTTTTTCGAAAATCAAAATTCGGCTTCTGCGGTTTTATGCGCACTATAATCAACCTCTTTGTCAAAAAATTTCAGCCCGATCTGTCAAAAACTGTATGACTAGTATGCAATTATATTACTATATGCTTTCACCCCAACGTTCGCGTTGCGATTCCCTAACGTAACGTTCGGAAATCGAACACAAATGATGAATGGACAGTTGCTCGTCATGTTCCTATATGGAACAACGAACGGCAAAAATGCCATCTGATGTGTTCTCTTATCTACATATTTCAAATTCGCCTTAATCTAGCGACCACCCATGTCACCCACCGGCTTGTCTTGGACTTTCTTTATCAGGAGCATAAGGTAGGTCTTTATGTTTGTGAGGAAGTTCTTCTGGATATTTTAAATCAACCTCAAAATAATATCCAACTTCAGCTTCATCCAATTCTTTTTGAGAGGAGACAACAATGTCTTGTAAAACTTTTTCATAATATTTTTCTTTAACCCATTTAAGTTTTCCCTAAGGTAAACATTGAGACAGAGCCCACCCATACAAATTGTTAGCATCATAATGCATCAGGTAAGAGTTGTCCTCATTCTTATTATAATCAGGAAGATATTTGTTATTTGCTTTAGCATATCTCTTGGAACATATTTGAGATATTCCTCCTCTTTTAGCCTTCTCTATCATTAAAAGCATATCTATATCACTGATTGATTCCAAATTTTGTTTTGTCATTTTTTTAACATAGTACTACAAGCCAAACCCGGGGCTGTGTAATAGTGAGCGGGGTCTAATCCATGAGAATTTTTATTATGACAGACAGTTCTAAAAGTTCCAAACACATCAGCTAATAACAATACATTAGTTTTAAGATACAAATCATGATATTCTCCAAGATTCTTTATATTAAACTTCTCCCCAACCTTTTTAGCTTGTGTATAATCTCTATCAGAAATATGAGTTTTATTCAACTTGCTATAGAAACTTTCCCTTGAAGGAAGTTGTGTTTCTTTAAACTTCTCAAATGAATCCATGTAGTCATACGGATATATTCCCTTTTGTGATAAGAGATCAATCTCTTCTTGATTTGAGAAATGTGATTTAAGATTTGATAAGTTTTTAATATTTGATGCGAAGTTAGATAATTAATGGACTTGCCATAAACTTGTATGTGTCAAGAAATCTGATATGGGTTATGGGGGTTGTATGAATTGTTTTTGTGAATGAGATGTATTTTTGATCTGTGTTAGGAATGGTAAAAATATCACCAGATGTCTTTGAAAGTTCATTGAGAAATAGAAGTGTGTCATCGTGAGCGTTGTTGTGAAGAAAGACAGGAATAAAGTTTGGGGGCTTGTAATCAAGATTACAACGGGAATGAGCTGGACCTCTATATTTTCCAGTAAGATGACAATGATCCCGAAATTTGAGCTCTCCCTCAATTTTCTACTCACAAATATGACAGGTACTGTTCTTCCTAAATTCCTTTTTCTCTCCCTTTGTTAATGACATTGGTTTATAGGTTTTAACTATTATTTCTCTTAGTCTTGTACAGTCTTTTTCCAATCGTCTTACAAACTCCTCTGAGGAATCTTCTCCTCTATAAAGTTCTAACTTGTTGTACTCATCACCAACAGATGATTTGATATAATAACAGAAACTACAAGGAGTATGTTTTTGATATATATTTGTGCATGATTTATTTGGATTTGCAGAAACAGTATATATCTTTTCAAGGATA
Organism: Eptatretus burgeri; assembly: GCF_056783735.1. Taxonomy (NCBI): domain Eukaryota; kingdom Metazoa; phylum Chordata; class Myxini; order Myxiniformes; family Myxinidae; genus Eptatretus; species Eptatretus burgeri. The sequence continues at coordinate 30,684,713 of NC_140977.1, read as the reverse complement.
CTTTCAAAATCAGCATATATCACAAACGGATGTTTTATAGATTTGTTAAAATCTTTGAATGATATGTTTGAACCTGCTTTTGGCAAATTGATTACGGTTGAATTATGATTACTTCAATATTTCGAATGTTGATTTAATCGTTCTTTTGTGTGAAAGGAGTTGAGACATCTCTTACAAGGATACGTTTTACATTTTCTCTTGTATAGTTGTGATTTAGTTATGCGCCTGTAATCCGGCTACTCGGAGGCTTGGGTTGGAGGATCGCTTGAGGATGGGTGCTCTGCACTGGGCCGCGCTATGAGAGGGTGTAGGGCAGCCTGGAATCATGGCGAAACCCAATCCATATCCCTGTGTCGTAAGAGGCGACCAGGGTTGTGTCAGGAAGGGCATCCGGCTTAAAACCTCTGCCAAATCAGTATGCGGATCATAACGGATGATCCGCTGTGGCGACCCCTAACGGGAGCAGCCGAAAGACGAACAATAACAACAAGTTGTGATTTAGTTAATCTTGATAAATTTTTGATGAAAGCATAATGTGATTTTTCCTCTGAAGTAAAGTCGAAAGGTCAATGTGCGTTTCATCATTTTTATAGTTGTTGGGAATTTTTATTATCTGAACTTTGTTTGTATCCGTCAATCGATATACATTAACAGATAGATTATGCATTTTCTTAAATTGAGGAATATCTCTCAATGACATTGGAAACATTAAATCTTTAACATTTAATGTATTCTCGTATTTCTTATAATGTCAACCCTTTCAGGTTTCCATTGTGGAGGATGTAAGTGAGCAAGAACAGACCAGAGAAAACATTTATTTTCTTTGTTTTGAATATTAACAACCGCTTTCTTAAGTTTTATCTCTTTTGGTAAATCAATACAAGAAGAAACTTGACGAGGATCTGATTTTAAGATGTGTATATCTAAAAAGATTATTTTTGTAATAGCAAATCCACTACCTACTACAGTGTTATCAACATCTTGTTCTTGTCTCTGGAGTTCATCGTAAACATCACATCTTACAAAATCTTGAAATGATGAGATAAAGTAAGGGTTTGTCCTCATTTTGGGAGTATTTTCATCACCTTCTCTTACCATATTCAATTTTACTCCCATATAAAACTTAAAAGTTTTCATTTCACTTAATGTGTTTTTAATTATAGTTTCAATACTTTGTTTAACATATCAACAGCTTCCATGATTGAAGATCGTCCAGGGTCTTGAAAGCGAAACAATCTTATTTTTGTATGTCCTTTAAATGCCTCATCAGTGTTTTCAATGGAGAATTTAGTGGCACCTTCCCTATCTTCATTGTTCTTGTGCTTGCATGATTGAAGGTGTTTATTATTTTAAAAAATTAAGAATATCATTATCACATCCCACACAATGTTTTGTTTCTTGGTCAAGTGGAGATATTTGTCTGAAAAGATTGAATGTGTGTTTGTTGGTTTGAAGGTGTTTTTTTTTTTACAACATTTACATTCATGATTACAAACATTGCTGTATGTTGTATTCACCATATTTATATAACAAAACTTTGCTAAAAATATAATTTTCTTGATGAAAATTCGGTTTCATTTATAGGTGAATCTGTGCTTAAAACCATTTTATCCTCCAACTTTTTTCACTTAATAAATACAATGTATCAAGACACAGAAGACAAGTTTCAATCAATCTCTTCATTTGTAAAAGATACTGAGAAATATGTTGAAGATGTAAAATTGAATAAAGATAAATATAACAAGTATTGGATAAAAACGTTTATGGTGAATAATATGAGTTCTTCAATTTCCTTCAGTGGAAGGGTTTTTACTATATCTGGAAGAACATCAATTAAAGTAGTTCTCACAAAAGTTTCTCCTCTCCTTCTGGCAATATATTCAAAATGAGAAAAAGCAATGAAACAAGAAAAAGTATCAAAGAAAAACCTTATGGATGAAGCTTTTGAAAGAAAAGATAAGACCATCTATAATATGCAAGGATAAATCTGTATTTTCTTAAACAACCCTAAAGATGTAAATCCTGAAAAAATAAAGGATGTTAATATATCAGGTAAAATGACATTTTGTTCAAAAGCAGTAAAGGACCATTTTAAAATTACCTTTAATATAAAAAATGTAGTAGTTGAATCTGTTGATGAAAAAAAGTATATAGATATAGACGGTAATGTTTTTTTCTACTAATTAAATATGAGGCATTATTCAACTGAAGATTTTGAAGATTATGAGAGTGATGACAGTTATGATACCGAGAGTTTGTGTTCAAACAACAGTTATGATACTGAGAGTTTGTGTTCAAACGATAGTTATGAAAGTAGTTTTATAGATGATTGTGAAAGCACCAATGAAAGTACCGAAGATGATACCAAAGATGAATTTTATTTGAAGTAAAGTTTTACTTTATAAATATGAATAGTTTACTATATTTGAGCGTCTTAAATTTCCTGATTCTCCACATGCCAAATTTGAGAATTGTCCTGCATGTGAAAGACGGGGATTAAACACAGAGTCAAAAGCCTATAAACAATGTATGTTCTGTGATTATCTTCTAATTAATGATAATAAAAACTATAAAAAAGGAATATATTTCTTTGAAATTTACACCAAAAATGAATTACTTTACAAGATTGATTTGAGAAATGAATGTAAAGTATGAGGGTGATAATACACCTTTTCCTACAAGAGAAGAGACTGAACAAATGACGACCATGTTTTGTGGATTGATGATTTATATTATTAACGATTGTCATTTTCCGGGAAATACCAACACAAGATATTGTATAAATAAAATAATGGATTATCTTGAAATTAAACCTGAACTTCGGATGAAACATAGAGTTTCCAAAAAGCCAATAAAAAATTAAATAACCTGTTTTCTAAATATATAAATGAATGATTTTTTTACCAATTTGGGAAAATAAGATAAAATTTAACAACTATGAAAATATTCAAATTCATTAAGATGTCTCATATTTGGTTCAAGCGGGTGTGGAAATACCTGCTTACTTTTAAAGATGCTCCTTACTCCCAACTTTTTTGATTATGATAATTTAATAATTTTCACAAAGTCAAGTTTTCAACCTGAGTATCAACTAATCTCACAAGGTTTTAATGCTGGTCTTCAAAAAGAAGATATAATCGGTTTATATCAACTTCAAAACAAACGAAATGATAACAACATTGAAGATATAATACAACTATTTTGTGATACACAGAGATATAAAAAATAAATCAAATCCAATAACTTGTATTCCTAGTGATAATACGGATGATATACCTTCTCCCCAACATTTGGATAAATCAAAGAAGAACCTCATTATCTTTGATGATTGTGTTAATGAGAGAAACCAAACGGTAATGGATAGCTACCACACAAGAGTGAGACATTCTTCTTGGAATTGTATTTATCTTAGTCAATCATACTTTCAGCTCCCTCATCGCTCAATAAGAAACAATGCTAATACTTTTATTTTATTCAAGTTAAATTCAATAGATATAAACAAATTCTGGAGGGACAATTGTTCTGCATTATGTAGTCAAAAGGAATTTGGAGATTATATGAAGCACACAACTGAAAAATAAAATATATTGTTGTGAAACAAGATGAGATATTAAGGGATATATTTTTTATTTTAGAAACAATTACATATATAAATGACAACTATTATTATAAATCTTGTGGGTAAATCTGCTTCTGGAAAAAATTATCACAAACTAAGGTTCTTGAATAATACAAATGAGAATATTGTAAATTTGCTGAAAAAGCAACATGTAGTTCGTATTGTATCAACAACTTGAGCAATAAGACCTGGAGAAGTATAAGGTGAAGATTATTACTATATTTCAGTCGAGGAACCTATGCGAATGAGGAATGAAGGACAACTATTTGAGGAGGTTTCTCGTGGTACAAAAAAAAATATTCACATTGTAAGAGTGAGTTAAAGAAACTAAAATCTGGTGGTCTTGGGATATTAGAAACTAATCCAGAAGGAATGAGACAAATTATTAAACATCTGAGTGGTAATTGGGTTAAGATTTTATCATTCAGTTTTGATGTCGATGAAGAAACTCAACGCAAACGTATGAAAAGCAGAGATACAAGTATTAGTGAAGAAGAAATTGCAACTCGTATTAATGTTAATAAAGAATTTCATGAAATATTTAAAGAAAAGGATTTATTTGAACACATCTTATATATTATTTCCGAGTTTGTGGTTTCGTGTCGCGCTATCTTCGACTTTGTTCTGCGCTCGAGTAACGTGATATTCGGCTTACATTATCTCAAAGACCATTTGAGGTGCATGGTACAAAAAAAAGTAAATAAAATGGTTCTGAAACAGTGAAATCGTATTCCACTGACTGCATGCAAGTAAAATTACTACTGATACTCTGCATCAGTTCCTTTCTCAAACACACCCACCCCAACATGTCGCGCAGAGCGCGGGTTATGCCAGTCTACTTTAATGATGAAGAAAAGGAAAATTTCACGGTTGACCTTTATAATTCAGTGAAGGCTATTTTCCAATAAATAAATGGATGCGAAAGAAAGAGCAAGAAGATTTAAGGAGCATCAAGAGTTGGTTTCAAAAGTTGTAAAACAACAGGAAGACATAAAGAAGAAACGCAGGCAGAAACTAACGGGTGAAGAAGCATTTGAAAGAAAACAAGATAATTTTTTTAAACCACTTTTAAAAACTTCCCAAGAAAAAATTATTGATGCTTCCACAGTTCCCACAACAGAATATACTCCTAAAAAGCTTCAAATGTTAAAAGATTTCAGTCAAATGATGGAGGAAGAATTAGAGCCTGTCAGAGAATTAGAATATGATGATGGATTATTTCAACAACTGGCAGAGATTAATCAACCCCCTGATTATATTGTGAAGGCTCTTCAAAACAATGAATATTCAGCGGATTCAAAAACCAAAGCAGGACTCATTCCAACAGAACAACCAGCAATATTTCATCTAGTTCAAGAAAAGGGATTGATATTTAATGATGAATTAAGGTTCTTGAGTTCTGCTCAACCCCGTGTTAAACTAACTCCAAGATTAATGTTTCTTCTAACAAAAGATGGAAAACAAGGTTCAACTGTGAGGGATGAATCAAAGTATTTTGATAAACCATTGGATATGAAAAATAAGGATGATAGAGTATATATTTATCTGCTGGAATCTCTTAATTTTAGGGTTAGTCTATCTGGTAAAAGTAGGAAGAATGAAAAGGAGAAACAGATTATGCAGGCTTTAAGTCGCCTTGGTTCAGGTGTTAGTTTTCTTCCAAATGACCCATCACAATTAGTTAATAGACTGTTATTGCTGTTAGGTCGTGAGAAGGCTGGAAATAAGAATTGTTTTTCTGAAGCATCAGCCATTTTAGACCAGTTGATGAACATGAAAATAATTAATAAATGTCAATACGAAGACATTTTATCCCAAATTAAATAAGATGAGAAGCACAATCCTTAGTTTTCATTTCACAACAAGTGACCACACATCTTCATTTCCATACCCACTGCAAATTGATGCAACAAAATAATATGAGGCATCTTTATTGTCAATGGAAACTTATAATACCTTGTTTAATATCACCGAGAAAAATGACAAGTTTCGTTATAATCCGGGAAGTAGATACAAAACGATAACAGTTTCACCCGGAGCATGTGAGATTACTCAAATATCTTCCGAAATTGCTCGCCTTATGAAAGAACAGGGTGATTAACCAAAAAATATTGTTATATGTATTCAAAAACATCCTTCAAAATCATCGATTAAACTTTAAAATAACTTCAAGGTTGATTTCACAATTGATAATTCATTTCGAGAGTTATTGGGTTTCTCCTCAAAAAAGATTGAACCTAATGGGACATTTTACAGTGATAATGTCATTCAAATATCCTCAGGAATAAATTCGGTATTACTTCACTGTGATTTGACTGAGGGCACTTATAATGATGGAATAAGAACAAATACAATATTTTCATTCAGCGCATACTCAACCCCAATTGGTTATAAATTCAATAAGCAACCCAAAAATCTGGTTTATCTTCCTGTGTCAGGAAACGCCATATACAGAATAAATTTTAGGATAACCGACCAAGATAATTGCATGATTTCTTTTAATGGAGAAATTATATCCATCAGAATTCACCGACGTGAAGTTTACCAATATATAAATACGATGGCTATTGTGAGGAAACACGAGTTGGGAAAATATAAAATAATTACAGGGGATGGGATGTTCCTTTCCCCATACTTCAAGGGTGAAGGTATGTATCTTGGTTGAGGATACTATAAACCTAAGATACAAAGGGCTGTAGGACATCAATTTAGAAAAAAAGGAGATGGTATAATTGATACTCTAATAGGTATAGGTTCAACTATTCTTAAACAGAAAGACCTAATTGGTTCAACTACTTCTGCTGTGGGAAATGTAGAAGGTGCTATAAAGAGTATAAAAGATGCCCAAAAGGAATCTCATAAATTGTAAGCAATAAAAGAAATTAAGAAAGGCAAAACTCAGTTGTTTCCCCAAGAACGACAGGAAATAATTCAAATACTTGGATCAGGGTTTCAAAAGTTTTAACATCTTTTTTCCTAAATAAATACAAGTATGGAAGTAATTGATAGTATTTATGATTTGGATGATACCATTGTCATCTCAAGCTCTACTAACAAAGAAGACTACTTCAAAGTAAATGCAATAACTGGAACAGACTGGAATGCAAATGGAGCAAAAAAGTTTTGAAATAAATAATCAGCAAACTTATTTGAATCCAGCCAAAAGTTTCTTGTTGTGTAAATTTCCATTCACTAAGGCTGCGACTAACACAAACGCTACACTCGTAAATGATTTCTTCTGGAAAATGTTTGATAGTGTTCGTTTGTACATTGGAACACAAGAAGTTGAAGCGGTTGATTCTGTCACAAAATGAATATAGTGTAAATTTCATCATTTCAGATGTAGCAGAGAGATCTGTTGACTCTGCTACATCTGAAATGATGAAATTTACACTATATTCATTTTGTGACAGAATGGGAAAGGGAGCTGTCGAAGGTTTTATTCCTGATATGGCAAAGGGAACAAACACAGACCTTGGAAATAGTCAAAGAAAAGGAATGTATAATAATGATACAAAAGCAGGTAATAATTTCACTGTGGCAGTTCCTCTTAAAGGTATATTTGGATTTTGTGATCATGATAAAGTTCTGTATGGTCTTAAAATTAGATTTCAACTAGAAAGGAATGATAATGAAAATAGATTGCTTTTTGGTGTGGCTAATGCTTTTGCTGATCAGAATAAATTTCTAATTGATGAAATTAGTTGGTATATTAGTGAATATACTCCTAATCTTAAAACAGAAGAGATGTTTAATGGAAGAATTAACTCAAAGAAACCACTCAATGTATCATAACTTAAAAGAAGATGCCAACACGTTAAACTGAACCAAACCACTTACACGTGGAATTTGGGTGTTCTGGAAGGAAAGCTGCGATATCTGTGGCTCATTAAAAAAAAAAACAGATGGTGATACTGCTACTGATAAGAATAATGCATTGAGTGATAATGCCAAGGTGAAACAACTTCGCGTTTCTCTTGATGGAACATTTTATCCACGAGATAGATTGGAAATTAATTGGGAAAAAATGATTAAGCTGAAGCATACAAGTCTCACTAAAAGGTGTGTGAAAGCAATGGAAATAAAGAACCCATTTTGGATATGACAGCATTTTGGATATGACAGACATGACAGCAGGTGTAAAAAATCTGGATACCATCTATGTGATTGACCTGAGTGCTCAAAAGGAAACGATAAAGTCTAATCGAGTGGATACTTCCCTATACATTGAAAGAGAAGAGAATGAAGAAGTTGATACATATTGTTTGCTTTTGGAAGAAACAAAATTACAGATTAATACAGATAATGGTGTTATGATTCGTCTCATATAATGTTTTTGAGAAATAAATGAGTAGTAAAGTGCAAACTGGGGTATATGTTAATCAAATCAATCTTCATAAACTATCATCTTGTATTCAAAATCAAAAGCCTTGTATGATTAACGTTAATGCAATTCAGAGAAAAGGAGCAGTAAGAATTGATGTTTTGCTCACAAGAGAACAGGTGAAAAACTTGAACGATACTGGCTCACTTAAAATTAAAATGTCAAAACCGATGTTGAAGAAATATTCAATAAGAGAGACGAGTGGAGGATTTATCACATTTCTAATTCCTTTATTTGCTGGTATAAGTGCGGCTAGAGCATTCACGGGTTATGATATTATGATAAGTTTATATGTGTTTCAGCAGTGGTGAAAACTGCCAACAAAAGGAGGGCTCAAATCCAGGCTCAAAAAGAATTGGAAAGACATCAGAAAGAGTTGGAGAAACAAATTAGTGGAAGTGGCGTAATTGTAGATTTTTCTGAAAAACTTGAAAGTCTGCCTGATAAAGCGAGATTGTTAGTTGGACATATGCTTTCTTCTATCGCACAAGCAGGTGTAAAATTAACTAAAACGTGGTAATGGATTATATCTTTCTAATAAATAAATGAGCATTGTTGAGTGGTTTAAAGAATTTGGAAAGAATATAACATCAAAATGAGAACTTATCAAATATTGTAAGAAATTAAAAATTCATAATGTGGTTATTTGCATGAGAGATTAATTAACAAATGTGTCTCAACATACAAAGAATATTATTATGAACTTAGAAGATAATAATGGGAACGGTTCTCATTGGGTTTGTATTTTTAATAGTCAAGACAAATATTATTTTGATAGTTATGGTATTCCACCACCTGTTGAAGTAATAAATTTCTTACAGAATGATATTTATCAAACATTTCAAGTCCAAGAATTAAATTCCAATTGTTGTAGTCAATTATGTCTATATGTTTTATTTCAACTCAACAAAAATAAATTTTTTAATGACATTATTTTGAATCGAATATAAATGACATGTTGGAAAAGATGGTTCTATCCTTGGAGTATCCCAAGAACTGGATATTGATTTATCAAATTATTACACAAAGGCACAGGCTGAACGACAGAAATATAGTACAGCAAAAAATATTAATATGAAAAATGCTTATAAATTAATAAATTATCCAAGCCCAACTGACGCGAATGACTTGATGAGATTAAGTGATTTATCACAATATATATCCTTCAATAAAACGGCACGTTTTGTTAAAGGAGTACAATTTACAACCACAACACCTGGTTCAACAAACCATACACCTTTTCTTATTAAATTCAATGATCTGCTTAGTATTGAATTTTATAAAGAAGGAAGAATAGTAAACATGAGAATAGCGAAATGGAGGTATAAACGTGTGATTTAGGATATAATTGGTCTTTTTCATTCAACCTAAAAGACCTACACGATTTTTATCAGTCTTGTAAAGAAGAATATTATCCTCTTGGTAAGAATCAGGAGATATGTGGAAGCACAATTAGTCAACAACAAATACACGATTTCGGGAATAGGAAATTATATGATGGTGAAGCAATAGTTTATATGACAAAGAAGGAAGGAAATTGGATAATTATACATAGTCGAGGAATACAAACTGATTTAACAACAGGAAGATGGGGTGGTATTACATGTCATCATATTAATCTGTCATATATTTCTGATACATAAATGACAGCAAGAAGGCTTCAAAAAAATTAAAATTTTTGCATTCAAGGATACCTACAAGAAAAGGGTGTTCGATTTTACATTCCCTATGAATTGGAACATACACACGGACATTTTTCAATTAAGAACTGGCCTTATACTGATGTTTAAAAACCCACAAATAGAGATCTGATTAAAATATTAAATAAAAATGAACTTCTAAAGGTGATGAAATATAAAACTCTGTGAGAAATCATCAACAAATCTTATTGTTTTCCTATTATGAGAAAAATAATTGTGGATTCAAGAGTATCGCAGAATCCAGATGAATATATGTATGATATTCTATGGGGTGAAAGTGGTTCATGGTTGGTAAGGGATGAGGAAGGAGTTGAAGAAACAGAGAAAAAAAAGAGAAAGAAGAGAGGGAGAAGAGAGAGAAGGAGGAGAGGGAGAGGGAGGAAAGAGAGAATAAATAAATATAAAAATATGGAAACTATTGAGATTATAAAAAGATCGAAGGTATTACAGAAAATAAATCAATCTCAATGCACCGAGAAGGAAAACAAAGAATTGGCAAGTCTATTCGAAATATCTGCATCAAGACTATTAATATCGGTTTCAGGGAGAAGATTTCAACAAGAAAGTGGAGATAAAGAAGAGAAAGAAGGAAAAGATTATATTATTGATGATGTTGGTGCAATTGACTTTGATTAAAGTTTTACATTTTTTTTCTTAAATAAATGGAGGAGAGAGTGAAGACCTTTCTAAGGATTCTTTATGTTTTAAAAATTAAGATTCAAATGTGCATGTTGGAAACTAAAAAGGTTTTCACACTCTGTAGGAATTTTTCACATAAATAAATGAGTTATTGTCTAAAATGTAAAAAGAAAACCAAGAGTAAAAATATCTCGTATGTTAAAAGTAAAAACAATAGGGTGATACAAAAAGGTACATGTTCGGTGTGTGGCTCAAAAAAGAGTGAATTCACCAAACACAAATGAGGGGGAGATGTACAAAAGTTTTTATCAGGAAGTAAATTTACAACAACTGGAATACAGGGGAATTATATCTACCAGCGTATTCTTCCTGTGGTCCAGGAACAAACTTGAATAAAAGATTAGATGAGGCTGACAATGCTAAACCGTGGAGCAAACCTATCAATAGGGTTGATGAAGTGTGCATGAAGCATGATATTGATTATGGGAATCGCACGACATTGGAAGAAAAACATGAAGCTGATAGAAAAATGTTGTATAATTTGCCTCTGCTTCAAAATCCAACATTGAGAGAAAAAGTTGATAGGTTCATCGTGAAGAAGATGATCAGTGCTAAATTGAAACGGGCTTGGAAATTCAAAAAATAGCACCGCAAAGCGGGCGTAACCCCTCAGCCCCTTGACGCAAACCAATTTCAAGATGGTGGCTATATTGAAAATCGTAGCACGCCCATTTTCGAAAGAAACCTTCCTCTACTCAACCCCAACACACCCAGCAAAAATGGATTTAATCGGACAAGGCGTTCTCCTCGAAATTGACGGAAACCAATTTCAAGATGGCTGCCATGGCGGCCACAGTGAAAATCGCAGCATGCCTACTTTGGAATGGAACCTTCCTCTACTCAACCTCATTATACCTCGCCAGAATAAAATCAATTTGTGGAGCCGTTCTCAAGTTATTGTCCGGAAACCAAATTCAAGATGGCTGCTCTAGCCGCCATATTGGATATCGCATTGCACTCATAATTATCGAAAGGAACTTTTCTCTAACCAGCCGCAACACACACTGCAAAAACGGGTTTAATCGGACAAGGCATTCTCGAAATCGACGGAAACCAATTTCAAGATGGCTGCCATAGAGGCCACATTGAAAATCGCAGCGCGCCCATTTGCAAAAGGAACCTTCCTCTACTCAACTCCAACACACCCTGAAAAAATGGATTTAATCGCACAAGGTGTTCTCCTCGAAATCGATGGAAACGAAAAGTTGACAGAAGGACGGATAGACGGACGCCCGGACGGACTGACGCCCGGACAACGCCTATGACGACAATACCCCTTTTTCAGCCCAATTCGGGCTGAGGCGTAAAAACTTATAGGCTCAAATGATGTCATTAAGATTGAAGAGCAATTATCTGATGAATTACATAAACCAATAATCACAAAGTTTCATCGAAGGAAGGTTTATTCCAAGGAAGGTGATTATACTGGTCCGTTGATTTAATTCAACTCAATTATGATTAGGGGTACAAGTATGCTTTCACCGTTATTGATTTGAGGAGTAGATATGCGTGGGTTGTCCCTTTGAAAAACAAAACAAGTAATACTCTTATGTTAGCTTTCCAACAGATATTCAATAAAAGCAAGAGAAAACCTAAAAAAATGTGGACTGATGAGGGTACAGAGTTCTACAACGAAACATTTTTGAATTTTCTTAAAAATAACATTACATTGTACAGCACCTTTAATGAAAGAAAAGCGGTTGTTATTGAGCGTTTTAATCGCACTTTAAAAGAGACTATATAAAAAATTCACTCAACTCGGTTGTCAACAATGGTTATCTTTAATTCAGGACATTGTGGATAAGTACATCGACACGATTCATACCTCAACGAAAACTAAGTCATCAGAAACATTTACAAAATTAAAATATGAAAAAGAGATTAATGTCAGACTGCCTAAGTTCAAAGTTGGTGATATCGTAAGAAAATACAGGTGGAAATCTCATTTTGAAAAAGGTTATACCAAGCGATGGACAAATTAACTTTTTATAATTGTTGATGTCGGTACAGTTCCTTGGACTTACAAATTATGTGACTTAAAGGGGGAAGAGATTTTAGGTTCATTTTTTTTTGACTCCGCCCCTTTTTAAACTCCGCTCCTTTTTGACTCTGCCCACACAATCCCGACCCACCCAAACCCCTCCCACAAAAGCCACGTCCACACAACCCCATCCACACAAGCCCCACTCACACAAACCCCACCCACAAAAGCCACATCCACATTAGCCACATCCACATACATCATATCCACATAATTAGTGATTAGTTTATTACTTCTGACACACAACATGTTTATTTAATTAAATACAATTGCTCCACCCTCACAAGCCCCACCAACACAAGCTCCACCCACACAAGCTCCACCCACACAAGCTCCACCCACACAAGCTTCACCCACACAAGCCCCACCCACACAAGCCCCACCCTTGACCCACCATCCCCCTCATCCCACACACACATGGGGAGGGGAGTGGAGAGGGATGAGGGGGTGGTGGGTCATTGGGGGAGCACACCTACCCCCCTCCCCCCTTTACATCTCCTTTATTCTTTTTTTGTAATTCAAAATCAGATAATTATAAGGAAAGCATTTATAATTAAACAAAAGTAATAACATTGAACAAAATCTTCTTTCGCAGCAGTCCAATGGTTTGTTTTGGTTTTGAAACTCGATCAACATATTCTGTTCAAAACAAAGAGTGAAGAACAATTAGGGTATATAAAGATGATTATATTATGATATTAATAAAATAATAAATACAATAATTACCTCCAGAAGATAGTGTCGTGTCAGATTCCTCCAGAAGATTAGGTTGTGTGTTTGGTTCATCCAGACAGGTGTTTAAACTGAAAATAATAATAATAATAATGAGTCAAAGACACATACACACACACACACACACACACACACACACACACACACACACACACACACACACACACACACACACACACACACACACACAGGCAGAGATAAAGACAGAGGGAGAGAGACAAAGACATAAAGACACACAGGGAGACAGAGGGATAATTTCTCACCTTTGATTCGACTCATTCAAGGTCAGAGGACGTGAGAGAATTTTTTTCAGCCAACAATGTCATTCAATTCTCTTCTGAACGATCGAATGTCTTCAAGGAAGTCATTCGTTTTTAGCCACTCCTCGTGGAATTCAAAGGCCTCCTGTTCTAGGTCAGTTATCAACGATGTTGTTATTGGGGACAATGTTCTTATTGGAAAAAGACACAATAATTATTGGTTGTTCGTGATTTAATTCTGTAAGAAACAACAAATAATGAATTGGGTTAAGGATCTCACCTATCATCTTGTGAAAACGCTTGATCTGCAAGGTTGTAGTAATAATCTGAACGCTCCATATTTAAAATAAAACACACTCAGCAAGTTGGTTTGAATAAGCAACTTGATGACGTCAATGAAATGTGAAAACAATTGGTTTTTTCAGGGTGCGTCCCACATAGGAAATGAGTCGCATTTTTGCTTCGGGCGAGGGAACTTGGCTGACTTCAGACTGACTCATTTTAACACGAAAATGAAACAGCTTGCTTAGAATGATTTTGAGAAAAAAACTTACATAAAATAACACATAATGTTGAATTTGGAAAGACCATGAAAAATAAGAGCATGAAGAGAAGTTTATCATTTCATTTCTGCTCAACGAAGACACTTATACCAGGAACCAAGTTCCAAGTTATTATTTGTGAATATACTCGATGGAAATGAATGTTATAAGAAAATTACGTTATTCCCTAAAGTAGAACATGGGCAAATATTCGTTGGTTCGCTCTTTGAGTGGAATGAAAATATAAAAGGACTGTGATTATGTTGAGGGGAAGAAGTGCTTTCATCAGTAATTCTCAATCTGTCATAGTCTCAATTTTACATTTGCTTGTATGGGAGGGAAGGGGATAGGTGGGGAGAAAATCAGTCTCCGATTTTGGGCTTTTGGGATTTGAGTCAGAAAGTTTTTCCCTTTTCCCCTATTCATTTGAATGGACGTCCCAGAAACCCCAATTATCATCTACTGAGGGGACTAGAGGTTTGCTCTCCGTCTGTCCGTCCATACATCCCACCTGTGGTTTTTCAGACTATTTTTTTTTTACCATACCCCTCAATATAATCAACTGAAACTTGGGACATGGCTTTATTATAAGTTACAGAAGAAATTTGAGTTTCAGGGCATCTCGTCAATTTTTCACAGTTATGTCCATTTTGGACTGAGAAGGTATCACATCGGTAGGGGACATGTATTGCAAAGCAATTCTCCATCTTGTTGATATTGGTTGTCAACACTCTTAATATAAATTCCCTCAAAATTATTAATGTGCACTCATTACTTTTCCTTTCATAAACTGGAAAAGTCAAATTTCAATCACCATGGTATTCATTGATTTGCTTCCTTCCTCATAATTGCTCAGCTCTTAGAGATGACAGACCTTCAGAAAACAATAACAATACATTTCAGAAGGATTGCAATCTTCCTGCAGCCAAACCAACGGAGGTGTTTGTACATGCATACAAATATGAAACATGATATTCAAGCAAAACTCGAAATAAACTCACCCACGTACAGCGCAGTATTTTCAGGTCGAGCAAAGTCATCCATGTACGCGAGACCCAACGGTGCAATCGGGGTCTCTCCAATTCCTCGTATAATGTTCCCAAGTAAAACTAGGAGCCACATCTTGGAGCGAACTTCATGTTGGCAGTTCAACGGGTCTGCACGCCATGGATGTAGCAACATCGAGACACCCCAGTGTTTAGAGTGCAGCAACAACCGCATCATCAGATTTTCGCTTTTGCTCAAAATACATTCCAAGATTGCTCAGGTACATACATATGGACAGCAAAGTCAGATTATGAGTGGATTAGTAAGAAAGTCGACAAAATATCGAAGTAGTACTGAAAGGGGATTAGAGATACGAAGGATAAACATTCAAAGACTGTAAAATATCTATCTATCGATCTATCTATCGATATATTACTAAAACTCTCATCTTACATATATATGTATGTATGTATATATATATATATATATATATATATATATATTATATATATATATGTATGTATGTATGTATGTTCCCGAAATACAGCCAAAACAGTACACGATAGCGCAAAAAAATTAGGGCCACCTTATTCACCATTCTCCTGCGGTGTGTATCAAGTATCAAGTTTTGTTAAAATCGGGCAACGAAAAAAATTATTAAAAAATCAATTCCCGATTCAGTCAAGTACTCTTTGGGAGTATTTGATCAATGCAAACAACCTCAGCGGTATAGTTCGCTGGAGCTATCTTTTTTTTTCCTCTTGAAATGATTTTTTTTTCATCAACCGCTGTCACAACGGGAACCCAACAGGTTCATGGGTCATCTAGTACAAGAGAAAAACCAAGAGCAAAAGACTATACAGGAGTGTCATCTCTACCTCCTCCACCGAAAGTGGATGAAGGTTATGTTTTCATCGCTGTCTGTCTGTCTGTGAGCAAGATATCTCAAAATGTGATGGACGGGTTATGACGAACCCTGATGGACAGGTTAGGTGTGTGACAAAGACGAATTGATTTGATTTTGGTGAAGATCCGGATCCGCATACATAACAAGAAGTTTCATCAAGCGATTTTCACCATTGAGAGAAAGGGCCAAAAACGATATATCAAACAAAGTTTCCAAAAGTTGTGGATGGGTTATGACAAAACTTCGTGGATAATTTGGGTTGGTGACAAGAACAAGCCGATTTGATTTTGGTTCAGGTCCGGATTCAGATCCGGCCTTTCAGTGGAATACAAAAAGTAAACTGGTTAGCCTGGTGGAGGAATGCCCTATACTGAGTGCCATTCTAGTTCCTCCTAAAATTCTCCAAAATTAATTATTGGATCTGTCGAGGATTTTTTTTTTTTTTTTTGCACAAGGCAAACAAATTGAATGCATGTGAAATATTCAAATCGAACTTTAAATAAATTATTAGTGGTCCCAAATTATTTATCTATTGCCAACCGTTGTTGCGATATATATACAGAAATATTGTTACGAATTCTGGCCCGCCTGGCGTGCAATCGGCCGCGTACCTCTAATGGCAGCCGCGTCGCCCACCGGACGGACAATTCAGTCGTGACCCTCCTGGAACTACCGCCATGAGCCAGTCACGGGTGGGGGTTTAACCTCACCACAACCCAGTCCGCATTCGACCCGAGCGAAATAGGGTGAATCGCCGAATGTCGATATACCTAAATACCCACGCGGGTAACCTACCGAGGGGTTGCACCACGCCGCAGGTAGGCTTAGGACACGAACCACTTAAGCGGATCGTTCCGTGCTTCAGGGATAACCGAGCGGTGTTATCGCCAACCTCGACGGTTCAGATTATTTATCGGGTGTTTAAAACCAACCTAATTATTCCACGATGCAAGATGGCATTTTCAATGGGGAAAGAAGACGCAACGAACGGGATACGTTGCACACAAGGACATTTATTATAGCAAGCACATATTACACACACAACATAAGCAACGAATCATGCAATATACAAGCGACAAAGAAAGTACTACTACCGACTACGATGATGTACAGTCACTAAAGGCCCAGTCACACCTTGACGTTTTAGACAGCTTATGCCGATTTTTGGAAAATTTGTGTAAAACGCTGGTACACGTCAAATACGTTATGGGTATGTTTTGATAACATTGAGACCACGCTGAAAAACACTGCCATAAGTGGTAGTACGCTGACTTTAAACGTTGAACTTTTGGGTTTTCCTCAAATTTTTTCATGCTTGAAATTTTATGACGTATGCCGGCGTATGACTCACACGTTCCGCTACGCTGGCCATAAGTTGTAGACACGTTATGCGATCGTTGACACACGTTGAAACACGTTACTTGTAAGTTACTCATAAGTCGAAACTCGTCGAGGTAATGTTTAGCGTACCCGAAACTTATTTCTAACCTATGAGTAACGTTTTGTAAGCACGCTACACGAACGTTGTTCACACTTTGCAACACGTTACTTGAAAGTACTACTACTACGACTACTACTACTACTACTACCAACATCGACATCACTAAATTCTCTCGAACTACTACTACTACCAACATCGACATCACTAAATTCTCTCGAACTACTACTACTACGACTACTACTACCAACATCGACATCACGAAATTCTCTCGAACTACTACTACTAATAACATTGACATCACTAAATTCTCTCGAACTACTACTACTACTAACATCGACATCACTAAATTCTCTCGAACTACTACTACTACTACTACTACTACTAACATCGACATCACTAAATTCTCTCGAACTACTACTAACATCGACATCACTAAATTCTCTCGAACTACTACTACTACTACTTCTAACAACATCGACATCACTAAATTCTCTCGAACTACTACTACTACTACTACTACTAACATCGACATCACTAAATTCTCTCGAACTACTACTACTACTACTACTACTACTACTACTACTACTACTACTACTACTACTACTACTAACATCGACATCACTAAATTCTCTCGAACTACTACTACTACTTCTAATAACATCGACATCACTAAATTCTCTCGAACTACTACTACTACTACTAATAACATCGACATCACTAAATTCTCTCGAACTACTACTACTACTGCTACTGCCACTGCTACTGACATTGACATCTACTCAACATGGAGTCTGGAACACTGACGGGTTCCTCTTGTGAAGCCCATTTGTATATACCAATTCCCCTAAACACTGCCAATACGCCATTATACGGCAGCTGTAAGTTAGAAACACATTCAAGAAGTTCTGTGGTCGTCCGGAAGACGTCAATCAAATTCGTCTACATACGCCAATGTGCGTTTGAGATACGTTACACATAGGTTCAAAGCACGCTACTCATAGGTTCAAAGCACGCTACTAATAGGTTCAAAGCACGTTACTCGTAGGTTAAAAATTAAGTTTCGGGTATGCGAAACATTACCTCGACGTGTTTCGACTTATGAGTAACTTACAAGTAACGTGTGGCCGACGTGTGTAAACGATTGCGAAGCGTGCCGAGAACTTATGCCAGCATATGCGGAACTTATGAGCCGTACGTTGAGTACGTCGTAAAATTTTCAGCATGATTGAAATTTCACGACGTACTAGACGTACCACGTAATATGCAAGCGTACTTCATTGTTTTTCATCGTGCTCCTAACATATACACAACTTACCCATACCGTATTTGACGTGTCCCAGCGTTTTAGACACATTTTTCATAGGTCGGCATACGCTGGCTAAATCGTCAAGGTGTGACTGCGATGTTGACACTTCCAATTTTCAGGCAGTTATGATTTAAATCTGCGTACGGTAGGTTTTTAACAGAGAACGCCACGAGTTCGTCGGCGATACGTGCAGCGCGCTATGACTAAGTTAAACTATCGTTGGGCATAGGTTGTGAACGCCGACAACAGGCGAAGCATTCGTTGGTATAAGTTATCTTAAACACAACGAAACGTTCTGTGTCCGTTACTAATATGTTATGCATATGACCAACACGTTATGAATATGACCAAAACTTAAAAAAAAACCTCAAGACTTCAGCGTACGCCAACGGTTTACGTGCATTTTTATACGTTGCCATTCCTGGCTAAAACGTCAAGGTGTGACTGGGCCTTTACACAGGTTTACTTGTCGGACACGGCGCCACCCACACACACACACACACACAAACAAAAGAAAAGACCTCCCTTTAGTGGTCGTCCAGTCTCTCTCCCATGACCGTCAGCGTGGTCGTGCCTGGTTCCGGCCTCCCACGCGGCCGGCGAACCCTCTCCGGCACCCCTCGTCCGGACGCGCAGGTCCACCAGACAGCCGGCACTGCTGTACCTCCCATCCGCGTCTCCACCAACAGGCCGCTCACCGGACCATGAGTGCAGGACTGAGAGAGGGAGAGAGAGAGAGAGAGACGCTGCACCGAGAAGAAGGAGAGGCAGAGAGGGCTTTCGGAACAGAGAGAGAGAGAGAGAGAGAGAGAGAGAGAGAGAGAGAGAGAGAGAGAGAGAGAGAGAGAGAGAGAGAGAGAGAGAGAGAGAGAGAGAGAGAGAGAGAGAGAGAGAGAGAGAGAGAGAGAGAGAGAGAGAGAGACGTCGACCCTGGCGACCAAGGAAGAGAGTGACGTCGATGGAGAGAGAGGAAGAATCCAACACGATGATCCAGGCAGGAGAGAGTCCGAGCCCGCGCGCGGTCCGCCCTATATAGCGCGGGGCTCCGTCCCTTCGCTCCACCCCCTTTTTTGGCTCCGCCTCTCCTCTCGCCCTTTCGACTAGCTCCTCGAAAAGGGGCGTTTCCTCCTCACGGCCACCTCACACCCGTATCCACCAATCGCCAGTGAGCTCTTGCAGCCTCTCCCGTCAGCCCCGGCACAAAAAAGGCGGGAAAACTCGCGCGCCGTTGTAGGCCTTTCACGGGGCCTTCGTTTGAAGTCTTCGGTTGGTCCAAAATAATAATAGAACAAAAACGGCTATTTCAAAGAGTCGCAGCCCAATGAATCACACGAATTCCCTTTAAACAACGGTGGGGAACTATCTGCACATAAACTTAGCGTCATAACTGATCTAAGGACCCTTTATGGTGTATTGCGAATTTCAACAGCCGTAACAATATATATATATATATATATATATATATATATATATATATATATATATATATATATATATATATATATATATATATATATATATATATATATATATATAATAGGGGCAATACTGCTGAACACTCACCTGGAAGAACAATGATACTGAGAAGGAAGTCAATGTGGGACGGAATCAGCAAAATGTACCAATGAACCAACATTGTAGCAAATATCTATTTTGGGGGGCAACCCCCCACTCCGAAAACCACCTTAGATCCCGATTTTTGAAATAGCGTGAACAAACTTTGATGCATCATGGGTGATGAAGGTTGGGGTCAAGTTTCATCGGAAGTGTGTGTGTAGTTTCCGAGAAGAAAGCAAATACCTCTTCTGGGGGGCAACCCTGCCGTCGACTCCCTCAGACCCTTTGCAGACCCCCTCAGACCCCGATTTTTTTTAAATACCGTGAACACACTTTGATATATCAAGGGTGATGAAGATTGTCATCAAGTTTCATCGGAAGTGTGTGTAGTTTCTGAGAAGTAATTGCAAGTGTTTACAGACAGACGGACGGACAGACGGACGGAGTGATGGACAGACGACGCGCCATCCCATAAACTCCCCTGAACTACGTTCCAAGTGAGCTAAAAAATCAACCAAAAAAAATCCATTCACATTCCTTGGCTAACATAATGATTGAAAAACTCAACATTGTGATTGAAGAAAAAACCCAAACATTAAAATTTGTGTCTTTGGCCTGTGAGGAAACGGTTGAACAAAAGCAAGGGAGTGAACAAATTGGAAAAGATAGATAGAGAGGGGAGGGGGAGGGGAGGATACTGCAATTTACAAGCAAAAGGGTTAACAGGGGTAATAAAGATTGTGTGTGGGTAACAATGTGGTTGGCAGGATGGCTTCGAGGTACACACAATAAGCTGTCTGGTGTGGGTTCGAATCCCGACCCAGCTATAAATTGTCATCCTGCTGTTTCACAGGCAAGGCGATTCATCAATGTGTGTGCCATCCCTTGGATGGATGTTAAACCGGATGTCCTGTCTTCCAGTATTAATTGGTGGATGTTAAATATCTGAGGGTGCCTTTTGCAAAGAGTAGGCCAATTATTGCCGACACCCTGTAGCCGAATTACAATTTCAGGTGTAATTATTTATCAACCAATGCTAAAAATGGAGGTCCAGGATCAAATTGGTGTGTGTGATCGATGATATGAACAGATTTGTCTGCAAGAGCCACACTTCCGATGAAAATGAGTTTCCAGTTGTCGTACTGAGTACAACTGTATAAAGAGTATTTTATTCATGGAATTGAGACACAAGACAAGATGGAAGTATATTTGAGAGAGTCATGTATTGTCATCAATTCCAGAAGGGTTTTGGACGATGAAAGGCCTTGAAATTTAAATCAACTGCTCACTTTTTAGAGAGGGGTCAATCATTTATATAATCCTAGCCATGTGAGTGTAGTCGATTAGATGAGAGCTGATTGGCTCTTCACTCCATTCACAGATGAGAGATGTGGGTGGGTCTTTCTTGATTTATAGATTGACTGCTTTGACGTTTGCATGTGGTACGTGCTTGAGAGCCTCATTGGTATGGATTGCTGTCTACGCTATCGCTGATGATTCGCCAATAAGCGATGAAACCGGTCCGGTAGCTGAGGGGAGTGTGTAGCATTGGGATTGTCGTGTGTGTACTATGTGCGAACGTCTTTATAGTTGTTGAGGAACTCTGAGAAGGGTTCGAAACAGTGTTAGCAGTAGATGATAAATGGGGGTTTCTGGGACGTTAATTCAAATGAATGGGGGGGAAAGGAAAAACTTTCTGACCAGGCTCCAAAAGCTCAAAATAGGAGTCATTTTCTTGCCACCTATCCCCTTCCATCCCACACAAGCAAATGTAAAATTGAAACTGATTTAATTTTCTTTTAACATTCATTTCCATCGAGTATATTCACTTTATCTCTTCAAGCACGAAAGAAAGGGAAGTTCAATATCTGTAAATGGCGAAGTTCGGTTCTGTAAAATGGCGAAGTGCCTTGAAGAGCACAGTCGTGCTGTGAAAATGAGGAAGTATTCTGTGCCCATGTCTCTCGTGGTTATATCTTAAATCATCAGAACACTAACAGAACAAAGTTTAGCTAAAAGCAAGCAAAAGAAGATATTTAAACGTAAGTTTAAAATGAGAGAAAAGATAAAATCTCTATTTCAGTCCTCACACCTGAACCAAGCCAAAAAAGCCCAGTCATTTCCTTTGAGACCCACCCGGAAAAACCCATTGTTGTGTTATCTCCCATGATGTCATCAACTTGGCCTATTTATTGCCAAAGCGAACTTCGAATGTTTCGGTTAGAGAATGGATTATGCAGAGGAGTACTCCGACCTTGCGGATCAATCGTTTTCACAAGATGACAGGTGAGATCCTTAAACCAATTAATTATTTGTTGTTTTATACAGAATTAAATCACGAAACAACCAATAATTATTGTATGTTTTTTTTTTCTAACAGGTTGTCCCCAATAAGAACATCGTTGATAACTGATCTGGAAAATGAGTCCTTTGAATATCACGAGGAATGGCAAAAAATGAATGACTTCCTTGAAGGCATTCAATCATTCAGAAGATAATTGAATGACATTACTGTTGTTCTGGAAAGAAATTCTCTCACGTCCTCTGACCTTGAATGAGTCAAGTCAAAGGTGAGAAATTATCCCTCTGTCTCTCTCTGTGTGTATGTGTGTGTGTGTATATATACATATATATATATATATATATATATATATATATATATATATATATATATATATATATATATATATATATATATATATATATATATATATTGGGTGGTCGCTAAACTACCGTTATTCTCAGGTTTTCCGTTTGTTTGTATGTATGTAATGGACAGCTCTGGAGGCCAGAGGAGTTAACCGATTTTGATGAAACTTGACTGGTAGGTTCATACCAGGATCGAGTTGTATGCTTTTGAGCACCGTTGCTATGGACACCAACGTTGCCTCGCAACGGGACTTTGAAATTTTTGAAAAAATCCGAAAAATATTTTTATATATATTTTTTTCGAAAATCAAAAAAAATTATGATTTATTTCAAAACTTTTTGGTCCATTTGTATTCTCGTCTGTTCCAGTTATGGCATTTACCTTGAAGTAATCTTAATTTTTAGTAAAGTTTGAGATAACAATGGTATCATCCAAATCATAGACACTATCAATTGCTTCCATACTTGTATTTATTTAGGAAAAAAAGATGTTTAAACTTTTGAAAGCCTGACCCAAGTATTTGAATTATTTTCTGTCATTCTTGGGGAGACAACTGAGTTTTGCCTTTCTTAATTTATTTTATTGCTTGCAATTGATGGGATTCCTTTTGGGCATCTTTTATACTCTTTACATTTCCCACAGCCGAAGTCTTTACACCCGTTTTATATACTCATCTTTTATACTCTTTACACCCGTTACATTTCCCACAGCCGAAGCAGTTGAACTAATATATATATATATATATATATATATATATATATATATATATATATATATATATATATATATATATATATATATATATGCACATATATACGAAGTCAATCTAAAAAGTAACGCGACTGACTTCACAGAAATTTTATTCCAAAAAATATATTGAAATCACAGCTTGTCCCCTTCAAAATAGTTTCCATCCAGTGTCACACACTTGTCATCCTCTTCTTCCACACTTCGATGCACCCCCGGAAGGCTTCTTCTGGAATCCTCTGGATCTCCGTCGTCACGGCCCTTTTTATGGCCTCCACATCAGGAAATTGGGTCCCCTTGAACACCCCCTTGAGCTTGGGGAATAGGAAAAAATGACAAGGGGCCAAGTCTGGCGAATGCAGGGGTTGCTCCAGAGTTGGCACGTTCCTCTCAGCCAGAAACTGTCCGATGCTCAGGGCACTGTGAGCAGGGGTGTTGTCATGGTGGAGCACCCAGGTGTTGTTCTCCCACAGATCCCTCCTCTTGGCCCGGACTGATCTCACGACGCGCCGGAGGTTCTCCTTGTACACGTATTGATTCACTGTTTGACCCTGTGGTAGAATCTCTAAGTAGACAATATCCTTGATGTCAAAAAACGCGATGAGCATCACCTTGACCTTCGACTTCGACATCCTTGCTTTCTTTGGTCTTGGTGATGCCGGACTTTTGCACTGACGACTCTGCCGTTTGGTCTCGGGATCGTATTCGAATATCCACGATTCATCGCCAGTAATGACTCTCCCGAGCAGGTTTGGATCGTCCTCGAGGCGCTCGATAATGTCTTGACAGACAGTGACTCTTCGCTGTTTCTGGTCCTCGGACAACAGCTTGGGGACCATCTTTGCGCACACCTTGTGCATTTCGAGATTTTCAGTGATGATGCTCCAGACAGTGTCCTTGTTGTTGAAAAGTTCCTCAGCAATCATCTGCACCGTGAGTTGATGATCTGCGCACACCATCTGCTTCACACGCTCGATGTTGTCCACCGTTCTGCTTGTTGAAGGTCTTCCAGACCATAGATCGTCTTCAACCTCCTCCCGTCCCTCTTTGAACCTCTTGTGCAATTCAAATGCACGTGTATGTGACATCGTTTCTTCCCCGTAGACTTGCTGCAGCATTGCGAAGGATTCAGAAGGTGTTTTGCCAAGTTTGGCAAGAAACTTCAGATTGGCTCTCTGCTCACGACTCATAGCGCGACAACTCAGACTAGACAACATGTAAAGCACGACCTGTAAAAAATCACACAATGAGCGCAGTCAACCATCACCAGTCATATATATTGCTGGAATGTTGAGAAAGACTGTGACGCAACCCGTTCATTCAAGTTGTGCAAGTGGAGCACACAGCAGGCTCAGTCCTGTTACTTTTTAGACGGACATTGTACACACACACATATATATATATATATATATATATATATATATATATATATATATATATATATATATGTATATATATATTTATATACAAATTGTTGCGGCTCTGGCTTCTCGAAGGTAAAGAGATATACGCACAGTGTAAACCTAGTTATTTTGTCGTGCTGTATTTTGTTTAGTTAAGTGTTTGATGTTCCTGTGAGCAGCTATGCATTGTGAGTGTATAGTTAGTTCGGTGTCTGATACATGTTATTGTTTGGTTCTACACTCTGGTCTACATCCATTTCCTCCACCACATAGTGCATCAAACACGTTCCTCAGCCGTTTGTTCCCTGCATTCAGCGCAGCACGCCCTGCCCGTCTCACTGAAAACCAATAAAAAAAATCTCCTAAAACCACCTCGAAGCGGCTTCTTGCCAAGCAGTCCGCACCAGATGGCACATGCATCATCATTTGGGGTGACAGTTCACCAAAACAAATTCCTGGTCGTGCTCCATGCCCTGACCCACGGACAGCCAATCCAGAGTTGACACAGAGATTGGGATATAAATGCACCAATCAACGGGTGGAGGAGAAGAAGTGGAGAGGGCACCCTATCTCTCCATGGTGAGCTGAGATTCCACCAATAAGAGGGGTGGGGCCTTGAGGGGAGAGGGTGAGTCGGGAATAAAAGGGGGAGAACACGAGCATGCAACGTCGGGTGGTCTTGAGAACAGATGAGCATGGAAGCTGGCAGTCTGCAGAAGTCTGAGAGAGGAGAGGGTTTTGAGTCGGCTGTGCAGTCTGCTTGAATCTCGAGCAGTCCACACTCTTGTCCATCTAGTTTCATCTTTTACTTTTCCTGATACCCAACGTCTTTCACTCTCGTTCTCGCACCTCTCTCATTTTCATTCCTCTGACACCTTTCACCTTCTGCCCTTGTACACCTTTGCCTTGAGTCGTGTTCACTGCACTCCTGCTACTCTGGCTTCATAACCGGACCCCTTTTGCCTCGTCAATGCTAAGCAGTCCTGCCAAAACCCATGCCAAGTTCGTGCCATGAAAGTTACATGAGCGGGCATGTGGAGACGCACGGCGTGTTGACAGCATGGAGAGAGGGGTCAGAGTGGAGTATGGGGGGTCTGGACCAGAAGAACATTTTGTGCCAGAACTATTGGGCAGCACTCGCTCAACCAAGCTGGTCCCCATATTCTTCTTTGTATCTCTTATCTCCATTATGCCACGTTGCCCATCTCACTTCAATGTTGGATGCATGATTGGCTCAAATGTTAATGTTACAGTGATAAGTGACAGTGTAAGGCATCTGATGGTGTGAATGTTCGCTTAGGGGATAAGATGAAATGTATATGTGCTCTACACATACATGCTTGTGAATTGCCTCATCTGTAAATGTGTGCATTGTTTAAGTAAAGCCTTGCGAATGTTGGTTCACTTGATCAAGTAACATCCGTCAGTAGCTGCCGGCACAATCCTCCATCAGTGACGTTCATCTCACTGCGGTAACTGTAACGCGACGCTGAGCATGGGGAGCCAGCCAGAGATGAGGAGCACGGACGGCGTTTGTGATATTTGAAGATGCGCTGACCTCCTTGTAGTTATCCAGAGGCGATGTCCGTCACCATATAAACTAGAAGGGCACTCAGTAGAGCGCACACCTCCATCACGCAATGCCTGATCCACGAGAACATATCGGGCCCAATACTTTTTTGAAATATCATGCTATATATCGTTTTTGGCCATATCTCTCCATGGTGAAGAATCACTTAAAAAATGAATTGATTCTCGTATCCAGATCCAGATACGGATCTTCACCAAAACTGAATCAATTCTTCCTCGTCACACACCCAACATGTCCACCAAGTTTTATCCGAATCCGTCTTCAACTTTTTGGAGAAATCCTGCACACAAACAAACAACCAGACAAACAAACAGACAGAAAGAGGTGAAAACATAACCTCCTTCACCTTCGGTGGTGGAGGTATTAAATATACAGATACAGAGTTTAAATTTTGACCCGATAGTCAGAGTTAAAAGTCGTTGGAGGATTTGAATTAACTTCAGAGTATTCCATTTTCCCCCTTCATGGTTTCCATACCATCTTTGTGGGATGTGTTGGGTTGTAGTTGCCTGTTGCTTTCACATAGAGTACTGCTTGCATTGTCCACATTAAGTGCGATTGAATGGTACGAGTACCTACAGAGACACAACAAAGTATAATGTGGGTCAATGGGGAAAACGGACATATTCAAACAGCTTGTATTTTGTTAGTGTGTGTATATTCAATAATTTTATCCTACAAATCACATTAATAGGCACTCTCAAGCCTCACCGGCCTTGAAAACATTATGATGAAGAGAAACATCAGAAGTTGTAACCCAAGCAGAATAAGCCAGACAATCTACTTCAAATAGTCTCTTACGAGATGGATGTGATTCGAATGAATCCCTGAGATGTAGCTTCAGATGAACTACTTTTAAAGGACCTTTAAGATGTTTACCTGTCTCAAAAATTATGCAAGTCTTGGCCCACACTGACAAACATGTGGAGAAACGTTAGCCAACATTTCCTGTCCGACACGCAATGATGGAACATATCGTTGTCAGAGACACATCTTTTATTTAATTAATTATCTGATCGATGACCATCAGTTTGGCTTTGGCTTCTGTCCAGGTCATTCCACTTCAGGCTTACTGCTTCTACAATGTCAGCAATGGATGAATGTCCTGAATCTCAAACAAGAGGGTCAGGCCTATATATACCATTAGACATATAGCAATCTTTTGGTTCTGTCTGGCACCCCACCCTGATTTCCAAACTGTCTGCTAATGTTAAACATAGTTCCCTCCTAGAATAGCCCTCAGATTTCTGTGTGCTTGTAAACAGCTGGTTACTTTGAATGGAATTATATCGCATGCTGTACGTTGAGAGATCCATCCATCCCTCCATTAAGACCATACTCTGACCATACACAAAAAATACAGAGCGTCGGTGCTGCCGAAGCAGTCTCCTGGGCTATTGGGCACAATCCTGGACGGGTCACCACTCCGACGCAGGACACTCGAATGGCTCAATCATCCAAGCAAGCTGGTACTCATTTTGGTGACCTCAGAATGATGACAGGCTGAGTCAACCCCACCTGGTATTAATTCAACAGTGAGCAGGATTTGAACTCAGGATCCTAGGATCCAAAGCCCACCACTCTAACCATTAAGCCAACACCAGGCATATCTAGACACATGTCTCACTCTTATCGGGCATGTCAGAACGGGCTGGAGCCCTCTGCCAAATGGAGTAGCGTTGGCATTATGGCCTAAAGGCAAGGCATGAAGCTTAGCCAAGCAAAAAAGCAAAGCAAAAATAAATAGGAGACATTATACTGAAGTTCAGTATAACTTTCAAAATTAGATATTATTATGGGGGGAATAACTATTACTAGAAACACCAGCTACTTATGGAAGTGGAAATGTGGGGGTGGAAGGGGGGGGGTAAACAAGGGGTAGGGGAAGAGCGGCAACTTTAAGTTGGAGGTGGTCATCCCAACTTAATAGAACGTTCCCATGCAGACCCCGAGTACAACCGCCAAGTTTCAATGCATTTCATCCAACAAGACACGTACAGTATGTTTCAATGCATACCCCTACATCTATGATGACGAGAACACAGAGAATTGGCATATTTTAGAATGATTTGTGCAACTTTCATTTTCAACCACAGATATTATTATGGCAAGAGTAACTATTATTATGGGAGGTTTTCATGGCAATGGGAAATTGAATCCCATCATTCTTAAGTACACAACTTAGGATATTGGGATAATCTATGAAATTCTTTATCAGTCCTTAATTCTTTTCAAACATTCCCGCTTTGCATGAAAAAGGTGCAACAACAGATCCCTACAACTACAGCCCAATCAGCCTTCTCCCAATCATCAGCAAGGTTATGGAATCCATCATCGCTTCAGACATGAAATCCTTCCTCTTCTCCAATGGCTTGATTTCCAATCATCAATTTGGTTTCAGACCAGGTCACTCTACCCTTACCTGGATATGCTGCTTCTGCTCTCCCAACAATGGGGTATTCAATTCCGGACATGAAATCAAAGCCATATCCCTAGACATATCGTGTGCCTTCGATATGGTCTGGCACCCTGTCCTGCTCACCAAACTCTTCCTCTGGTATCCATGGCCATCTGCACTAATGGCTCGCAGACTTCCTCTCCTGTCACAGTCAACGTGTGGCCCTAAATGGAGTTCTCTCATCCCCTCTTCCTGTCCAGGCTGGAGTTCCTCAAGGCAGCGTTCTGGGCCCTGTTCTTTTTCTGGTTTCATCAATTATCTCTCGGACTCTCTGGAAAATCCTCTATTTCTCTTTGCCGATGACTCCATCCTCTGCCATCTCTCATATCAGCAAGCAGAAGCTTCTTCACTCTCTGCAGATCTGGGTAAAATCACAAACTGGTCCAACACGTGGAACATGTCTTTCAATCCTGACAAATCTCACACTCTCACTATGTCTCTCTGAAAGGACCATTTGGGAACCCCCCCCCCCACCCCCCATCCACTTTCTCAACAATCCTCTGGAAGAAGTCCTTTCTTTCAAGCTTCTGGGTCTCACTATCTGCCATGACCTTTTCTGGGAAAGCCACATTTCAAACCTGGCCTCCAAAGCCAGTCGCCGAATGGGAATCCTCCGTCGTGCTTAGTCCTTCCACAGCCCACCTGAATAATTTGACTCCTGACCACATACAAAGCTTTCATCCGCAGTTTGATGGAGTACTGCTCTCCCTCTGGGCTGGTGCTTCTGCCTCTGACCTTTCTCGGCTTCACGTTGTGGAAACCAAGGCATTTCGGATCATTGATATCTCCCATGATGAGGCTGAGTCTTTGTGTCTCTCACTCTCACCACGGGCAGGTTGGTGGTCTTTCTGTCTACTACCGTCTCCTCTCTGGTCTTGCTCTGTCTGCGATATGTCCCCCCCCCACCATATTTCTGCAGGGCGCTCAAGGTCCGCCAACAACCCCCTTTGGTAAAACTACCAAAATCAAGATTCACTGCTCACCTTCCCTCTTTCATTCCTCTTTTTTCCGCCTTTGGAATAAACTCCCACACTATCTTCAATCTCACTCTTCCCTCCAGGCCTTCAAAACAGCTGTTCACCACTTCCGACTTCCGGTTCCGGTTTTGAGCGGCAAGAGGTCTCCTTTGGGACTCCCTGCTGACGTTCTCAAAGTTAAGTTCCGGTTGTTATTTGTCCCGTTTTAACTGTTTAATTTTCTCACCTACATGTTAATGTGTGTTCCGAGTTCGGTTTTGTTTCAAAAATCGTGCTATTTTGTGAGTATTTATGTCGACGTTCTTACCTGGTGTTTGAGGCCTAGTCCCAGGCTTGAGGCCTACCGGTTCCACTCGGTGTTCGATCGTTTTTTTTGTTTGTTTGTTTTTTCTCCCCATTACCTTCAATTTCTATCCTCCCCATCACCTTCAATTTTCATCCTCCCCATTTTCCAAACATCCCCCATTCTCCCAACTAATCTCTTTCTTATCTCAAAAAAAAAAAAAAAAAAAAAAAAAAAAAAAATACCCAACAACAACAACAACAACACGCTCACCTTCTCCCGATTCTGCTACTTCTTCTTCCTCTTAACTTCCTCCTCGTCTTCCTCGATTTCTTTTTTTTTTTTACACTTCCATGACCTAATCTGTTGAACTCTCTCATACATTAATATTAACAACAAAAACGATCTTATAATGCTTCATCTTCCTCTCTCACACATGTGGTACTCTTTACTGTTTCACAATGCACTACTCTTCTGCTATTTTAACAGACTGCTCTCATTTCGACCTCTCCTTCATTCCTTGCCTAAAAAATCCAACTATTACAGCGCTTCTTCTCTCCATGCTCTGAATTCGCCTTCATTGCATCCATCAAGAATTGTGTTAAATCGTATCTCTGACCTAAAACTTTTAAAAACCACAGTTTGCCATGGATGCTCGCTTTCCATCAACCATTCTTTTTTCCAACTTCAGTGCCAACTCACCCCCTCACCCCTCACTCTCACTCTCAAAGCAACCATCCCACTCTTCTCCCTCCAAGCCTCCCTCTCACCTCTTTCAAAAATTCCCCCTCACCTTTCTCCCACCTTTCATCCCCCTCACTCTTCCTTCTCTAAGTTGCCCCCCTCTCATCCACCAACCTGCCTCCCTCCACTGCCCTCTCACCTCCACCTCTTCACTCCACCTCCTCAAATCCTCAACTGCCATCTTCTTTGTCTCTTGTCCCCCCTCTCTCCCAGCACCACAGAGCCTTTTCTCCTCCTCATTCGGCCCCCTCCCCTCGCTATTCTGCAATACCCCACACTCCTTCAGCAACCCTCCTTACCTCCCCCCTCGTCCTACCCTCCCCTGCCCCCTCCACCTCCTGCACCCAAAGCCTCCTCCCCTACCTCTTCATTAAAAGTGTGGACCTCTAATATCCGGGGCCTTCGCTCAAACCTTTCAGATCTTTCCATGCAGGTTGCCACTGACAAACCAGACATTATCTGCCTAACAGAAACTTTCCTCTCCCAAGACGTGTCTGACTCCCAAGTATCTCTCCCTGGTTACTCCCTCTTACGGTATGACAGACCTGAGCCTCGTCCTGGTGGAGGTGTTGCTCTCTTCATCAAAGACTCTATTCCTCACTCTCCCTGCACTGCTCTCACTCCCCCACACCCCCAGGAATACCTCAGGCTTCGGCTTCCCCTCCACTCCCACCTCATGTTTATATGTGTACTGTACCGTCCACCGAACAGTGATGACTCCATCTACACCTCACTCTCCGAAAACATGGACCATCTTCTATCTTCTCATCCAAACTCTCTCTTCCTCTTATGTGGCGACTTCAATTGTCATCACGCCAATTGGCTAGGTGTGGGTACCTCTCTCACCTGCCATGGGACATCAGCAAAAGCTTTCTGTGACTCATTGGGACTGACTCAATCGGTCAACTTCCCGACCCGGATCTCAACCAATGGTACTCCATCTCTTCTGGATCTGATTTTGACAAATTTCCCTGACAATATCTGCTGCTCTTCCTTCGCTCCAATTGGTTCTTCTGACCACGTCCTTGTTAAAGTGGACATCTCTTTGGCTGTTATCAGAGAACCACCTCACCGCCATCGAGTCTGGCATTTCACTCAAGCCGACTGGCAGGGTCTCCGAGCAGCCATCAAACTTACAGACTGGTCTCCTATCACTACTTTCTCAAACATCAACTCATCCTGGGAATTCTTTCAAAGAAACTTGCTCTCCCTCATGCACAGATTTATCCCCTCTCGTGTTCAGTTGTCTTACCCTTCCTCCCGCCCTTGGTTTACTGAAGCTTGTGGCGAGGCAGTTGTCCTGAAACAACTTGCCTTTGCCTCATGGAAAGCAAACCCAACTGAGGGCAATCTCAGTTCTTTCCACAAAGCTCGGAACAAGTGTGTATCTACCCTCAGGAGAGCCAGAAAACAACATCTTTCTCATCTCAAGTCTGAACTCTCAAACCTCTCTCCCTCCTCAAAATCCTGGTGGCGTTTAATCAAATCCGTTTCTGGTGTATGTTCCCCTCCATCCCCTCCCTTACCTCAAATGGCCGCACTGCTGATTCCACACGTGATAAAGCTGAATGTCTAAACTCGGTGTTTGCAGCTAAATCTTGTGTCCCAAACCCATCACTATCTCTACCCACTTTACCCAGTCGCACCCAACTGTCCCTGGACTCTGTATCCTTTTCTCCTGACAAGGTGGAGAGCTTGCTTTCAAACCTCGAGTCAGATTCTGCAACCGGTCCAGACGGCATCAGCCCACGTGTCCTCAAAGCCTGCTCTTCTGCTCTTGCTCACCCTCTCTCTGTTCTATTCACCCTCTCATTTTCCCAAGGTCATCTGCCATCTGCTTGGAAATCTGCTAACATCACTGCCCTGCATAAAAAAGGTGCAAAAACAGATCCCTGTAACTACAGACCAATCAGCCTTCTCCCAATCATCAGCAAGGTTATGGAATCCATCATCGCTTCAGACATGAAATCCTTCCTCTTCTCCAATGGCTTGATTTCCAATCATCAATTTGGTTTCAGACCAGGTCACTCTACCCTGGATATGCTGCTACTGCTCTCCCATCAATGGATGGAGGTCCTCAATGCCAGACAGGAAATCCGAGCCGTATCCCTGGACATATCACGTGCTTTTGACACAGTCTGGCACCCTGCACTACTCACCAAACTCTCTTCCCATGGTATTCAAGGCCATCTCCACTCATGGCTCGCAGACTTCCTCTCCTGTCGCAGTCAACGTGTGGCCCTAAATGGAGTTCTTTCATCCCCTCTTCCTGTGCAGGCTGGAGTTCCTCAAGGTAGCATTCTGGGCCCTGTTCTTTTTCTGGTTTTCATCAATGATCTCTCGGACTCTCTGGAAAATCCTCTATTTCTCTTTGCCGATGACTCCACCCTCTGCCGTACCATCTGTCATCCCTCAGACCGGCAAGCAGCAGCTTCTTCGCTCACTGCAGATCTGGATAAAATCACAAACTGGTCCAACACATGGAACATGTCTTTCAATCCAGACAAATCTCACACTCTCACTATGTCTCTTCGAAAGGACCGTTTACAAAACCCCCCCATCCACTTTCTCAACAATCCTCTGGAAGAAGTCTTTTCTTTCAAGCTTCTGGGTCTCACTATCTGCCATGACCTTTCCTGGGAAAGTCACATTTCCAACCTTGCCTCAAAAGCCAGTCGCCGACTGGGAATCCTCCGTCGTGCAAAGTCCTTCCTCGGCCCTCTTGAGCTCCTGACCACTTACAAAGCTTTTGTCCGTAGCCTGATGGAGTACTGCTCTCCCCTCTGGGCTGGTGCTCCTGCCTCCCACCTTTCTCGACTTCACGCTGTCGAAACCAGGGCTTTTAAGATCATTGGCATCTCCCGCAATGAAGCTGAGTCTTTGGGCCTCTCACTCAATCACCGCAGGTTGGTCGGTGGTCTTTCTGTCTTCTACCGACTCCTCTCCAGCCTTGCCCCCCTGCTCTCTCTGCGATTTGTCCCAACCACATTTCCACAGGGCGCTCAAGGTCCGCCAACAACCCCCTTCTGGTAAAACTACCAAAATCACGAATCACTGCTCATCTTCACTCTTTCATTCCTCTTTTTTCCCGCCTTTGGAATAAACTTCCTCACTCTATTCTTTCCCATTCTTCCCTCCAGGCTTTCAAAACAGCTGTTCACCACCACCTCTTATCTTCCCCCATCCAAATCCTCGATCTTTTCTACCCCGGATAATCCACCCAAGCCCACTTCCTTCAATTCTCCTGCTTTCCTTCCTGAAAGTCCCTGTAATGTCCATCTTCTCCTCACCATGTTCCCCGTCCCATCCCCATCCCTCTCCCTTCCACAGTTCACCTGTGTCTGTTCCCCAATGTTTTGTCCCTTCCACTCCCGCCCCTCTTGTCTCATGCCTCCTTGCTGTGAGTTGTGTGTTAGCTCTCATACGAGCCTCGACCAAGGTATACAAAAAAAAAAAAAAAAAAAAACCACCACCTCTTATCTTCCCCCATCCAAAACCATGATCTTTTCT
Organism: Eptatretus burgeri; assembly: GCF_056783735.1. NCBI lineage: Eukaryota > Metazoa > Chordata > Myxini > Myxiniformes > Myxinidae > Eptatretus > Eptatretus burgeri. Next base: position 30,650,175 of record NC_140977.1, on the reverse strand, counting down.
ACCACTGCTAATCCACCACAAACCCACCTCCTTCAAATTCCCTGCTTATCTTCCTGAAAGTCCCTGTCGTGTAAGGACCTGAGAGTCCCTGTAGTGTCCATCTTGTTTACCCTGTTTACCCCCACCCCATCCCTCTCCCTTCCACAGATCTCCTCATGTCTCTGTTCCACACTGTTTTGAGCTTCCCTTTCCCACCCCTCTTATCTCCTGCTCCCCTTGTTGTATGTTATGTGTGTTCGCTCTCATACGAGCCTTGACATTGTGTACAAAAACCCCAAAAACTACTACCTGTCCATGAGTAAGTGAGGCAGAGGGATCAGCAATGTGCCGATGGACATGAAGGTGGCTCCAATGGCAATCACCCGGGGTCGATGGAATTTTGCGCCAAAGTAGCTCACAAAGGCCATTACCAAAAGATTACCTGGAGGAGTAAGATGAGGAAGAGGAGAGGACAAAGGAAACAAAATACTTTTTCATCATGAAACAGTTCAGAATCATTGTCCAAATGCAGGAGACATTTTTAGCTTTGAGAACATTTATTCATTCAAATGTGTTCATCTGACTCTGAGAAAGAGGTTTCCAAGAATTTGAAATCATGTTTCTTTATAAAACAACCATTATTACTTGGTACAAATCATGCTTTTTGTTCGGCCTATCATCCTCATGGAACCATATCAGAGCAACCAAGATGAGTCGTGAATGTTCTTGTGGCTCAGAACCAATTTGAACAGGCCTCGACTTTTCTGCAGGACACTGTCACTGGATATAAATCAATAATTCAAGTTGGAATGTGGATAGTAGAATGGTAAAAGCTATATAAATAAATAAGTAATTCAAGTCTTTGTGTTGGTATTGGGGATGGTAAAGTGTAGATAATAATTCAATGTTGTGTGTTGGTTGTGGAGATGGTAAAATGAATGTAAATAAATACACATTAATTCAAAGAGGTATGGAGGTAACAGTGAGGGTAAAGTGTACATATCTATATCAATATTTCCAAGTGTTTGAGTGTTTGTTTTGTGTTTGTTTGTTTGTGTGTTTGTTTGGTTGGTTGTGAGTTTGGTTGGGCATTTGGTTGGGCGGGTTGTGCGTACGTTATTCTTTCACGGCTGAACCATAGGACCTAGAGGCCCTAAATTTTTGGTGTATGTACGTCAGAATCTGGAGAAGGTTTTAAAGAGCAGGTTGCGGGTCACCAAACATGTTATGAAAATTTATCAATATGATTATATGTGCATTAAATAGTTCGATGCAAACTATTATGGTTGCCTAACTATTGGGAAAATTGATGAAATTTAACTCCGAAGTTGTTATTTCTCGAGGCTGTTGAAAAAAAACAGCCGCGTGCCCATATATGGATGTTGACGTCACATTCTCCAAAACAAAGCAGACGCCAGCACTCGCTCATTGAAGAAGTGTCCGGTTCAGCGGGCCGTTCTTTCACTTTTTTGAGCTTGCAACTGTCTCTATTATCCTTTTTTATTTTGAATTATTGTAGAATAAAGTTATTTGGATATTTGTACATCATGCCTCGTCCGTGTGTCGTCCATGTTTTGCGAAAATGGCTGGAAAACGGGTAATCGCTCCCACCGATTCCCGAAGGAATCAAACATTCGCCGGCAGTGGATAAGATTTGGACAAACAAAACGGGCAAGTTTTCCCCCAAAGGAAATGGGTAAAGAAGACCCTTTGGATGGACTTGTCATTTGTGGTGATCATTTCACAGCTGAGGATTACGAAGGCATAAACACATCTGATCACCACTCTGTGAATATGAGTTGTTGGTTGACAAGTTCTCCAGATACTGCTCTGTCACAGAATCAATTGTTGAGTTTAAGTGAGAAAAACCTTGAAATGTATTCTTAAAAAGAGTTCATGGAAAAACACATAAATAAACTTTCTGAAAAACACAAGCATGAAAAAATTTCTCAACAAATCAACTTATTGTTGATTAAATTACTTTTTTAATGGCATCAGCAAATTGCGTTATTTCATTTCAATTGTAAAAAATTGATCAATTTTCCGCTTTTGTTTCTAAATTTGGTAGAATATTTCCCAATGAGGCTAAACTTGTTTTGGTATTTATATGCCACAACAGTCTATTGAAAGTTGGGGTTTGTTCTAACTGTTCACTTTCGCTGGGGTCAAGCTCAGCTGTCAGAAAGACTTCAACGCCAAGGCTACGGTGTATAATATATTTGGGTCCATCATTGATTCATTCTATTTCTGACTCTTGAGTTACTAGAGGGTTAAAAATTATCATATCAAGTCACAGACGAATCAAACTTTACATTATTTTATGCATCGAACAAGAAAATGAAAATCTACAAACCAATCTGTCTGGTGGAGTCTGTCAGTATGAACTGCCAGACAGTCAGTCCTGCCACCTGTACACGAAATAGGCCGTTTTTTGGCACTTGCAAGTGGCTCAAATTTATATGGCTCAGGGCCAGAAACTCCATAGTATAAATTCCCATCATCCTCCGACTCGTCCTCGGCAATATCGGAACGAAAACACTCAATTTCATCGCCGCTAAAATCACTCTCTGATTCGCATCTCGCCATTGTTCACACGCTGTTTCCGAATGTTCACAAAGTTTTTGGAGAACGTGAGGTCATAGCATCTTCGGTAACTTCCGGACTGTTTTTCGATCACTCACAAAAGATTTGACTTAAAAGTTAATTTTAGCATATTTTGAGTTTCAAATGTAAGAAAATAATTGCCCAACGATTATTAATGTGATTACAACCTTCGAATCACGCGAAGTCATCAGCGACCCAAAACCTGCTCTTTAAGCTACTACAAGTTGGCCTTGACCTCTATTTTGAGGCCACTAAAGGCCGCCGAGAAGAATATATTGGGATGTGGGTCAGGTAGTGCTGCCGCCGGCCTGCAGGCAAAAGGTAACGACCATGAAGCCAACAACTCAATGGCTTTTAAATGTCCAACACGTCTCGAAACCACCGCCGGGGTAAAGCTCAACTGGAAGGGTAGTGTCAGGTATCCCCTGCTAGTAAATAAATAATTCAAGGTGGTACACAGGTGGCGGTGAGAATAAAGTGCATATAAAAATAAATAATTAAGGTGGGGGTATAGGTGGTCAAAGGGTAAAATGTATATAAATAAATACTTCAAGTTGGTATGTTGTTCGTGGAGATGGCAAGGAGTGTATATAAATAAATAAATAATTAAAAGCTGTGTGTTGGTAGTGAGGATGGTAAAGTGGAAATAAATAAATAAATAAATGGTAGTGGAAATGACGGTTCCTGAAAGCATGGACAATCAATCCTATAAATGTGTTTTTTTTTTTAATTGCCGAAATTCGTAAATAAAATCGTGTCCCATGACTTTTGGCTCCGATCTCAAAATCATTTGACATGCCTCATGCCCCGATGATGTCGCTAACATGTGCCGAATAATGCAAATGCGTGATAGACATACATTGTCATTTTCGAGGAGAGACGGACAGGTGGATGGAACCCAAAATATAAGATGACACCGAGTTGGGGTTTAAAAAGCTGTCTGCTTATCTCTTGTACATCCTGTGTACTTCTCATATTAACCCAATCTCACTTTTCCAGACACACACACACACACATCTCATATTAACTAATGATCATTTCTACTTCCTGTAGGTTATTCAGCGTGTGTGCATGTGTGTGTGCGTGTGCGTGCAGGTAACAAAGAACACACCAATTTCAAAGCCACTGTCAACAGTGCCCACAACGGCGCTCGGCAAGTCAAAGCGACGTTCAATGGACGTGATGGCACTCTTCATGTAGCTACCAGTAAATGACTTTCCAAAGAACAACAGTGATAACAGCACCAGAAATACCTGCAAGAACAGGCAAAGGAAATACGTGAGAAACCTCTCGTGTCACAATAACTTAAATATTCCATACCACCTGCTTCTCATAACCTACTTCCAATGAAGGATGCAGCAGCATTCAAATATATCTTCAAGTATTGTTGTAAACAGGTCAGCAGCAGCATGGAACGTTATGTGGAGTGGGTGTGCATAACGGGTTAATTAATCCATTAATTTGTTTAAAACAGCCTGGTGTTTGCTGGCTTGATGGTTAGGGTGGTGGGATTGGGATGCTTGGATCCTCAGTTCAAATCCTGCTTGGCTGTTGCATTAATACCAGGTGGGGGTGACTCAGCCTGTCATCCTTCTGAGGTCGGCAAAATGAGTGCCAGCTTGCTGGGATGAGTGAGCCATTCAAGTATCCTGCATCAGAGTGGCAACCTGTCCAGGATTATGCCCAATAGCCCAGGAGACTGCTTGGGCAGCACCAATGCTCTGCATAGAGTATGGTTTCAATGGATGGATGGATTTGTTTCATATAGGAGGGGAGTAATTAAGCCATTCACTGGTTAAAATTAGGAGGGGGGTTTCTATATGACTAATATGAAGTGTTTGTATTTTTACATTGTTTGATATTGCGTGACTCAACCCATATCTGCTTGTTATGGACTGCCGGGTGAGAAAGGAGCGTTGAAGGGCACACACCCTCTAGATATGCAGGCTGCCTGAGTGGCTGATCGGAGAAAATGTGGGGGCTCTTGTCCGAATGGCTCAAGGAACAGACAGGCTTTGCAGAGTTGTTCATGTGAAATATCTGATTTGTATTTGGACATGGAAGAGAAATGAACTGGAGGAACGATTTATTGTGGGATACGCTGACTGAACTCAAGGCTCAACACATTCACCAAGATAACGGAAAGTCACCCCGAAACTAGGCAACAGAAAATCTGAATTCCAAGACTGACCAAAGGCCTGTCCATTGGCTCAGAGCATCGTGTCCCACGGCAAATCTTTCCCCAAGTCCGTTTCTCTTTAATGTAGGAGTGTCGCTGTCACGCTACTCGAACATGGTAGCCTCAACACAAACCATCCTCAAAGTTATATTGACACTCCATCATTGTGCCGAGTGTCACTGACACTGGTTTTTATTGCCAAATGTATTTTGTTTTGTTCAACCATCTCATGCTATGTAACCGCACCCTTGCTTGCTTGAGTGTATCAAAGAACTATGACTGGAGCTCCCAGGCAAAGAGACAGTGGAACATAAATCTGCCCAAATCTAACAGGAGGCTCTCAGCCTTGTCTGGGGGAGTGTGCAAGTTTAATCATACTCCATAAACCACTCCAATTCATCATGGAACTAAAAGATGCATCCCAGTCACCGTGGTGGCACAGATACGATGATGGTGTTTATTCCTCACTGCCTACAGGTACGATATCCCGTTCCGTGGCACCGAGAAACATGCCAACTGTGATGGTCTCTCTCACTTGCCTTAGAAGAGAGATTCATCTGAATCATCCAAACATGTTGATGCGTTTACAATGAGCCAGATCCAATCTCGGCCTGTCATGGCTAAGCATGTGAGTAGGGTGAATATACTGATTCTGGCTCACTTTTCCCTATGTAAATGAATGGGGGATTTTCAGCGATTCCTATTTTTTTTCCCTAAAAATAAACCCCCTTTTTATCCCAAGGTATATTTATTTGTCTCCCCTTTTAACCTGGAGGTTGAACCTCATTGAATTGAACACCTGGGGGTTGAACAGCTCACTCATTGAACCTATAAAGATTTGTTCATTCTCAAATTCCTTCAATAGTTTAATTTTCTTTGCACAATAATCCCCATCTAAAATATTGACAAACAAAACATTTGAATCTTTATATTTTTTAAGATACCCCTTTTGTGCCATTACGAAATGATAAACTTCTCTTAATGCTCTTGTTTGACCACCTCCTGAGCCACATATCATTTTGAGATTATAGTAAATTGTTTTTTCATTGTTCAATTGATAACCATCAAAGTTTTCAGTCCATTCAAGGATATTCATTTTTTTCTTTACATCCTCCAACTTACTACTTTTTAAATTGATTCGCTTATTTGTTTTATTTACCTTTGTTTTAGTTATTTTTTCAATAAGACTTATTTGATATTTTTCACATTCATTATGTTTTCCATTTATATACCAAGACTGAGATTTTCTCCACTCTTTAGTTTGATTAATACTTGGTTTAACCATTTATATATTGCGAAAAAACGCGGCGGTAGCCCTTAAAAAAACCCTAACCCATCTTCCCATCGTTAAAACACAATCTATTCTATTCACTCTATCATACAATATCCATATGGAACACAATCTATTCCATTATCTAAAATAAATCTCATCATCAAAGGCTCCTAATGCCTT